>NC_074678.1:37511898-37881898 GCF_029448725.1 Salvelinus fontinalis | reverse complement strand
GTTCTGACACACAGAGATGTATCCCTATGTTCTGACACACAGAGATGTATCCCTATGTTCTGACACAGAGATGTATCCCTGTGTTCTGACACACAGAGATGTATCCCTATGTTCTGATACACAGAGATGTATCCCTGTGTTCTGACACACAGAGATGTATCCCTGTGTTCTGACACACAGAGATGTATCCCTACAATCTGACACACAGAGATGTATCCCTGTGTTCTGACACACAGAGATGTATCCCTATGTTCTGACACACAGAGATGTATCCCTGTGTTCTGACACACAGAGATGTATCCCTACAATCTGACACACAGAGATGTATCCCTGTGTTCTGACACACAGAGATGTATCCCTATGTTCTGACACACAGAGATGCATCCCTGTGTTCTGACACACAGAGATGTATCCCTACAATCTGACACACAGAGATGTATCCCTGTGTTCTGACACACAGAGATGTATCCCTGTGTTCTGACACACAGAGATGTATCCCTGTGTTCTGACACACAGAGATGTATCCCTGTGTTCTGACACAGAGAGATGTATCCCTGTGTTCTGACACACAGAGATGTATCCCTGTGTTCTGACACACAGAGATGTATCCCTACAATCTGACACACAGAGATGTATCCCTGTGTTCTGACACACAGAGATGTATCCCTGTGTTCTGACACACAGAGATGTATCCCTACAATCTGACACACAGAGATGTATCCCTGTGTTCTGACACACAGAGATGTATCCCTGTGTTCTGACACACAGAGATGTATCCCTACAATCTGACACACAGAGATGTATCCCTATGTTCTGACACACAGAGATGTATCCCTGTGTTCTGACACACAGAGATGTATCCCTACAATCTGACACACAGAGATGTATCCCTGTGATCTGACACACAGAGATGTATCCCTGTGTTCTGACACACAGAGATGTATCCCTGTGTTCTGACACAGAGAGATGTATCCCTGTGTTCTGACACAGAGAGATGTATCCCTGTGTTCTGACACACAGAGATGTATCCCTGTGTTCTGACACACAGAGATGTATCCCTACAATCTGACACACAGAGATGTATCCCTGTGTTCTGACACACAGAGATGTATCCCTGTGTTCTGACACACAGAGATGTATCCCTGTGTTCTGACACACAGAGATGTATCCCTACAATCTGACACACAGAGATGTATCCCTGTGTTCTGACACACAGAGATGTATCCCTGTGTTCTGACACACAGAGATGTATCCCTACAATCTGACACACAGAGATGTATCCCTGTGTTCTGACACACAGAGATGTATCCCTGTGTTCTGACACACAGAGATGTATCCCTACAATCTGACACACAGAGATGTATCCCTACAATCTGACACACAGAGATGTATCCCTGTGTTCTGACACACAGAGATGTATCCCTGTGTTCTGACACACAGAGATGTATCCCTGTGTTCTGACACACAGAGATGTATCCCTGTGTTCTGACACACAGAGACGTATCCCTATGTTCTGACACACAGAGATGTATCCCTATGTTCTGACACACAGAGATGTATCCCTACAATCTGACACACAGAGATGTATCCCTATGTTCTGACACACAGAGATGTATCCCTGTGTTCTGACACACAGAGATGTATCCCTACAATCTGACACACAGAGATGTATCCCTACAATCTGACACACAGAGATGTATCCCTGTGTTCTGACACACAGAGATGTATCCCTGTGTTCTGACACACAGAGATGTATCCCTACAATCTGACACACAGAGATGTATCCCTACAATCTGACACACAGAGATGTATCCCTGTGTTCTGACACACAGAGATGTATCCCTGTGTTCTGACACACAGAGATGTATCCCTATGTTCTGACACACAGAGATGTATCCCTACAATCTGACACACAGAGATGTATCCCTACAATCTGACACACAGAGATGTATCCCTGTGTTCTGACACACAGAGATGTATCCCTATGTTCTGACACACAGAGATGTATCCCTACAATCTGACACACAGAGATGTATCCCTGTGTTCTGACACACAGAGATGTATCCCTACAATCTGACACACAGAGATGTATCCCTACAATCTGACACACAGAGATGTATCCCTGTGTTCTGACACACAGAGATGTATCCCTGTGTTCTGACACACAGAGATGTATCCCTGTGTTCTGACACACAGAGATGTATCCCTGTGTTCTGACACACAGAGATGTATCCCTACAATCTGACACACAGAGATGTATCCCTACAATCTGACACACAGAGATGTATCCCTACAATCTGACACACAGAGATGTATCCCTGTGTTCTTACACACAGAGATGTATCCCTACAATCTGACACACAGAGATGTATCCCTGTGTTCTGACACACAGAGATGTATCCCTACAATCTGACACACAGAGATGTATCCCTATGTTCTGACACACAGAGATGTATCCCTACAATCTGACACACAGAGATGTATCCCTATGTTCTGACACACAGAGATGTATCCCTATGTTCTGACACACAGAGATGTATCCCTGTGTTCTGACACACAGAGATGTATCCCTACAATCTGACACACAGAGATGTATCCCTATGTTCTGACACACAGAGATGTATCCCTACAATCTGACACATAGAGATGTATCCCTGTGTTCTGACACACAGAGATGTATCCCTACAATCTGACACACAGAGATGTATCCCTATGTTCTGACACACAGAGATGTATCCCTACAATCTGACACACAGAGATGTATCCCTGTGTTCTGACACACAGAGATGTATCCCTATGTTCTGACACACAGAGATGTATCCCTGTGTTCTGACACACAGAGATGTATCCCTATGTTCTGACACACAGAGATGTATCCCTATGTTCTGACACACAGAGATGTATCCCTACAATCTGACACACAGAGATGTATCCCTGTGTTCTGACACACAGAGATGTATCCCTATGTTCTGACACACAGAGATGTATCCCTACAATCTGACACACAGAGATGTATCCCTATGTTCTGACACACAGAGATGTATCCTTGTGTTCTGACACACAGAGATGTATCCCTACAATCTGACACACAGAGATGAATCCCTACAATCTGACACACAGAGATGTATCCCTGTGTTCTGACACACAGAGATGTATCCCTATGTTCTGACACACAGAGATGTATCCCTGTGTTCTGACACACAGAGATGTATCCCTATGTTCTGACACACAGAGATGTATCCCTATGTTCTGACACACAGAGATGTATCCCTGTGTTCTGACACACAGAGATGTATCCCTATGTTCTGACACACAGAGATGTATCCCTACAATCTGACACACAGAGATGTATCCCTGTGTTCTGACACACAGAGATGTATCCCTACAATCTGACACACAGAGATGTATCCCTACAATCTGACACACAGAGATGTATCCCTGTGTTCTGACACACAGAGATGTATCCCTGTGTTCTGACACACAGAGATGTATCCCTGTGTTCTGACACACAGAGATGTATCCCTACAATCTGACACACAGAGATGTATCCCTACAATCTGACACACAGAGATGTATCCCTACAATCTGACACACAGAGATGTATCCCTGTGTTCTTACACACAGAGATGTATCCCTATGTTCTGACACACAGAGATGTATCCCTGTGTTCTGACACACAGAGATGTATCCCTATGTTCTGACACACAGAGATGTATCCCTATGTTCTGACACACAGAGATGTATCCCTACAATCTGACACACAGAGATGTATCCCTGTGTTCTGACACACAGAGATGTATCCCTATGTTCTGACACACAGAGATGTATCCCTACAATCTGACACACAGAGATGTATCCCTATGTTCTGACACACAGAGATGTATCCTTGTGTTCTGACACACAGAGATGTATCCCTACAATCTGACACACAGAGATGTATCCCTACAATCTGACACACAGAGATGTATCCCTGTGTTCTGACACACAGAGATGTATCCCTATGTTCTGACACACAGAGATGTATCCCTGTGTTCTGACACACAGAGATGTATCCCTATGTTCTGACACACAGAGATGTATCCCTATGTTCTGACACACAGAGATGTATCCCTGTGTTCTGACACACAGAGATGTATCCCTATGTTCTGACACACAGAGATGTATCCCTACAATCTGACACACAGAGATGTATCCCTGTGTTCTGACACACAGAGATGTATCCCTACAATCTGACACACAGAGATGTATCCCTACAATCTGACACACAGAGATGTATCCCTGTGTTCTGACACACAGAGATGTATCCCTGTGTTCTGACACACAGAGATGTATCCCTGTGTTCTGACACACAGAGATGTATCCCTACAATCTGACACACAGAGATGTATCCCTACAATCTGACACACAGAGATGTATCCCTACAATCTGACACACAGAGATGTATCCCTGTGTTCTTACACACAGAGATGTATCCCTACAATCTGACACACAGAGATGTATCCCTGTGTTCTGACACACAGAGATGTATCCCTACAATCTGACACACAGAGATGTATCCCTATGTTCTGACACACAGAGATGTATCCCTACAATCTGATACACAGAGATGTATCCCTATGTTCTGACACACAGAGATGTATCCCTATGTTCTGACACACAGAGATGTATCCCTGTGTTCTGACACACAGAGATGTATCCCTACAATCTGACACACAGAGATGTATCCCTATGTTCTGACACACAGAGATGTATCCCTACAATCTGACACATAGAGATGTATCCCTGTGTTCTGACACACAGAGATGTATCCCTACAATCTGACACACAGAGATGTATCCCTATGTTCTGACACACAGAGATGTATCCCTACAATCTGACACACAGAGATGTATCCCTGTGTTCTGACACACAGAGATGTATCCCTATGTTCTGACACACAGAGATGTATCCCTGTGTTCTGACACACAGAGATGTATCCCTATGTTCTGACACACAGAGATGTATCCCTATGTTCTGACACACAGAGATGTATCCCTACAATCTGACACACAGAGATGTATCCCTGTGTTCTGACACACAGAGATGTATCCCTATGTTCTGACACACAGAGATGTATCCCTACAATCTGACACACAGAGATGTATCCCTATGTTCTGACACACAGAGATGTATCCTTGTGTTCTGACACACAGAGATGTATCCCTACAATCTGACACACAGAGATGTATCCCTACAATCTGACACACAGAGATGTATCCCTGTGTTCTGACACACAGAGATGTATCCCTATGTTCTGACACACAGAGATGTATCCCTGTGTTCTGACACACAGAGATGTATCCCTGTGTTCTGACACACAGAGATGTATCCCTATGTTCTGACACACAGAGATGTATCCCTATGTTCTGACACACAGAGATGTATCCCTGTGTTCTGACACACAGAGATGTATCCCTATGTTCTGACACACAGAGATGTATCCCTGTGTTCTGACACACAGAGATGTATCCCTATGTTCTGACACACAGAGATGTATCCCTATGTTCTGACACACAGAGATGTATCCCTGTGTTCTGACACACAGAGATGTATCCCTATGTTCTGACACACAGAGATGTATCCCTACAATCTGACACACAGAGATGTATCCCTGTGTTCTGACACACAGAGATGTATCCCTGTGTTCTGACACACAGAGATGTATCCCTACAATCTGACACACAGAGATGTATCCCTATGTTCTGACACACAGAGATGTATCCCTACAATCTGACACACAGAGATGTATCCCTATGTTCTGACACACAGAGATGTATCCCTACAATCTGACACACAGAGATGTATCCCTATGTTCTGACACACAGAGATGTATCCCTATGTTCTGACACACAGAGATGTATCCCTACAATCTGACACACAGAGATGTATCCCTATGTTCTGATACACAGAGATGTATCCCTATGTTCTGACACACAGAGATGTATCCCTATGTTCTGACACACAGAGATGTATCCCTACAATCTGACACACAGAGATGTATCCCTGTGTTCTGACACACAGAGATGTATCCCTGTGTTCTGACACACAGAGATGTATCCCTACAATCTGACACACAGAGATGTATCCCTACAATCTGACACACAGAGATGTATCCCTATGTTCTGACACACAGAGATGTATCCCTATGTTCTGACACACAGAGATGTATCCCTGTGTTCTGACACACAGAGATGTATCCCTACAATCTGACACACAGAGATGTATCCCTATGTTCTGACACACAGAGATGTATCCCTATGTTCTGACACACAGAGATGTATCCCTATGTTCTGACACACAGAGATGTATCCCTATGTTCTGACACACAGAGATGTATCCCTATGTTCTGACACACAGAGATGTATCCCTATGTTCTGACACACAGAGATGTATCCCTGTGTTCTGACACACAGAGATGTATCCCTATGTTCTGACACACAGAGATGTATCCCTATGTTCTGACACACAGAGATGTATCCCTACAATCTGACACACAGAGATGTATCCCTGTGTTCTGACACACAGAGATGTATCCCTGTGTTCTGACACACAGAGATGTATCCCTGTGTTCTGACACACAGAGATGTATCCCTGTGTTCTGACACACAGAGATGTATCCCTGTGTTCTGACACACAGAGATGTATCCCTACAATCTGACACACAGAGATGTATCCCTGTGTTCTGACACACAGAGATGTATCCCTATGTTCTGACACACAGAGATGTATCCCTATGTTCTGACACACAGAGATGTATCCCTACAATCTGACACACAGAGATGTATCCCTATGTTCTGACACACAGAGATGTATCCCTGTGTTCTGACACACAGAGATGTATCCCTATGTTCTGACACACAGAGATGTATCCCTATGTTCTGACACACAGAGATGTATCCCTACAATCTGACACACAGAGATGTATCCCTATGTTCTGACACACAGAGATGTATCCCTATGTTCTGACACACAGAGATGTATCCCTGTGTTCTGACACACAGAGATGTATCCCTACAATCTGACACACAGAGATGTATCCCTATGTTCTGACACACAGAGATGTATCCCTATGTTCTGACACACAGAGATGTATCCCTACAATCTGACACACAGAGATGTATCCCTGTGTTCTGACACACAGAGATGTATCCCTGTGTTCTGACACACAGAGATGTATCCCTACAATCTGACATACAGAGATGTATCCCTATGTTCTGACACACAGAGATGTATCCCTATGTTCTGACACACAGAGATGTATCCCTGTGTTCTGACACACAGAGATGTATCCCTACAATCTGACACACAGAGATGTATCCCTATGTTCTGACACACAGAGATGTATCCCTATGTTCTGACACACAGAGATGTATCCCTATGTTCTGACACACAGAGATGTATCCCTATGTTCTGACACACAGAGATGTATCCCTATGTTCTGACACACAGAGATGTATCCCTATGTTCTGACACACAGAGATGTATCCCTGTGTTCTGACACACAGAGATGTATCCCTATGTTCTGACACACAGAGATGTATCCCTATGTTCTGACACACAGAGATGTATCCCTACAATCTGACACACAGAGATGTATCCCTGTGTTCTGACACACAGAGATGTATCCCTGTGTTCTGACACACAGAGATGTATCCCTGTGTTCTGACACACAGAGATGTATCCCTGTGTTCTGACACACAGAGATGTATCCCTGTGTTCTGACACACAGAGATGTATCCCTACAATCTGACACACAGAGATGTATCCCTGTGTTCTGACACACAGAGATGTATCCCTATGTTCTGACACACAGAGATGTATCCCTATGTTCTGACACACAGAGATGTATCCCTACAATCTGACACACAAAGATGTATCCCTATGTTCTGACACACAGAGATGTATCCCTGTGTTCTGACACACAGAGATGTATCCCTATGTTCTGACACACAGAGATGTATCCCTATGTTCTGACACACAGAGATGTATCCCTACAATCTGACACACAGAGATGTATCCCTATGTTCTGACACACAGAGATGTATCCCTATGTTCTGACACACAGAGATGTATCCCTGTGTTCTGACACACAGAGATGTATCCCTACAATCTGACACACAGAGATGTATCCCTATGTTCTGACACACAGAGATGTATCCCTGTGTTCTGACACACAGAGATGTATCCCTACAATCTGACACACAGAGATGTATCCCTACAATCTGACACACAGAGATGTATCCCTGTGTTCTGACACACAGAGATGTATCCCTACAATCTGACACACAGAGATGTATCCCTACAATCTGACACACAGAGATGTATCCCAATGTTCTGACACACAGAGATGTATCCCTGTGTTCTGACACACAGAGATGTATCCCTACAATCTGACACACAGAGATGTATCCCTGTGTTCTGACACACAGAGATGTATCCCTATGTTCTGACACACAGAGATGTATCCCTACAATCTGACACACAGAGATGTATCCCTGTGTTCTGACACACAGAGATGATTGGGATTCCAACACCTCTACATGAATGATTCTTCATCACACAGCTGGTGTTCAGAGGCAGAAAGTGTCCCAAGTTTCCATCCAGGACACATATGAATATACACGTCCCCACAGTGGTCTGATACAGGAAAGAGAGGCAGTCACTCTGATTTTATCATGTTTGGCTTGAATTTCCCTTCAGCCAATCCTCAAGGAAAATATAATAGTAAGCCTTTGGAAATTGGACAACGGTTCCAAATCCAAAAGAGACATATTTCAATAAACGGTTTGTACTAAAAATAAATGTTCAAGTTTGGGTTTTAACCACAGAGTACATTTGAGGTGTTGGGGCTGTCTGTGCAGATTGCAGGGTGTTGGTGATGTGGTAATCAGGAGCTCAGAGTGAGTTACTGTGTAGTGACACTGAGGAATGTAAATGACATGGCTCATCCTCAACGATGCCTTACCGCTACAGAGACAATAACATTCACTGCTTCCATACGAGCTGATGTCCAACAGTCACAGGCTGTGTGTGTTAGTGAATGTGTGTGTATACTGTACGTATGTGTGTGTGTGTTAGTGAATGTGTGTATACTGTACGTATGTGTGTGTGTGTTAGTGAATGTGTGTATACTGTACGTATGTGTGTGTGTTAGTGAATGTGTGTATACTGTACGTATGTGTGTGTGTGTGTGTGTGTGTGTTAGTGAATGTGTGCATGTGAATATGTGTGTATACTGTACGTATGTGTGTGTGTGTGTGTGTGTTTGCTCACCTTGGCACTCTCTGGGAACTCCTCTGGGGTGCAGTGTAACAGCACATGGCCTTTGCCAGGGAGGTTCATGTAGATGGTGTTGGCTGCAATGTCATCAGGCACTGTCAGCTTGTCATAACGATGGTCACTCATCTGCTGCATGATCTATAGACACAAAGGAAGACAGATGGATGGTAAGCTATGAGGGACACAGCACCACGGTCCAAATTCCCTCCTATACTCCTTATAAACCCTCTGGTGTTTGTAGATCTGTAAGGTGTAAGGAATATGGTGGGAGCTCCACCACTACACTGCTATACCTTTCCAGGCAAACAAGTAAGGGTTAGATCCAAGGGGGAAGGGTAGGGAGCATATTGGTGCCGGGCAAAATAGAACCAGACCCTGCTGTTCCTGCCTGCTCAAGTTCTAACCTCCAAACGTCTATCTGGGCGACTGAGCCTTGATGGAGAACACAGACAGGGGCAGACAGACTGACTGACATTCTTTCACAGCAGATGTCATGTAATTGATGTAATCTGCCGAGTCGGGGCTGGGGGGAGAAGGAGCAATGAGGATGTTATGACCTGCATGCAGAGCAGGTGTGTGTGTGTGTGTGTGTCTCCAAAATGTTTACGACCTGAACATCTGTGAATGCCTTAGAGAAGTAGGAGGAAGGAGAATGAAAGTAAACCAAACAACATTAAAAAGGTATTTTCACAAGTGGAGCATGAGATCTCCCCCAGGATAAGAAAAGTTGATTTAACCAGGGTCAGATCCTCCTCCTGTCATACTCTCCTTTCCACTCAACTTTTTTGTCCATCCTGTCATCTCTTCTCCCTCCTCTCATCCCTTCTGCTCTGCTCTCCTTTTTTATATCATGCAGAGAGAGAAAGGTTGAGCTGGCGTGTGTGTGTGTTTGAGGAGAGTTAGGGTTAGAATTGTGTGTCTGTGTGTGTGTCTCTCTGTGTGTGTCTCTGTGTGTGTGTCTCTGTGTGTGTGTTTGAGGAGAGTTAGGGTTAGAATTGTGTGTCTGTGTGTGTGTCTCTGTGTGTGTGTTTGAGGAGAGTTAGGGTTAGAATTGTGTCTCTGTGTGTGTGTCTCTGTGTGTGTGTTTGAGGAGAGTTAGGGTTAGAATTGTGTGTCTGTGTGTGTGTCTCTGTGTGTGTGTTTGAGGAGAGTTAGGGTTAGAATTGTGTGTCTGTGTGTGTGTGTCTATGTGTGTGTGCGTGAGTAGAGTTAGGGTTAGAATTGTGTGTCTGTGTGTGTCTCTGGGTGTGTGTCTCTGTGTGTGTGAGTGAGGAGAGTTAGGGTTAGAATTGTGTCTCTGTGTGTGTGTCTCTGTGTGTGTGAGTGAGGAGAGTTAGGGTCAGAATTGTGTCTCTGTGTGTGTGTCTCTGTGTGTGTGAGTGAGGAAAGTTAGGGTTAGAATTGTGTGTCTGTGTGTGTGTCTCTGTGTGTGTGCGTGAGTAGAGTTAGGGTTAGAATTGTGTCTCTGTGTGTGTGTCTCTGTGTGTGTGCGTGAGTAGAGTTAGGGTCAGAATTGTGTGTCTGTGTGTGTGTCTCTGTGTGTGTGAGTGAGGAAAGTTAGGGTTAGAATTGTGTGTCTGTGTGTGTGTCTCTGTGTGTGTGCGTGAGTAGAGTTAGGGTCAGAATTGTGTCTCTGTGTGTGTGTCTCTGTGTGTGTGAGTGAGGAGAGTTAGGGTTAGAATTGTGTGTCTGTGTGTGTGTCTCTGTGTGTGTGAGTGAGGAAAGTTAGGGTTAGAATTGTGTGTCTATGTGTGTGTGTGAGTGAGGAGAGTTAGGGTTAGAATTGTGTGTCTGTGTGTGTGTGAGTGAGGAGAGTTAGGGTTAGAATTGTGTGTCTGTGTGTGTGTCTGTGTGTGTGAGTGAGGAGAGTTAGGGTTAGAATTGTGTGTCTGTGTGTGTGAGTGAGGAGAGTTAGGGTTAACATTGTGTGTCTGTGTGTGTGAGTGAGGAGAGTTAGGGTTAGAATTGTGTGTCTGTGTGTGTGAGTGAGGAGAGTTAGGGTTAGATGAGTGTTTGTGGTGTTAATCCATGATAAATCTATCAACCCCTCACAGTGCTCTATGTGTCTCTGTGGTTTATAATGTGAACAATGGGCTTTGTGGCTCGACCTGTTCACACATTCCACTCTACCCTTGGTTTGACTGCTGCATGTGTGTGTGTGTGAGTGTATATGTGTGTGTGTTAGAGACAGAGAGAGAGTGTGTGTGTGTGTGTGTGTGTGTGTGTGTGTGTGTGTGTGTGTGTGTGTGTGTGTGTGCGTGCAAAGTGTATGGTGTTTGAGTGGGTGTGTCTCCCAGATCTGCTAGTCTAGAGCGTGGCCGGCTCTGCCCGGCTGGGCCCGACTGGGGGACAGAGTAACCATTAACACCTCGGGTCATGTCTGGTGTGTTGCGTCATCGCAGTGGTCCTAAATGAAAACATGTCTATGTGCGTGACCGCGAACGCTCTCTTTTACATACAGGAGGATTAGCTGTCTGCCTGGAGTGAGAGACTGTCACACCATACTGATCAGCCTTCACTAAGTCAGTTTTAAAATGGTCATTTTCTCTTCTCTCAAATCCATATTGGACACCGACCCATTCTGGGTGCCGATATTTTTTATTTATATTTATTTCACCTTTATTTAACCAGGTAGGCTAGTTGAGAACAAGTTCTCGTTTGCAACTGCGACCTGGCCAAGATAAAGCAAAGCAGTTCGACACATACAACAACACAGAGTTACAAATTAAATAAACAAACATACAATCAATAATACAGTAGAAAAAAATCTATTTACAGCATGTGCAAATGAGGTAGGATAAGAGAGGTAAGGCAATAAATAAGCCATGGTGGCGAAGTAGTTACAATATAGCAATTAAACACTGGAATGGTAGAATGTGCAGAAGATGAATGTGCAAGTAGAGATACTGGGATGCAAAGGAGCAAGATAAATAAATAAATACAGTATGGAGATGAGGTAGATTGGATGGGTTATTTACAGATGATCTATGTACAGGTGCAGTGATATGTGAGCTGCTCTGACAGCTGGTGCTTAAAGCTAGTGAGGGAGGAAAGAGTCTCCAACTTAAGTGATTTTTGCAGTTTGTTCCAGTCATTGGCAGCAGAGAACTGGAAGGAGAGGGGGCCAAAGGAAGAATTGGCTTTGGGAGTGACCAGCGAGATATACCTGCTGGAGCGCGTGCTACAAGTGGGTGCTGCTATGGTGACCAGTGAGCTGAGATAAGGTGGGGCTTTACCTAGCAGAGACTTGTAGATGACCTGGAGCCAGTGGGTTTGGCGACGAGTATGAAGCGAGGGCCAGCCAATGAGAGCGTACAGGTCGCAGTGGTGGGTAGTATATGGGGCTTTGGTGACAAAACGGATGGCACTGTGATAGACTGCATCCAATTTGTTGAGTAGAGTGTTGGAGGCTATTTTGTAAATTACATCGCCGAAGTCGAGAATCGGTAGGATGGGCAGTTTTACAAGGGTATGTTTGGCAGCGTGAGTGAAGGATGCTTTGTTTGCGAAATAGGAAGCCGATTCTAGATTTAATTTTGTATTGGAGATGTTTAATGTGAGTCTGGAAGGAGAGTTTACAGTCTAACCAAACACCTAGGTATTTGTAGTTGTCCACATATTCTAAGTCAGATCCGTCCAGAGTAGTGATGCTGGACAGGCGGGCAGGTGCCGGCAGCTATCGGTTGAAGAGCATGCATTTAGTTTTACTTGCATTTAAGAGCAGTTGGAGGCCACGGAAGGAGAGTTGTATGGCATTGAAGCTCATCTGGAGGTTAGTTAACATAGTGTCCAAAGAAGGGCCAGAGGTATACAGAATGGTGTCGTCTGCATAGAGGTGGATCAACGAATCACCAGCAGCAAGAGCGACATCATTGATGTTTACAGAGAAGAGAGTCCCAGTCACAGAGAAGAGTGTGCCAGAACTTATTTGAGTTTGTGCTACAGGATGCACATTTCTGCTTGAAAAAGCTAGCCTTTGCTTTCCTAACTGCCTGTGTATATTTGTTCCTAACTTCCCTGAAAAGTTGCATATCATGGGGGCCATTCAATGCTAATGCAGAACGCCACAGGATGTTTTTGTGTTGGTCAAGGGCAGACAGGTCTGGAGTGAACCAAGGGATATATCTATTCCTGGTTCTACATTTTTTGAATGGAGCATGCTTATTTAAGATGGTGAGGGAGGATCTATTAAAGAATAACTAGGCATCCTCTACTGACGGGATGAGGTCAATATCCTTCCAGGATACCCGGGCCAGGTCGATTAGAAAGGCCTGCTCGCTGAAGTGTTTCAGGGAGCGTTTGACAGTGATGAGTGGAGGTCGTTTGACCGCAGACCCATTACGGATACAGGCAATGAGGCAGTGATCGCTGAGATCTTGGCTGAAAACAGCAAAGGTGTATTTGGAGGGCAAGTTGGTTAGAATGATATCTATGAGGGTGCCCGTGTTTATGGACTTGGGGTTGTACCTGGTGGGTTCATTGATAATTTGTGTGAGATTGAGTGCATCAAGCTTAGATTGTAGGATGGCCGGGGTGTTAAACATCACAGTTTAGGTCACCTAGGAGCACGAGCGATGAAGATAGATGGGGGGGGGCAATCAATTCACATATGGTGTCCAGGGCACAGCTGGGGGCAGAGGGTGGTCTATAGCAAGCGACAACAGTAAGAGACTTGTTTCTGGAAAGATGGATTTTTAAAAGTAGAAGCTCGATTGGTTTGGGTACAGACCTGGATATTAAGATAGAACTCTGCAGGCTATCTCTGCAGTAGATTGCAACACCGCCCCCCTTTGGCAGTTCTATCTTGTCGGAAAATGTTATAGTTAGGGTTGGAAATTTCAGGGTTTTGGTGGACTTCCTAAGCCAGGATTCAGACACGGGTAGGACATCCGGGTTGGCAGAGTGTGCTAAAGCAGTGAATAAAACAAACTTAGGGGGGAGGCTTCTAATGTTAACATGCATGAAACCAAGGCTTTTACGGTTACAGAAGTCGACAAATGAGAGCACCTGGGGAGTGGGAGTGGAGCTAGGTACTGCAGGACCTGGATTAACCTCTACATTACCAGAGGAACAGAGAAGGAGTAGGATGAGGGTACGGTTAAAGGCTATCAGGACTGGTCGTTTAGTACGTTCAGAGCAGAGAGTAAAAGGAGCAGGTTTCTGGGCGTGAGAGAATAGATTCAAGGCATAATGTACAGACAAAGGTATGGTAGGATGTGAGTACATTGGAGGTAAACCTAGGCATTGAGTAATGATGAGAGAGATATTGTCCAGAGACATTTAAACCAGGTGATGTCACCGCATATGTGGGAGGTGGAACTAAATGGTAGGATAAGGCATATTGAGCAGGGCTAGAGGTCCAGTCATGAAGGATCTACCGGCAGTAGAAGGGGTCCGGGTATTGTAGCCCAGGAGTGGCTGATGGTCCTCTTCAGCTAGCCGGGATGACCGCTAGCAGTGGTTAGCTGACTACTAGCTAGTAGCTAGTGAGCTGTCTAGCTTCTGTTGGGGGATTCCGGATTTGAGGTGAATAATACTAATAAAAAACAGATCCGCACCACATTGCGTGAGGTGGGTTGCAGGAGAGTGTTTTGAAGTTGAGTTTTAGAAAAAATAGAAAAAATATATGCGAAGAAAAATATATAAAAGATATATACACGGAACACGACAAGACGAGGACAAAAGACGTCTGACTGCTACGCCATCTTAGAACAATCCAGCCAGCAGATATGACAATGGCTGACCAGCCTAGGAGACATACAAGAAAAGCAGTCTGTAGGAAAGGCAAGACTAACAGGACAACGAGGACGGAACTGATGATGAACAATGCCTGAATGATGTTAGACCAGCTGAATGATGTTAGACCAGTCCTCCTGGGCACAATTCACCCTTTGCTTAACTCGGCCCACAGAGATATTGTCGCTACTGTCAAGCTTACAAACCCCCTGCAGATGAAAGTTGTGCTATCTGATGTAAGACAATGGGGCATAACAAAAACTACTGACACTATTTATTGAATTAGTGCATGTCTTTCTTCTAGTCACTAGTACACAGTGTATTTTCAGCAACACATTTAGAATATGTGGAATGTTCACAGTTCACACACAATAATCTTCCCCGACCCGTGTAGACAATGGTTGTTTTCAAAAACATACAAACAAAACAGTTCCTATCCAAAAGTCTTCCAAATCCTAACAGTCCAGGGATCAGGGGAATGGCTATTACACTCTAATAGTTTCCTGTTGATGTCATTATTTTTGATTGGTCCTTGACACACATTTCTTCCCAGAGAACAGACTGTTATTGGCTAATGTTCCGTGTTTATTCCTGTACGCTTAGGCCGGCGTCTAATCAGGAAGCTGAATGCGGGGGCACAAGTGGTGGCGGTGCTGTGTTCAGGGGGTCTGCTGCTCCTCGTGATCTGATTAGGCCAGTGGCTGGACCAGAGGCTGGACCAGAGACTGGACTGGAGGCTGGACCAGAGGCTAGACCAGAGACTGGACCAGAGGCTAGACCAGAGGCTGGACCAGAGGCTAGACCAGAGGCTGGACCAAAGGCTAGACTGGAGGCTGGACCAGAGGCTAAACTGGAGGCTGGACCGGAGGCTGGACCAGAGGCTGGACCAGAGGCTGGACCAGAGGCTGGACCGAAGGCTGGACCGGAGGCTGGACCGGCGGCTGGACCAGTGGCTGGACCGGAGGCTGGACCGGAGGCTGGACTGGAGGCTGGACTAGAGGCTGGACTGGTGGCTGGACCAGAGGCTGGACCAGAGGCTGGACCGGAGGCTGGACCGGAGGCTGGACCAGAGGCTGGACCAGAGGCTGGGTATATTGGGCCTGGGGCTGGAGTATAGGGCCTGAGGTCTAGGTCTGGAGCTGGGGTATGGGGCTGGGGTATTGGGCCTGAGGTCTGGGGTATAGGGCTGGGTCCGGGCCTAGGGGGGTCAGTGGTGGGCCAGTCAGTCAGGGAGTCCTGGAAGCGTGAAATACAAGGAGCCCTGACCAGCTGGAAAGGCAAAATTTGGTGAGGGAGAAGGAGCATTTCAGTAAGAGAGGGAGTATTTGTGGGAGATGACTTCACGGCTGAGGCTTGGCAGTGATAGCAGTGGAGAGCCACGATTGTTATGAGTGCGTTCAGTTGATGGAATTCATCCGGTCCACGTCCTCAGTCCTCAGCTTGGGAGGGCTAAACATAGTATGACTGCAGACTATGCAAGGCACACACACATGCACGCAAGGACACACACACACACAGACACTCGCACGCAAACACGCACACTGGCTGTCCATACTGTATCCAAACCATGACTCAGTATCAGGCCAGACATGGTGACATGACAATAGAGTCACAGCCTGCTCTAATAACAAATTCCCAGTTTGGTCTGTTGACAACACCACATACTAACCTTATCCCTGCTCATCTCATCACCACTACTTCAATATCAAGATTAGGGGTGCGTTCACAAAAGCTCATCCCAAGGGAATCCAGCCAGCAGGCATGTAATATAATTAGATTAGAGCTACGTTCACAACAACAACCCCGTTAAGTTCATTAGAGTTCACAACAATAGCAACCCATTTGCATTCGTTACAATAGCATTCACAACCACCCCTTTACGTTCATTACACCTACATTCACCAGTCACTTTCACCCTGAGCAGAACATTACCTAATTGACAATCTGATCTCAGACATTCATTAAAGTATTTTATAACCACAGCTAATTGCATGTTGGAGAGGGGGTGATGTAATGTGTAATTACAACACTGTGAGACACTGTCATTAACTCATGCTAATGACCCTTCGCTCTCTCTTTCTCTTCAGTAGCTAATTAACAGGGCTTGATAATAGTATGGCATCTTAATGGGGCTCCAGTCCGTATCAAATAAAAGTGTGTTGTATTAGTTAGTCGTCACCATGACCTAATAATTCATCAGCAGTGTATTTAACTAGTATGTGGATATGTTTGCCTTAGTGTGTTAAATGAGGATAACATAGGGGGGCAAATAGGGGACTAAACCTATGCAGTCTTTACACATCTCACTGATAAGAATACTTGTGGACTACAGGAAGAGGAGCTGATGCAATTGTAGCAGCTAATGGGGATCCACATAAAGAGATGCATCTGTCTGTCTGTCTGTCAGTCAGTCTGTCTGTCTGTGGTTGACATATGTAGATGGTTTACTGACAGTGTTACAATCCTCTGCAGCCCTGGGCCAGTAGGGGGCGACGTCTCCCTGAGTAGGCAGATGAGGAGGAACCCTATGACTGCGAACTTCTGGCTGTCAACTCTCCGGTGCGTGTGTCTCGGGTGCGTTTGTTGTCTTGTCTGTGAGGTTTCAAATCGTCTGTACTGTGTGTTGACACTGAGTTGCATGCCAGCCGCAGGTACACCACTACTGTCTGTAGTTAGATGTGGTGTGTGCATGCCAGTCTTCTGGCATGGCGATGGGGAATTCCGTGTGCCTGTCCATCAGAAAATAACAGGCAGAGATTTATTTCAGCAGCCTCCGTGAATGGTATTAAGTACCAACATGTCACTGTCAGTGTGTTTCTGTTTGTGTTTGTTCCCCGTCTTTAACGAAAAAGATCTGTATTCCCTATAGGGAGTGTGTGCTTGTGTTTTGTTTTTGTTTTAACTACCAGAAAGCCTCACAAGGATAGTAAAACAAGGAAAATTGGATAAATGGGGGATATTTCGCCAGGTCCCCACAAGAAAAATGTAGATTGAGGTTAAATATTGTATAACAGGGATTACACAGTAGATTACCTATGAACATACATTTATCAGAGGGAGATCACATTGATATCATGTGGTTTCTGCAGGCTTGTAGAAGTTTCAGTCAGAGGCAGGCATCAAACCACAGGGAGAGGGAGGGTGATCTGGAGGTGTGTGTGAGGTGATGGTACTGAGTCAACATGTGCGATGTCCTGTCTTCCCTGTCAACTATACTGCTGCTTTACACTGAAGCAGCCATCTTCTCAATGCAGTATGCTTACCTCACTTGTTTGTATTCGGCGCATGTGACAAATAACATTTGATTTGATTTTATATGACTTAGAGGTGAGATGAGGTCGGGTAATATGAACTCCGAAATGATCTCAATATGATGGCCAAGGGCAAGATGACAGCCGTTATTCAGCGCATCAAGTGTGAGATCTCACCTGAAAAAACCCTCCTCAATACAGAGACCTAATCCTACCACTAAGTTCTTGAAGAATTTCTATCAGAAGTTTAGGTATTGCAAACTTAACTGTGCATTAAGAG
Organism: Salvelinus fontinalis; assembly: GCF_029448725.1. Classification (NCBI taxonomy): domain Eukaryota; kingdom Metazoa; phylum Chordata; class Actinopteri; order Salmoniformes; family Salmonidae; genus Salvelinus; species Salvelinus fontinalis. The sequence continues at coordinate 37,863,313 of NC_074678.1, read as the reverse complement.
ATTTTTATGTGTTCCATTTATATTTGATTGAAATGCAAATTGTAACACAAGCACAAAATGATTGGGTAAATGTCAAGCCATGATGGTGGATAAATTGCAAAGCTCCTGAAAGGAGAAAGATAGTAAGCACTGTAATGTTTTCACCATTTTGTGTTTGTATAAGAATGGAAAGAATATTGTGATGGACATTTTCTATTGGACGTGCTTAAAAATACATGAGGATGGGATGGGAGAGTATATTTCAATTATGTTTTCTGCAAACACTATTAAACTAAATGTAATAACAAGAGTTGGTGCAAAGGAAAGTAAGAACATAGTCCTATCTTGCATGACCCATACGCTCATTCATTTATTCATTTCATTTAAGTCATTTAGCAGACGCTCTTATCCAGAGCGACTTACAAATTGGAAAGTTCATACATATTCATCCTGGTCCCCCCGTGGGTATTGAACCCTGGTCCCCCCGTGGGAATTGAACCCACAACCCTGGCGTTGCAAGCGCCATGCTCTACCAACTGAGCCACACGGGACCGTTGGTGACTCATTGGTGACTCATACCTTTAGGGCTTTCTGGGCTGGTTCGCTGGAGCCAATCACGATGAGGCCTGGTCCTCCCATGCTGCAGAAGCTCTTCAGGTGTAGACCATCAGTGACAGGGACGGTGGACACAGCGTAGTCCTGCAAACACACAACAACCCTACTGCATTACAGGGACCGTGGACATTGTCCTGCAAACACACGACAACCCTACTGCATTACACACACTAATAATTGGACTAAACAGACCCCAGTGGGAAAGGTAACCTAACCGGCATTGGTTGAGAGTTTGACAGATGAGTTCACCAAAGCCCTAGGCCACTGATTAGTTGAGAGTCTGAGAGGTGAGATCACCGGAGCCCCAGGACACAGGCCCCTCCCCTCAGTCTGTAATTACAGCGGTGGTTTTTGGACCACTCTTACTAATCAAATCAAATTGTATTTGTCACATGCGCCGAATACAACAGATGTAGACCTTACCGTGAAATGCTTACTTACAAGCCCTTAACCAACAATGCAGTTCAAGAAATAGAGTTAAGAAAATATTTACTAAATAAAATAAAGTAAAAGAATGTCATAAAATCTGAAAGTAACACAAGGAAATTACATAACAATAACGAGGCTATATACAAGGGGTACCGGTACAGAGTGAATGTGCGGGGATACAGGTTAGTTGAAGTAATTTGTAAAGTGACTATGCATAGATGATAAACAGCGAGTAGTAGCACTGTAAAAACAAAGGGGGAGGGGTCAATGTAAATCGTCCGTGTGGCCATTTGATTAATTGTTCAGCAGTCTTACGGCTTGGGGGTAGACGCTGTTAAGGAGCCTTTTGGTCCTAGACTTGGCGCTCCGGTACCGCTTCCCCTGTGGTAGCAGAGAGAACAGTCCATGACTTGGGTGACTGGAGTCTTTGACAATTTTTTGGGCCTTCCTCTGACACCGCCTAGTATATAGGTCCTGGATGTCAGGAAGATTGGCCCCAGTGATGTACTGGGCCATCCGCACTACCGTCTGTAGCGCCTTACAGTCAGATGCCGAGCAGTTACCATACCAGGCGGTGATGCGACCAGTCAGGATGCTCTCGATGGTGCAGCTGTAGAGCTTTTGGAGGATCTGGGGACCCATGCCAAATCTTTTCAGTCTCCTGAGGGGGAAAAGGTGTTGTCGTGCCCTCTTCACAACTGTCTTGGTGTGTTTGGACCATGATAGTTCTTTAGCTCACTGCACATGTTGCCTGTAATCCATGGCTTCTGGTTGCGATATATACGTACAATCACTGTGGGGACGACGTCGTCGATGCAGTTATTGATTAAGCTGGTGACTGAGGTGGTATACTTCTCAATGCCATTGGATGAATCCCGGAACATATTCCAGTCTGTGCTAGCAAAACAGTCCTGTATTGTAGCATCTGTGTCATCTGACCACTTCCATATTGAGCGAGTCACTGGTACTTCCTGCTTTAGGTTTTACTTGTAAGCAGGAATCAGGAGGATAGAATTATGGTCAGATTTGCCAAATGGAGGGCGAGAGAGAGCTTTGTATGCGTCTCTGTGTGTGGAGTAAAGGTGGTATAGAGTTTTTTTTGTTTTTTTCTCTCTGGTTGCACATGTGACATGCTAGTAGAAATTAGGTCAAACTGATTTAAGTTCGACTGCATTAAAGTCCCCGGCCACTAGGAGCGCCGCTTCTGGATTAGCATTTTCTTGTTTGCTTATGGCCTTATACAGCTCATTGAGTGCGGTCTTAGTGCCAGCATCAGTTTGTGGTGGTAAATAGACGGCTGCGAATAATATAGATGTGAACTCTCTTGGTAGATAGTGTGGTCTACAGCTTATCATAAGGTATTCAACCTCAGACGAGTAATACTTTGAGACTTCTTTAATATTAGACATCACGCACCAGCAGCTTTGACAAATAGACGCACACCTCCACCCTTCGTCTTACCAGACATAGCTGCTCTGTCCTGCCAATGCACGGAGAAGCCAGCCAGCTCTATATTATCCATGTCTTGTTTAGCCACGTCTCGGTGAAACTTAAGATATTACAGTTTTGAATGTCCCGTTGGTAGGATAGTTTTAATCGTAGCTGCCTGTTCCTCTGGCCTCACATGCCAGTCACTCCTATACGGCTTCCTGGCTGCTGCTAAGACAGAGACTGATGATGTGGTGTGATCCTGCTCTGCTCTGTCATAGCTGTAGTTCTAGTCGGGAGCTCCCTGGTCCATAGTTAACTTCTGAGGACCAGACTACTGCTGCTGCTCAGACAGAGACTGATGATGTGGAGTGGCATCTTGCTCTGTTCTGACATACCATAACTACCCCATGGTTGCAGTACATTGTCCCCTGTTCCAGGGGTGGTGAGCTTCTGGAGTACGTTGTCTTCTTGGGTTTGATTCCAATGGACATGTTATATGGAGTGTCAATGGAGTGTCAATGTACTGCTATGTCATATCTGAAACATCATACCTTCCCCTGTTTCTCTGGCCTGGTCCATATTAAGGGAAAAGTTCATTTGACTTACTTACTAAATGTTACTTACTTTAACCTACTTTTGCTTAAGAGTCAGCCTAGATGAAAGCAAATCTCCTCTCTGACTGGAACAAGGAACTGCATTTCCTGACAGTTTATCATGTGTGAAATTGTCCTCTTCCTCTCATCACCAAAGTCTTTCCTGCTCTCTTAACTCAACCCTCAGAGTTCATTTGAATGAATCAAAGCAAAGCAAAGTGGACCACTTAATCAAACTGTCGTCATTCCTTATCAGTGGAAAGACAATTTAGCCCAAACAGTGATTCAAAGAGATAGCAGAAGTCAAATGCCCTCCACCGAGCTTATTGTGAGAGACATGATAACAATTTATCATATTGTGGGGAATCTCAGCGATGTGTTCAGCTTTGAGATACATTTTGAGTGAGAAGTTCTGCTGTGCTGATTGTAATGTATGTTCATTCCTTTCTAGAGAAAGTTGTCTTTATGGTGTCTGACTGATGCTGTACAGTGTTGTGACCCTGAATGGGAGACAATAGCCTGGTACATTAGTCTCCCCTGCACTTTGACCTCCTCCCCTCCCTCCGTTTCCCCCACTCAACAAGGATCATAAAGGAGAAGAAGAGATCTAACCTCTCACTCACATCTGTGGTTAATCCTGGCCTGACCAGAACAGGCTGTTCAATGGTTCTAAATGTGATAAAGGAAGGAGGAAAAACGATAGTAGGGAAAAAGACCCGACTTATCAAGAATAATGAGTAAAAGTGAGAGGCTGAGAGAGATACGATGGTGGAATTTAAATTAGTCACAGACAGGAGCAGAAAAACAGGGCAGTAAGAAACATTCAGATTATTGTTGGGGGTTGAACTCCCCAGGACCCCATGACCTTACAAGTCAGCAAAGGCCTTCTGACTGTGTGTGTGTGTGTGTGTGTTAAGGAGACTGGGGTTGAATGACCCTCTTCTCCAGAGCTCTATCTACCTAGAGTATATGCACTGATCTTCCAGTCCTCTAATATCTCAGTACAGTATGTGCAGGCTTTCTCTGGTTTCTCTTTGGTACTAATTCAATCAATTCATCTCATTAACTAACCATAGATTCCTGATACACCAGGTTTGCCAACTAATCAATGTCCTAATCAATAGCTGATTAGAATGCCCTGTGGCCCTTGAGACCCCTGAATGAGACCAGGATTACCTTACTAATGGTGGCTTGATGACACAGGAAGTCAATCTGAATAATTCCAGGGTGCACTGCTCTAGTCTGCTCTCACTCACCTTGAACGCGTCCGCCAGGATCTCAGCTCCTCTCTGATTGGTCCGTTTGGAAAGGCCCACAAAGAATTCTCTACCTGAGGAAAAACAGACGACAACCTGTGGTCAGTATGGAGAGTGAGAGAAAATAGAGGCATAAACAGATAGAGAGAGAGGAGGAAGAGACGTCACCGGTCTTCTAGCCATCGCCGATCCATTTTTCATTTTCCATTTCTTTTGTCTTGTTTTCCCACACACCTGGTTTTCATTCCCTCATTACGTGTTGTGTATTTAACCCACTGTTCAAAGTGCTTGTGCACATTGTTGTCTGGTGCACGACGGGTTTTGTACCCATACGTTGTTATTCTGGATGCCGGTGGTTTGGTATATTAAACTGCTCTGGTTATTAGCCAGTTCTGCTCTCCTGCGTCTGACTTCTCTGCCACCAGTTACGCACCCCTTACAGGCCTGAACGTTTTGCTCACCACTCCAGAGCAGAGCGAATGGGCGTAGCTGCTGAGCTTTTACAAATTAGCCATTAGCGACGCCGTTGCCAAGAGGAAATGTTTCTAGCCCTGCCTGCCATGTGAAACCCATTTCAGCTGGATGAGATGGGAGGAACACACCACGGAGAGAGAGCCAACGTCTAGAAACTCAATTAAGTGTTCTAGGGCTTTTTCCAAGCCCTAAACAGCGTACAGAATGAACCACACTAGATTCACAGGCAGGGCAGAACAACTGATACAGAACGTACAGAGGGAACATTATAAAGACCTCGGTTTCTCTACCTCTGCTCTCATCAGGTTTATTGTGATGTGGAACAAGGCAGCTGATGAAATGTGTGTTTGTGTGTGTGTGTGTGGGGGAGGCATCTTTTCCATTTGAGAGAACCATATTTAATCATGCATAAAAATGGTACCAGACAGCCAGTCAGTTTGTAATTTGCCATTTTAGTTCAGGTCACATCAACTACTTGACTATTCAGAATTACAACTATTCTGAACAATTTTTACTCACACCCGTGTGGTGATAGGTCATATCATTTGCATGATAAAGTGGTCATAAATATTTAGTTCACTGAATATAGCAGTTTCCATAGTGATCAATTATGGTAGTGGCAGTGGCCTTGGCAGGTAATGGTGTTTTATTGATGGGATATGGTGGTGTACCTGTAAAGAGGACGTCCCCTCCGTCCAGAGTGGCGGTCTCATCAGACATGTCAACGATGTTCAGGCCCAGCTCCTTCAGGGTCTGCCGTATGGCCGCTGTCTAGAAAACACAAAGACACAGAGAGACACATGGTTAAGACACAGAGAGACACACACATGGTTAAGACACAGACAGACACATATGGTTAAGACACAGGCAGACACATATGGTTAAGACACAGAGACACACACACATGGTTAAGACACAGAGGGACACACACATGTTAAGACACAGAGAGACACACGCATGGTTAAGACACAGAGAGACACACATATGGTTAAGACACAGAGAGACACACACATGGTTAAGACACAGAGAGACACACACATGGTTAAGACACAGAGAGAGACACACATGGTTAAGACACAGAGAGACACACACATGGTTAAGACACAGAGAGTGACACACATGGTTAAGACACACAGAGAGACACACATGGTTAAGACAGAGAGAGACACACATGGTTAAGACACAGAGAGAGACACACATGGTTAAGACACAGAGAGAGACACACATGGTTAAGACACAGAGAGAGACACACATGGTTAAGACACAGAGAGAGACACACATGGTTAAGACACAGAGAGAGACACACATGGTTAAGACACAGAGAGAGACACACATGGTTAAGACACAGAGAGAGACACACATGGTTAAGACACAGAGACACACACACATGGTTAAGACAGAGAGAGAGACACACATGGTTAAGACACAGAGAGAGACACACACATGGTTAAGACAGAGAGAGAGACACACATGGTTAAGACACAGAGAGAGACACACATATGGTTAAGACACAGAGAGAGACACATATGGTTAAGACACAGAGAGACACACACATGGTTAAGACACAGAGAGAGACACATATGGTTAAGACACAGAGAGACACACATGGTTAAGACACAGAAAGAGACACATATGGTTAAGACACAGAGAGACACACACATGGTTAAGACACAGAGAGAGACACATATGGTTAAGACAGAGAGAGACACACATGGTTAAGACACAGAGAGAGACACACATATGGTTAAGACACAGAGAGAGACACATATGGTTAAGACACAGAGAGACACACATGGTTAAGACACAGAGAGAGACACATATGGTTAAGACACAGAGAGACACACATATGGTTAAGACACAGGTACACGCACATAGGGACCCACACACAGAGCATCCACTGCATGCCATCAATCTGTAATGCAAAGAGCTATACGGTAATGAGATTACATTACAACACACACCAACAGTAGAGCTCTCAATGACATCATATGGATCATATACATACTGAGGGTAGCCCCACAGCCCAACAAATAGCGTTCATTCACAGAAAGGTATTACGATGATATCATCATTACATATCATGTAAAATACGAGCGTTAAAAAGGCAGATGATCAGACAGCAGAGCCAGGTTCTTGTTATGAAGCATGACAGTAAAACCAAAACAGTCTGTCCAAGAGATCATCATTACATCATCTTAGTGATCCACGAAGTCATAACACAGGAAGTATGTTAAAGTTTTTATGAGGCCGCGACTCTGGAAAGAGGGGTACAGGGAGAGGAGACCAACACTAACCTAAAAAGGGTTGGAGGATTAAAAAACAATCATTCTAAGTCAAAGTGTTCCTGGTGCATTCTCTGGGTCAGCTGTGTGTGTGTGTGTGTGTGTGTGTGTGTGTGTGTGTGTGTGTGTGTGTGTGTGTGTGTGTGTGTGTGTGTGTGTGTGTGTGTGTGTGTGTGTGTGTGTGTGTGTGTGTGTGTGTGTGTGTGTGTGTGTGTGTGTGTGTGTGTGTGTGTGTGTGTGTGTGTGTGTGTGTCTCTCTCTGTAGAAGAAGACCAGTTGTTTTGTGGAGGTGAACTGGGTCAGTATCGTCTGGCCGTGAGGGCTCTGACCACCCAGTCTGTTTTTGGGGTCTACAGGGAACTGGGACCGACGAGATTCCACGGGCCTCTATCTCACCATGACCTCAGCCTAGCTGTTCGCTGATCGAAGGCTTCTGCTTCTCCACACACCAGACACCTGGGCCAAGCCATGAGGTCACCCAGGTAGCCTGCCATGCGGGCCACGCACAGATAACACAAACACATAGTTTCTTACTCTCCCATACACATACACTTGCACACATACACACACATCCAAGACCCCCCTTGTACCTCCCTATAGGTAGATACTATGAAGTCAATTCTTAATGGTCAGCAAGGAAAATAGCTATTGGAATTGGACCAGACATTGTTTCCTTTAGAAGGTTATCAGTGGCAACACCTTCAGCACTCCAATTGAGATGAAAAGTAATTGAGATGAATAGTAATTGAGATGAATAGTAATTGAGATGAATAGTAATTGAGATGAATAGTAATTGAGATGAATAGTAATTGAGATGAATAGTAATTGAGATGAATAGTAATTGCCCTAAGGGGAAAAGTTCTATTGAATGAGGCACAATATATTATAGATCTACTTTCCCTCTCTGTGGCCTTATATTGTGTAGGGAGCGAAATCACATAAGTCAACATTTCCCTTTATTTAGTTTCATCTCCATTTCTCTATATCTCACTACTCTTTCCTTCCTTGCGGTTTAAGGATGGAGAAAGCGCAACAAGGGGTTAAGATTCAACTTCATAATGAGTTCCCACCTCTTAGTCACCCTGCTAAGCCAGCTACCCACTCTGGCCTACTCCACCATTCCTCTACAGCTGACCAACCTACTCCACCATTCCCCTACAGCTGACCAGTCTACTCCACCATTCCCCTACAGCTGACCAGTCTACTCCACCATTCCTCTACAGCTGACCAGTCTACTTCACCATTCCCCTACAGCTGACCAACCTACTCCACCATTCCCCTACAGCTGACCAGTCTACTTCACCATTCCCCTACAGCTGACCAGTCTACTCCACCATTCCTCTACAGCTGACCAACCTACTCCACCATTCCCCTACAGCTGACCAGTCTACTCCACCATTCCCCTACAGCTGACCAACCTACTCCACCATTCCGCTACAGCTGACCAACCTACTCCACCATTCCCCTACAGCTGACCAACCTACTCCACCATTCCCCTACAGCTGACCAGTCTACTCCACCATTCCCCTACTGCTGACCAACCTACTCCACCATTCCCATACAGCTGACCAGTCTACTCCACCATTCCCCTACAGCTGACCAGTCTACACCATTCCTCTACAGCTGACCAACCTACTCCACCATTCCCCTACAGCTGACCAGTCTACTCCACCATTCCCCTACAGCTGACCAGTCTACTCCACCATTCCTCTACAGCTGACCAGTCTACTCCACCATTCCCCCACAGCTGACCAACCTACTCTACCATTCCCATACAGCTGACCAACCTACTTCACCATTCCCATACAGCTGACCAACCTACTCCACCATTCCCCTACAGCTGACCAGTCTACTCCACCATTCCCCTACAGCTGACCAGTCTACTCCACCATTCCCCTACAGCTGACCAGTCTACTCCACCATTCCTCTACAGCTGACCAGTCTACTCCACCATTCCTCTACAGCTGACCAACCTACTTCACCATTCCCCTACAGCTGACCAACCTACTTCACCATTCCCCTACAGCTGACCAACCTACTCCACCATTCCCCTACAGCTGACCAGTCTACTCCACCATTCCTCTACAGCTGACCAGTCTACTCCACCATTCCTCTACAGCTGACCAACCTACTCCACCATTCCCATACAGCTGACCAGCCTACTCCACCATTCCCCTACAGCTGACCAGTCTACTCCACCATTCCCCTACAGCTGACCAGTCTACTTCACCATTCCTCTACAGCTGACCAACCTACTCCACCATTCCCATACAGCTGACCAGCCTACTTCACCATTCCCCTACAGCTGACCAGTCTACTCCACCATTCCTCTACAGCTGACCAACCTACTCCACCATTCCTCTACAGCTGACCAGCCTACTCCACCATTCCCCTACAGCTGACCAGTCTACTCCACCATTCCCCTACAGCTGACCAGCCTACTCCACCATTCCCCTACAGCTGACCAGCCTACTCCACCATTCCTCTACAGCTGACCAGTCTACTCCACCATTCCCCTATAGCTGACCAGCCTACTCCACCATTCCCCTACAGCTGACCAGTCTACTCCACCATTCCTCTACACCTGACCAGTCTACTCCACCATTCCCCTACAGCTGACCAGTCTACTCCACATTTTCCCCTACAGCTGACCAACCTACTTCACCATTCCTCTACAGCTGACCAGTCTACTCCACCATTCCCCTACAGCTGACCAGTCTACTCCACCATTCCCCTACAGCTGACCAGTCTACTCCACCATTCCTCTACAGCTGACCAGTCTACTCCACCATTCCTCTACAGCTGACCAACCTACTCCACCATTCCCCTACAGCTGACCAGTCTACTCCACCATTCCTCTACAGCTGACCAACCTACTCCACCATTCCCCTACAGCTGACCAGTCTACTCCACCATTCCTCTACAGCTGACCAAACTACTCCACCATTCCCCTACAGCTGACCAGTCTACTCCACCATTCCCCTACAGCTGACCAGTCTACTCCACCATTCCTCTACAGCTGACCAACCTACTCCACCATTCCCCTACAGCTGACCAACCTACTCCACCATTCCCCTACAGCTGACCAGTCTACTCCACCATTCCTCTACAGCTGACCAGTCTACTCCACCATTCCTCTACAGCTGACCAACCTACTCCACCATTCCCCTACAGCTGACCAGTCTACTCCACCATTCCTCTACAGCTGACCAACCTACTCCACCATTCCCCTACAGCTGACAAGTCTACTCCACCATTCCTCTACAGCTGACCAAACTACTCCACCATTCCCCTACAGCTGACCAGTCTACTCCACCATTCCCCTACAGCTGACCAGTCTACTCCACCATTCCTCTACAGCTGACCAACCTACTCCACCATTCCCCTACAGCTGACCAACCTACTCCACCATTCCCCTACAGCTGACCAGTCTACTCCACCATTCCCCTACAGCTGACCAGTCTACTCCACCATTCCTCTACAGCTGACCAACCTACTCCACCATTCCCCTACAGCTGACCAGTCTACTCCACCATTCCTCTACAGCTGACCAACCTACTCCACAATTCCCCTACAGCTGACCAGTCTACTCCACCATTCCTCTACAGCTGACCAACCTACTCCACCATTCCCCTACAGCTGACCAGTCTACTCCACCATTCCTCTACAGCTGACAAACCTACTCTACCATTCCCCTACAGCTGACCAGTCTACTCCACCATTCCCATACAGCTGACCAACCTACTCTACCATTCCCCTACAGCTGACCAGCCTACTCTACCATTCCCCTACAGCTGACCAGTCTACTCCACCATTCCTCTACAGCTGACCAGCCTCCACCAATGCAGTTGCCCCTCTCTTTTACCTTCCCCTCTGCCTCCCCATGTGGCACTCTGACTGGACTGGAGCCTCTGCTATTGCGATCACAGCTGCAGGCTCCACAAATCTTCGTCAACCCACCAACTAATGGTCAGGTTTACGCACGCACGGAGACAGACAGACAGACAGCCAGCAGTGTGTCATAGTTATCTATGGGCGTTCCAGCAGACAGACAGACAGCAGTGTGTCAGTTATCTATGGGCGTTCCAACAGACAGACAGACAGACAGACAGTGTGTCATAGTTATCTATGGGCGTTCCAGCAGACAGACAGACAGACAGACAGTGTGCCATAGTTATCTATGGGCCTTCCAACAGACAGACAGACAGACAGTGTGTCATAGTTATCTATGGGCGTTCCAACAGACAGACAGACAGTGTGTCATAGTCATTTATGTGCTTTCCAGCAGACAGTGTAGGAGTAAGTGACATATGTAGGTAGATATCACACTATTAAACAATAGATAGGTAAATAGTATAAGAAGGTAGATGTGAGTGTGTTTGCCATTCTGGTAAATACAGGAAACCAAAGATTAGCAGATGATGTAGTAGTAACATAAAATACATGGATAACATATAAATATTAAAGATAGCTGAACATTAAAGTAACAAACCACATGGTAACATAGATCATGAGACCGTGGTAATGGAAATCTACTAAGGGACGTTCTGACCCTCTGACCCTTGTAGATTCTCCATTATGCTGTCAGACAGATAGGCGCTTAAAGAAATTGGACACTAGACACACAGTCTGCTGATTCTTTAAAGAGATACACATGTCAGAGAAATATGTGTTTAGGGCACTTAGACCCACTAGAAATATAGTCTACTCATTCCACTAGAAAAGCATACATACCAGAGAAATATGCCTGAGATGGCTGGACACTAATGAACAAGAAACACATAGTCTGCTGATTCCATTTGAGTGAAACTGACCAGACACATAGACGCCTATAAGCAATTGGATGCCCTAGAGAGGGGGGGGGGGCACAAAGAGTGCATTGATTTAGTGGTAAAGGGAGGGTCCGGCCACCATTATAAACTGATTGAAGGCAGATGGTGGGGAATGACGTCATAGGGGACGGACAATACTATGTGGGTATAAATATAAAGGACTGGACTTCTGAGGGGGGGGGTTCCGCGGACATTCCAGATGGCTGTACAATTGTAATAAAGAGCATGATTGAATTTACAAGTTCTGATAAAGCGTTATATTTCTGAGATGATTTTCCACGACATATTTTGGCGAGCTAGCCAGGAGCTGATAGGGACTGGGACGTTCTTGGCTGATGATGGGTTCTTTGGACAATCTAACAAACAAGGGTGGCCGCCCAACTAGACGGTAAGCAAGTTCTTACAATGGTTGAAATGTTTGTGTAAGATTGCTTCAGAGATACTGTCTCAGCGAGAGGAGCGCCACGTAAGTCTCTCTTTCAAATTTCCTAAAATGAAACCAGTAAATACAAAAGAACTTTTAAATTCAATGAATTTGCATGTATGTGTAATTTGGGGAATTGTATTAAATATAAATGCATGTGCATGTATAGAGAATGAGTGAATAGGCGATGTGAACTTTGCTTGTGTTGGGTGTTTAGTGGAGCATGCGCTCGTTCTGATTAGACCGTTCGAATGTGTAGCTTAAATGATGTGCTTGTTTGTGCCATCTGGCTGAGATGGCTGGCTATAATGTGGGACAGCCCATACGGTAAAAACAGATAATGTAGGTAGAAAATCCTGTGATACTTCTTCAATAAAATTAGTAGAAGGAATGCTTGGACAGGTTACTTATGAATAACGGCTCTAAAGATAACAGAGAACTGCATGAATAAGTAGTTAGAAAGCCACGATACCGCTCGTTAAAAAAGGAACATTTTTAAAGAGGTCTGATTGGGTGGATATTTAGTAAATAAATACTTCATGGATACCGCCTCAGAACGGGGGACTGTACGGATGAATATTTAGAAGGCAGGAAAAACGTTAGCCCGATTGTGCGGCGTTCAACTGCAAAAGTAGCTTATAAATATTAGGTTGTAGGAAAACGTTAGCCCGATTGTGCGGCGTTCAACTGCAAAAGTAGCTTATAAATATTAGGTTGTAGGAAAACGTTAGCCCGATTGTGCGGCGTTCAACTGCAAAAGTAGCTTATAAATATTAGGTTGTAGAAAAAACGTTTGCCCGATTGTGCGGCGTTCAACTGCAAAAGTAGTTAATACGGTCGAAACATAAATCAGTAGTTAAATAAATATTTCATGGTTAACGCTCTGAAAGGAGGACTGTACGGATGAATATTTAGGACGTTTGCCCGATTGTGCGGCGTTCAAATGCAAAAGAAATCCTGCGAATAAAAAACCGCTCTGTCTAGCTAACAGGGTTTTTTAATTCAGTAGGTCACGCCACAATACTAATCAAATAAAAGAAGAAAATATCAGTATTGGGGGTTGGGTAGGATATGAAGACAAGCTGATCCGATTAGACAGTAGTCTCTCGTCATATCGTAGAAATCCTATTAGCCTAGGCTTATGTTGAACAAAGGGATTAAGTCAATAAAGAAAGAACTGAGTTGTTTTGAGGTAAAAACAAAAGGATGAATGATAATGTTGTAAGAAATGAGTAGATCTGTGTAGAGATAGAACATTAGGAAGAAAGAAAGGACAGGTTGGGTTGTGTGTGTGTGTCTGTGGTAGGAAGAGGCATGCGCAAGCCTCTCTGATAGTTAACTGAGTGTAATTTGAGAAGGAGAGTGCAGTTAACTGCTATTAGGCAGATGGAATGAAATTAAGGAACATCGAAGTAAAATAAGTTATAATCAAGGATAAAAACACTGATGTGATAAAGTAATAAGCGACCATAGTAGAATACTAAAAAAGGTGTTAAAATAAATAACCATAAAGATAATAAAAGAGGATTAAACCAAATAGTGTGTAACAAGACAGAAAGTAGAATCGTCGATAAATTGAAATTGTACTATAAAGTTAAAAACGAATCTAGGTTAGTTAAGATAAATAGTGATAAATAGTGAAATTCAGGACAGATTAAGGATTCACGAACGGTGTAACAAAGGAAGAGGAAAAAACAGGCCGTCGATCACTCTGTACCCACAGAGACTGCGGTCTAAAAATAGCCTGAAGGACAGAGACCAAAATATGAGAGGTTTGTTTCACTAAAACCGTGAATCGGGAATTAAACAGTAAAATGGGATAAAAGACAATGAAATAATAAGAATATAGATAAGAGGTAAGAAAGTATAGACAAAATAAATTAATAAAGGTAAACGTAAGACGTTAGATAGAGATCGTAAAGGAGCGGGCAGTGGACTGGTGTGACTCAGTTGGTAGAGCATGGTGCTTGCAACACCAGGGTTGAGGGTTAAATTCCCATGGGGGACCAGGATGAATATGTATGAACTTTCCAATTTGTAAGTCGCTCTGGATAAGAGCATTTGCTAAATGACTTAAATGTAATGTAAATGTAATCATAAAATTGATTAGAATTATAAAATGAATAAATAATAATATCTGTAATGGGAAAAACACAGTGATATTTGAAGTATTGTATTAGAATAAGACATTAAGTCATCTGTAGTATTCAGAAATAATGTCTGTACTATATAGAGCTTGGTTTGAGAAGAGAAATTAAGTGATGGGACAAATGCATTTTTAATTGGAAAGGGGATTCGCTCTACCTTGGAAAAATAGTAAATAAAAGGTGTATAATACATGGGAGTATTTAGAAAAAATAAATAAATAATTAGTGGCATGACAACAAAATGACTGTTTCCATAGAATAGGGAGAGAAGGACACTATTACCTGATGAACAGGATAAATAGGACAAGGGAATTAAACAGTCACATGGGACCAAAATGTGAAGCTCGATTTGCAGGCGTTCTGATGTCAACATTCTATCATCAGAAAATACATTGCGATGGGGGTGTGTGTGTGGTTCCTCTAATCCTCGCAGACGTGCGGGTGATTGGCAGAACTATTGACAAGATCTAAGAACCAATAAGAAAATAGCTCTCTGTTCTGGATATAGGTATATCGGGTATGAGAAAAATTAGTGTAATGTGACATTAGAACTTAGTGCGGTAGAAGGAAATGTCGCTATACAAGAGTATATATCCTTGTCAAAATAACAAACAACTAATCGGTTTGAGGTTAGTGAGAATGGAATTTTTACTTGGCGGTGTGTAGTCTCTGAGGGAACAATGAGTGTTTCATAGAGATTGCAGTTTATATGTGGTCAAGAAGAAGTATTAGATCACGTTTGACTTGACATCTAGTAAAGTAACGATGGAATATTAATTGTTAGACATTATATACCACAATTCTCTGGAACTGTTAAAGACGCTTTAGAATAAAATCTATGGATAAGTAAAATTATTGGTTTGCTGACTAAAAGGTAACATTGTGAATATTAACGATATGTACACTTTCTTTTCCAGAAAGAATAAGGGAAAAAAAGGGGTTTTCAATCTTCTCTGGTCAACAATGTCATTGGAGACTAATTAACTGCTTTCCACAGTAATTAAAGTCAGCCGCTTTAAAAATAAAAATATCTGGATAAGGCTAAAACATGGAGTTCTGGATGAGTGAGTCCAGTTCGTTTGCTATTATTAGCTTATGGTTCACTAGTGAGTACACCATGTACTGGGAATGAATATGCATTAGTAGATATATTGGAAGGGTTTTTTCCAATTCAGTTTCAAATTGGGTATGCAAAAGGATGAACATGTTTTTGAAAAATGTATTTAAGTTGTTCCTAAAGAAAGGGGGAGTGGAAACATATTAATGGTGTCAAAATGCCCTGAATCCTAGGAATTTCCTGTGAAAGACTGATCACCTTTTACTAGAAATTGTTGGAACAGGTGGGATTTACTTATAAAATGTTTAAGACACCAGACTCTATTCAAACTGTATAATTACTTTGAAAATCTATTATGTCTCTGGGAAAATTATGAAGAGTTGTACCCTTAAATTGAATAAGTTATTCGAATAGGTTTATTTTAATTTTTATTTTTGATATAACATGGGTTCATAGGTAAAACTATCAGTTCCTTGGGGTTATGGTCTTTGGGGAAATACACAAATGTGTTTTGTTCATTATGCATATAAAAAGTGTTGAAAGTTATTCCAACGGGTTTATTGGAGTGTGGGTTTGTGAGGGTTTTTGTTGATAAAAACATCATCTGTAATTCATCTGAGAGAACACTGGTGAAATAAGGGAGTTATCATAAGAAGGTGACGTCAGAATGCTGTAAGGCATGGGAGAGAATATTACCACAAGTGGGTGTGGAGATCAAACCCACCCTAACCGACTGAACAGTGAGGGACAACTGTGTCTGATGACCTGTGAACTGTATCTAAAAAAGACATGCTGAAATGACATTATATTTGTTGGGAGAATAATGACTTAAAGTTATTGGGGTACTGATTTTTTATTGTCAGGCCATTCATGAGAGAAACTGAGACAAAAGGGCTATTGGAAAATAGGTAATACTGGTATTTAAAGTGTTTAGTATAAATGTTCATTATTAAAGGGATGTTGTGTATTGAATAGATAAGGTCAAATTTGAGTTAAAGTAAACACTAAGGACTGTTATCCTGAATATTGGGTTGGAAAATGTATAAAATAAAAAATATAACTGTTTAGTTCTTTGGATATAGAACTGTTTAACGTTAATAGGCTTAGGGAAGCTCTGGAAACTAATCCTGAGACAAGGAGGTTGACAACTTACAGAATATTAGATTAAAGGGTTTTTATTTTTTGTTTTATAATGTCATTGGAATTGGAATGATAAAATCTAATGTTTAATTGAATAAAAAGATAGTATGTTGTGCGATGATACCCAAGAATGAAGAAGAAAGAGACCAATAATAACAGGGGCATAGAATGAAACAGATGGACGTTTTTCTCCAGGTTTAATTACATTACGAATAGTGGAAATTTATTGCAAATGTGTAATTATTATAAAAAAATTATTATTATTATATTTTTTTTTTTCTCTTTTTCTCGTTTGGTCAATTTATTTTTGTTTTGAGGAACATAAGGTTGTGTATATGTTCCTGAGGAGGGACTGATTGATATAAATGATATATAAATTGACTTAAGGATGTATTAAACAATGGCTGCTATGGGTTAGGGGACTCATAAATGAAGGTAATGGTAGTGAAGGGGTGTTATTTGTAGAAACTATGTATAATAATAGAGATAATTCACAGAAAAGGAAAGACAGCTGACTGTGTAAAATATAGGGAAAATTCTAAAGTAAATAGAACAATTCACATATCTAAAGATATGGTAAAAAGAATAAGTGGTGGCATTTTGAACACTAGAGCAAAAGTTTAAGAAACTTATGACTTAGTTTTGTGAGGATTGGATATTCTTCCAACTGGAAGACACTTGACTGAGTACATGTTATTTTACAGCAGTTGCCGTAGGGACCATCATTTAACTATCATTATGAATATTTCTGTGGCAGGAGGCCAGGTATTTGAGGCAGAATGGTTACATAGGGCTGTTATTAAAAATTAAGATTTAGTGATCTTGCTAATGTTGTCAGGAAATAACCCATGTGTAAGTGTGTATGTCCTCAGGAAAAAACAGCCAGAAATGGAAGGGCTTGGGCTGCATTCTGGAGACTGAGTGTACATCAAGATACACCAGGCTGGTGGTATACTTCTTACAACACTGCAGTGGTAAAGTTCTTCTTGTCTCTCTTTGGTGGGTGCATAAGTTTCACGAGAAATAAGGTCCAGCTGAATAATGGGTGAGCTTGAAAACACCATGACAGAGGATGTGGAATCAGAGAGAGAAAGAGAGAGAGATTAGATTCCACTATAGACATACTGGGTTGAGTTTGGAGGCTACTTGTTTTATTTATAATACATCATGGGAAAGAGAATGGATGATAGGATATTATACTCTAAACAAACATGTTAAAGGGATTGATATGAAAGCATATACAGTGTTGAATTAATTCAAGAAGAGAGAATGTTAATTGTAGGTTATGCACATGATTATCAGTTGAAATGGAGTAGATGGGAAACTAAGTAAAAATGACATGATTTGGGAACACCTCTCAGAACCTGGGGCCGAAAGGGGAAGACTGGGTGGAAGCATGAGGAAGCTTTTTAGGGCTTTTATTTTTGTGGAGTCCAGCAGAAAAGTATCCTGGAGGCATAGAGTCAGGTAAAGAGAGAGTGGGAATTGTCATGGTCTCAGATTTCAGTTTGCATGAATATATTTATGCATAACACATAACATTGTCAATGCTGTTATGTTTTGTCTGTTGTTTTCCAAGTCTTATGTTTAGGAAACCAGAAGGAGAGGGGTTCGCCAGCTTCAGCTGGAATGTCTGTTTGTTGTGTGATGAGTGATGGAAGTAAGAGGATGTATGGTGCAATCATAGAACAGAGGCCATAAGTCTCTAAGTATGAATGCTTCACAGAAAGTAGGCAGAAACCTGAACCAGGATGAGAGATTCTGCGTCTGATGATCCAAGGGGACCAGAAGGACCTCTCCCAGTGATACCAGGAGATCTAGTCCACGTTGGAGGGATCCGGAGGAAGTGGGATCAACCGAGGAGAGATGGACCCTATGAGGTGGCCAAAGCAACAAGAACGGCCGTCCAAGTGAAAAGAAGCCAGACGTGGTACCATCTGAACCACTGCACATGAGTCCCAACAGAGAGAAGGATACAACCACATAGAGATGAGGACACAGAGGATGCTGATTCACCAGGAGGGAGCCTGGAGGGAGCAGGAGCAGCGGAAACGATTGAGACGCCAGGGAGGAGCCAAGAAAACAGCAAATCAAGTGAAAGCCAAAATATGACACGTGCACCGACTAATGCACCCAGAAGAGGAGGAGAGGCCTCACAAGGAACAGAATAAGAACGTTTCTTCCCTAAAATTGAAACTCTTCCAGATGGAAGTTAAGTCCGGCCTGAGGAGGGAGCCTCAGGTGAAGAAAGAGGAGGAAAAGTCCCGCAAGCTGAAGAAAATGGGGATTACCCTACAATTGACTTTTAAACTGTTGAATGGCCTCCTTTACAGACAATTGATGTTAGAACAACAAAAGAATAATGACATTGACATAACAGAAGTAACAGTGAATGCTAGAATAGAAACAACAGACTAATGCACAATCAAGATGTATGGTGGGAGCAGGAAGAGAAGAATGGAATCAGCCAAACAATCCAAAAAGACTGACAAGGTTAGAATCTATGTTCCACCTCAATTTATAACAGAAGTAGGAGAACTGAAGTCTATCTCAATCATAAGGATCAAACCCTTATCGGAGATTGCACTCTGTGGATGGACATATCACCAAACAAAGGGACAAGTCATTTGGGATCCGAAAGGATGTGACCTGACATTAATCAAAGAAAAAGACGAGAGGGTGCTCATCATGAATCAGATTGAACCAGTTGAAGGTGAAGAATTAATAGTTGAAATAACAAGAACAACAGTGACCGAAGGGAGTAGCATCACTGTCATTAAGGTTGATTCTACCCCTGCACATGAACAGGAAGAACCTGTGACAACAACAAGGGTGGCGGCTGCTGTGACGACCACAGTAGCTATCACTAGATGACATCGACTGCCCTTACCAAGCAGACCACCGTGCCACAAAGCAACCTGAGACATCAGTCAGGAGAGTTTTTACTGATATTTGAAACTTTCTGATAAACTCTAATGATCTACCTCAAGATAAGAACATTGAAAAAGCAACAGAATTAGATATATCAGAATCAGAACCACTCAAGGACACCACATGAGAAGAAGTAGTGAAGAAGGAGTGATACGAATGGGCTAAGTATATGGCAAACAGACACAGAATGGACAATTGTATTTTGTGAAGAAAATCACCTTTGTCTGATCTTTTAATAGTCTCTGAACCAGCATCATGTAAAAACTGTGTAAGTTGGGAAAAATGACTATTGTACCAATAGAAAGTATTCTTTCCCTTGTGTGACATAAAATGTAGGATTGTTCTGGTTAAGGACTAGGGGAAAAATTATGTTGAATGAGACCATGCTGGGAGACAATGATTGTGCTGCCTATAACATTAGAACTGAATTAAATGTACCTTAATTAGATAGAGGTACCGTGGTTAAAGGAAAATATGAATGTTGTTACAGACACCACACTGAAGGAATTGATGTAGGAAACACCACTGTACAATGTGATACTATTTTGGTATTAGAGAACGTGGGAGTTCGTAAAAGTAATGATAAAGGGTTGATTATGAATAGAAAAGGGTTGTGTAGTTACATAACTCAGGTTACGCCATCTCTTACTATGTTGAAAATTCAAGACAGAGGTATTGCTGATAGTTTCTGGATGTGTGGGAAAAACTAACTGTTGAATGTATTGTCTGATGGATGGATTGGTCCTTGTGCCTTAGTTAGAGCAATTAAATAGGTTACTATTATTGAATCACTCCATGATGACTATGTTAAACCTAGAGTTAAAAGGGTTTATGATAAGGATCCTGAGGTATACCTTAATGCAATTGGACTGCTTAGAGGTCTACCTAGGGATTTCAAGGCCAGAGATGAGGTTAAATCAGGATTTGAATCTATATTTCTGTGGATAATACCAAATAAGAACTTAAAGTGGGGATTCATGTTTGCTAGGATGACCATCATGTTGGGAGGAGGGTTGTTGGCTTTGGGTATTGCATTTTGTTGTGTTATACCCCTGGTAAAGTCAATTGTGGTTTAGACAACAGTTAAATAGATGTCTGTAAGGAGAGATGACCCTCCTGTGGTGATTGATCCTGTACCGGGAAGCCCAGGCAATTATACCAATAAGTATGGAAAGCCTTGCAATGCAGTTGGAGGACCTCTTGACTGCCCCTTTGGTAAACCTAACTGTCTCTATGAAGTGATTGGGGGGGTGGTCATGCGTGTCACGATTTTCGTAAGGATGGTTTCCATGTATATGTTAAATTACCCAGTTCAGATTAATGTTTACTCATACATGTCCACAAAAAGTGTAATTTGTGTCACAATTTCAAGTGGTGTACAAAAATTCATGAGGATGGTCATTATCATCACCTAGAACCTTTTTTCTGTCAAAGTGTCAAAGAAGAGATTGTCTTATATGTAAGGATGAGGACTGTGGTCTTATGTAAAGGGGTTTTAGCATATCTATTTTGCCTAATGCTTTGTGTTCTTTGTAACCTTAGGCAGGGATTCATACTACATGCTCATTGCTTCATCAAAATATAATGGTTGATTATTAGTATTTTTTATTTTAACTAGATCTTTCATTCCTATTTTATGTTATTAATTGGAGATGTTTGGTCTAGTTGGGTTTTGTAAGAATATTATGTTTCAATTGGATCTTTTCTTCCTGTCTGTGTTTATGTATTGGAGATGTTTGGTACAAGTGATTTGTAAGCTTTATTTTGATAATGTTTTAGTCAATTGTTGGTATTGATATCTACTCTCTATATGTCATTTTTAATATGGTTTTTGAGGTTATTTACCCTCAAGAGGAGGGATTATGTAGGAGTAAGTGACATATGTAGGTAGATATCACACTATTAAACAATAGATAGGTAAATAGTATAAGAAGGTAGATGTGAGTGTGTTTGCCATTCTGGTAAATACAGGAAACCAAAGATTAGCAGATGATGTAGTAGTAACATAAAATACATGGATAACATATAAATATTAAAGATAGCTGAACATTAAAGTAACAAACCACATGGTAACATAGATCATGAGACCGTGGTAATGGAAATCTACTAAGGGACGTTCTGACCCTCTGACCCTTGTAGATTCTCCATTATGCTGTCAGACAGATAGGCGCTTAAAGAAATTGGACACTAGACACACAGTCTGCTGATTCTTTAAAGAGATACACATGTCAGAGAAATATGTGTTTAGGGCACTTAGACCCACTAGAAATATAGTCTACTCATTCCACTAGAAAAGCATACATACCAGAGAAATATGCCTGAGATGGCTGGACACTAATGAACAAGAAACACATAGTCTGCTGATTCCATTTGAGTGAAACTGACCAGACACATAGACGCCTATAAGCAATTGGATGCCCTAGAGAGGGGGGGGGGGCACAAAGAGTGCATTGATTTAGTGGTAAAGGGAGGGTCCGGCCACCATTATAAACTGATTGAAGGCAGATGGTGGGGAATGACGTCATAGGGGACGGACAATACTATGTGGGTATAAATATAAAGGACTGGACTTCTGAGGGGGGGGGTTCCGCGGACATTCCAGATGGCTGTACAATTGTAATAAAGAGCATGATTGAATTTACAAGTTCTGATAAAGCGTTATATTTCTGAGATGATTTTCCACGACAACAGGCAGACAGACAGTGTGTCATAGTTATCTATGGGCGTTCCAGCAGACAGACAGACAGACAGACAGACAGTGTGCCATAGTTATCTATGGGCGTTCCAGCAGACAGACAGACAGACAGACATTGTGTCAAAGTTATCTATGGGCGTTCCAGCAGACAGACAGACAGACAGACAGACAGACAGTGTGTCATAGTTATCTATGGGCGTTCCAGCAGACAGACAGACACAGACAGACAGACAGACAGACAGACAGACAGACAGACAGTGTGTCAAAGTTATCTATGGGCGTTCCAGCAGACAGACAGACAGACAGACAGACAGACAGACAGACAGACAGACAGACAGTGTGTCATAGTTATCTATGGGCGTTCCAGCAGACAGACAGACAGACAGACAGACAGTGTGTCATAGTTATCTATGGGCGTTCCAGCAGACAGACCTGTTCTGTAACTAATTGTGATTGATGTAACAAAACTCTCCCCATCATTTTGAATGGCTCACAAAATGGCTGTTGTCTAAAATGTACTTAACATGCTTCAAGGGATACTGCAAGATTCTGGCAATTACATTTTTCTACATAACCAGAGTCAAATGCTAATGTACCTGTAGACTTCCAGTCATTGCGCTAACGCTAGTTAGCATTGGTTCGTGAATACCTCTAACTTCCTTCATACTGCACACAGAGACATACAAATTGTATCCGTGAGTTGCCAGAATGTAGTACTCCCTTAACAGCAGTTCGTATTGGACTAATATTACTGACTATATATAACCATGATTCTATCCACAGTTTTTATGCGAGTAAAGTCATACCATATAAAAAATAAATCACGACAGCTGTGATAGAAACAGTACACTTTTATAACTTCCGACAGATCATTTGTTCATTCAACATGGTGAGATCTTTTTGTGTCAGTAAAATGTATTATGCAAAACATGGCAGTGGAAACTCCTTAATGCGCAACTATTGATATAATAACCACAGTATGGAAGTAAACTGGTGTGTGGTTCTCTCACTAAGACTTGGTGGTTTGGTGGAAACATGCACATGAAAATCAGTCGCCAATGGATTAAAGACCTAGCTATAGTCACACATAATTTATGAGGTAATTGTTAAATGAGTGTTAATAAAAGTAGATTCTATTAAGTCTTTACTGTGTCCCTCCTCTAGTAATATTTTATGTTTATTTCTGTCTTTCCTTGGTCTTCTCTTGCCAGGAAAGCTGGAAACACCTCCTTTGCATGAGCCTTGAGCATCCACCCATCTCTCTAACTAGGCCTCAGCTCAGAATGCATCTCAATGGTTGCTGTTTCTCTGGCAGATAGCAGAAGGCCGGGAGTAGAATGGCTCGTCTCCACGCGCACACGCACACACACTGCAGTGTGTCATAATTATCTATGGGCGTTCCAGCAGACAGACCTGTTGGTGCTGTAACTAATGGTGATTGACGTTGCGCGCCTATCAGCATGCAGACAAGGCTAGGCTGACGTCCCAAATGGCACCCCATTCCCTATGGGTCCTGATCGAAAGCATTGCACTTCATAGGGAATAGGGTGCTATTTGGTACAGGGCCTAAAACAATTAGCATGCTGCTAAGCCTCCACTAGGCCTCTGCAAGGCTCAGCAGACATGGTGCTACTTAGAATAAATCAACTTTGAGGCTGACAATCCCTCTGCTCTGTTCCAATAGGCCTCTTCTCTTCCCAGCTCGTACACTCTGATGCACTCACATTAACGCTCTGGCTGAATTAAAGAGGCTATGAGAGGGCCATTTAAACTGTCTACCTGTATATAACTAGGTTATCTGTTTGTTCATTCATAAGTCCCATTAAACTGCACAAGGTCAACTGTTGGCCTAACTAATGGAACCCTCTTCTATAATGTTCAGTCTCTCTCTGTCTCCCTCTCTCTTGTTCCACCCATTCTCTCCAGACATGCACGGCAGGGCCAAGAATCCATCTGGATAGCCTAGCCGCACGGACGGAGTGGCCATTATCTCCCAGGCCTGGGACACCCAATATCCCAATATGTTATGTAAAGAGGGTGCCAGCTCCGCTCTCCAACCGGCCGCTACCCACTCTTCTGCTACACCGCCCGGCCCGCCCTGCCCAGGGCCACACGCTGAGAGCCAGGCCCTGCTTTGAATGAGAAAGGCCTTTTAAAATTCATGAGGGGGTTTTAGATGTTCTGTTCTTGGCCCCGCCTGCCAACATTCCTCCCGTTCCTGGGCAGAGCAGACAGGGGAGATGGAGCAGAGAGAGCAGAAAGGACAGGAGAGCCTTTTCTCTGGGCTTGTATAGACCCCCCTCTTGTCCTGCTTGCCTGGAACACTCTGGACCCAGCAGTGATATCGCATCTAATTGCTAAAAAGAACCATCAGCCAGATAGAACTTGGAACATTTCGAATAGGAATGAAGAACACAATGACATTCCAGAGCCTTGGCCAGTATTCCAGAGCCCCGCTTCCCCCAGTCATCCTACCCCATTCTACCCCCAGTAACAGTGTCCCACGCTCCATGGGGCCAACATAACACACCACACAGTCTCATGTAATGAAGTTAACTCCTGCAGATAAGTTACACTTTACTCAACAGTGTTAGTGGTGGCAGGTGGGTCAATGACAGAATTCCCCAGGTCACTGCCTGCCGTGAGGAGAATCTCAGAGAGGGATGAAAGGGGGGTGGTTACAACGGCTACTTACCAAGATTCTTGGGCTGCCTTTAACTGGACTCAGATACAGTTGAAGTCGGAAGTTTACATACACTTAGGTTGGAGTCATTAAAACTCGTTTTTCAACAACTCCACAAATGTATTGTTAACAAACTATAGTTTTGACAAGTTGGTTAGGACATTTACTTTGTGCATGACACAAGTAATTTTCCAACAATTGTTTACAGACAGATTATTTCACTTATAATTCACTGCATCACAATTCCAGTGGGTCAGAAGTTTACATACACTAAATTGATTGTGCCTTTAAACCGTGTGGAAAATTCCAGAAAATTATGTCATGGATTTTGAAGCTTCTGATAGGCTAATTGACATCATTCGAGTCAATTGGAGGTGTACCTGTGGATGTATTTCAAGGCCTATCTTCAAACTCAGTGCCTCTTTGCGTGACATCATGGGAAAATCAAAAGAAATCAGCAAAAAATTGTAGACCTCTACAAGTCTGGTCCATCCTTGGGAGCAATTTCCAAACGCCTGAAGGTACCACGTTCATCTGTACAAACAATAGTAGGCAAGTATAAACACCATGGGACCACGCAGCCGTCATACCGCTCAGGAAGGAGATGCGTTCTGTCTCCTGGAGATGAACGTACTTTGGTGCGAAAAGTGAAAATCTGTCACGACTTCCACCGAAGTCGGCTCCTCTCCTCTTGTTCGGGTGGTGTTCGGCGATCGATGTCACCGGCTTTCTAGCCATCGCCGCTCCATTTTTCACATGTCTATTTGTTTTGTCTTGTTTCCATACACACCTGGTTTTCATTATCTAATCACACTGCATGTATTTAGTCCTCTGTTCCCCTCCATGTCTTTGTGTGTAATTGTTTATTGTTATGTGGTGGGTATGTTCACGAGCTAGACTTTTGTACATGTTCCATGTTTTGGGCACGTTGATGTAATTTTTGTGCTTATTTATTGACCGGAATAAAGGTGCGCCTGTTAACTCTACTCTGCTCTCCTGCACCTGACTTCGCCTCCCGTACACACCTGTAACAGAATTACACAACCTACGATGGAGTCAGCAGGAGCAGGTACCCCAGTTAGAGGAGTCGAGTAGCGCGTCCAGGAACATTCGGCTATGTTACATCATCTTGGTGCCATGATGGATCGTGTTGTCCAGACTATGGACCGCTGGGAGAGACAGGTCTCTCCAGTGCCTCGACCAGCGCAACCGGGGTTGCCTCTACCCGTCCCATCCGGAGCCAGTCCCAGTGGGATATGTCTCTCCCTTCCCAGGGAGTATGATGGGATGGCCACACAGTGTCAGGGATTCCTATTACAACTGGACCTTTACCTGGCCACTGTGCACCCAGCTCCCTCGGGAAGGGAGAGAGTGTCTGCCCTCGTCTCATGCCTCTCAGGGAGAGCTCTGGAGTGGGCAAACGCTGTGTGGGGAGAAGATGATGCGGCGTTGGACCACTTCGAGGAGTTCACCCGTCGCTTCCGGGCTGTCTTCGACCATCCGCCCGAAGGGAGAGCGGCGGGAGAACGGCTTTCCCATTTGAGGCAGGGGACGAGGAGCGCCCAGGAATTCGCCCTGGAATTCCGGACCTTGGCCGCCGGAGCAGGCTGGAACGAGAGGACCCTCATCGACCATTATCGGTGCAGCCTGCGCGAGGACGTCCGACGTAAGCTGGCCTGCAGGGATACCACCATCTCCTTTGACCAACTGGTGGATTTGTCCATCCGGTTGGATAACCTGCTGGTCACCCGCGGACGTCCAGAAGGGGCTCTGTCAGTGCCATCTCCCAGCACCCCTGCTCCGGTGCCCATGGAGTTAGGACTGGGCTGCGCGTAGGGAGACTGGAGGAGGAACCATCACGTGCACCATCTGTGGCCGCAGAGGGCACACTGTCGGTCGGTGCCGTGTCGGTTCCTCTGGGAGTCGAGGCAACAGGCAGGACACTCTGGCGTCACCCCAGGTGAGTCTGCACCACTCTCATCCAGAGTCCTCTGTTGACCACCAGTTTGTACCTGTCTGTTTCCCTGAGTTTTCTTCGCATTCCCAGCATAATGCGCTCGTCAATTCAGGCGCAGCTGGGAATTTTATCGACAGAGCGGTAGCCCTTAGTTTAGGGATCCCCATTATTCCTGTAGTTAGACCCTTCCTGGTTCACACTCTGGATAGTCGACCATTAGGGTCCAGGCTAATCAGGGAGGCCACCATCTCCCTGGCCATGGAGATGCAGGGGGTCACGAGGAGAAAACCTGTCTTTTCCTCATTGATAGTCCTGCGTTTCCCGTGGTACTAGGCCTTCCCTGGTTGGCTCATCATAACCCCACTATTTCCTGGCAACAGAGGGCTCTCACGGGGTGGTCGCGAGAGTGCTCGGGGAGGTGTGTAGGGGTTTCCGTTGGTGCTACCACGGTGGAAAGTCCAGACCAGGTCTCCACCGTGCGCATCCCCCCAGAATATGCCGATTTGGCTCTCGCCTTCTGTAAAAAGAATTGTGCGATACATCTGTCACGTGTATCCCCTGTCACAAGCGGAGACGGTGGCTATGGAGACATATGTCTCTGAATCCCTGCGTCAGGGATACATTCGGTCATCCACTTCACCCGTCTCCCCAAGTTTATTTTCTGTGAAGAAGAAAGATGGAAGTCTACGCCCGTGCATTGACTATAGAGGTCTCAATCAAATCACGGTGAGGTACAGTTACCCACTACCTCTTATCGCCATGGCGATTGAGTCAATGCATGGGGCGCGCTTCTTTACGAAACTGGATCTCAGGAGTGCGTATAACCTGGTGCATATCCGGGAGAGAGACGAGTGGAAGACAGCGTTTAGTACCACCTCAGGGCATTATGAGTACCTCGTCATGCCGTACGGGTTGATGAATGCTCCATCAGTTTTCCAATCCTTTGTAGACAAGATTTTCAGGGACCTGCATGGACAGGGTGTAGTGGTGTATATCGATGACATTCTGATATACTCCGCTACACGCGCCGAGCATGTGTCCTTGGTACGCAGGGTACTTGGACGATTGTTGGAGCATGACCTGTACGTCAAGGCCGAGAAATGCCTGTTCTTTCAGCAGGTCATCTCCTTCCTAGGGTATTGCATTTCCAAAGCAGGGGTGGAGATGGAGAGTGACCATATTGCAGCGGTGCGTAATTGGCCGACTCCCACCACGGTAAAGGAGGTGCAGCGATTTTTAGGGTTTGGCAATTACTACCAGAGATTTATCCGGGGTTTTGGCCAGGTGGCTGCTCCCTTTGCCTCACTGCTGAAGGGGGGTCCCGTACGATTGCAGTGGTCGGCTGAGGCGGACAGGGCTTTTGGGCAGCTAAAAGCTCTGTTTACTTCGGCTCCTGTGCTGGCCCATCCGGATCACTCTTTGGCATTCATAGTGGAGGTGGGCGCGTCCGAGGCTGGGATAGGAGCCGTACTCTCATAGCGCTTGGGTACGCCACCGAAACTCTGCCCCTGTGCTTTCTTCTCGAAGAAACTCAGCCCAGCGGAGCGTAACTATGATGTGGGTGACCGGGAGCTGTTGGCTGTGGTTAAAGCGTTGAAGGTGTGGAGATATTGGCTTGAGGGGGCTAAACACCCTTTCCTCATCTGGGCTGAGCACCGCAACCTGGAGTACATCCGGGCAGCGAGGAGACTGAATCCTCGTCAGGCAAGTTGGGCCATGTTCTTTACCCGTTTTGTGTTAACCCTGTCCAACAGACCAGGTTCCCAGAATAAGAAGGCAGGCGCACTATTCCGGCTGTATGACACAGAGGAGCGACCCATGGATCAGATTCCCATACTCCCGGCCTCCTGCCTGGTAGCGCCGGTCATGTGGGAGCTGGACGCGGACATTGAGCAGGCGTTGCGTACAGAGACCACTCCCCTCCAGTGTCCCGTCGGGCGTATGTACGTTCCATCTGCTGTCCGTGACCAGTTGATCTATTGGGCCCACACGTCACCCTCCTCTGGTCATCCGGGTGTCGGTCGGATGGTGCGCTGTCTGACTGGGAAGTACTGGTGGCCCACCTTGGCTAAGGACGTGAGGGTTTATGTTTCCTCCTGCTCTGTGTGTGCCCAGTGCAAGGCTACGAGACACCTGCCCAGAGGTAAGCTACACCTCTTACCCGTTCCACAACGACCTTGGTCACATTTGTCTGTGGATTTCTTAACCGATCTACCTCTTTCACAGGGAAACACTACAATCCTGGTCTTTGTGGATCGTTTGTCTAAGTCCTGTCGTCTCCTCCCACTGCCCGGTCTTCCTACAGACTGCGGAAGCCCTGTTTACTCACGTCTTCCGGCACTACGGGGTGCCTGAGGACATAGTGTCTGATCGGGGTCCCCAGTTCACGTCGAGAGTCTGGAAGGCGTTCATGGAACGTCTCGGGGTCTCGATCAGCCTTACCTCAAGTTTTCACCCTGAGAGTAACGGGCAGGTAGAGAGAGTCAACCAGGATGTGGGCAGGTTTCTGCGGTCCTATTGCCAGAACCGGCCGGAGGAGTGGGCGGCGTTCGTGCCCTGGGCCGAGATGGCGCAGAACTGGATGCCGGATGCTGGGTCCGCGGTTTGTGGGGCCATTCAAAGTCCTGAGGAGGGTGAACGAGGTGTGTTACAGATTACAGCTTCCCTCTGATTACCTTATTAACCCCTCATTCCATGTGTCTCTCCTCAGGCCGGTGGGGGCTTGTCCGCTCCAGGAATCTGAGATGCGGGAGGTTCCTCCGCCCCCTCTGGACATCGAGGGGGCCCCGGCATACTCCGTTCGTACCATCCTGGATTCGAGGCGTCGGGCCTTCAGTACCTCGTGGAGTGGAAGGGGTACGGTCCGGAGGAGAGGTGCTGGGTCCCGGTTGCGGATATTCTGGACCCCGAACTGCTACGGGAGTTTCATAGTCGCCGGCCGGGTCGCCCTCCGCCTCGCCTTCCGGGTCGACCCCGGGGCCGGTGTCGGCGCGCCGCTGGAGCCGTGCGTCAAGGGGAGGGGGGGGGGGGGGGGGGGGGGGGTACTGTCACAACTTCCACCAAAGTCGGCTCCTCTCCTTGTTCGGGCGGTGCTCAGCGATCGACATCACTGGCTTTCTAGCCATCGCCGCTCCATTTTTCACATGTCTATTTGTTTTCTCTTGTTTCCATACACACCTGGTTTTCATTATCTAATCACACTGCATGTATTTAGTACTCTGTTCCCCTCCATGTCTTTCTGTGTAATTGTTTATTGTTATGTGGGTATGTTCACGCAATAGACTTTTGTACATGTTTCGTGTTTTGGGCACTTTGATGTCATTTTGTGCTTATTTATTGACCAGAATAAAAGTGTACCTGTTAACTCTACTCTGCTCTCCTGCACCTGACTTCGCCTCCCGTACACACCCGTATCAAAATCGACCGCAGAACAACAGCAAAGGACCTTGTGAAGATGCTGGAGGAAACGGGTACAAAAGTATATATATCTACAGTAAAACGAGTCCTATATCGACATTACCTCAAAGGCCGCTCGGCAAGGAAGAAGCCACTGCTCCAAAACTGTCATAAAAAAGCTAGACTATGGTTTGCAACTGCACATGGGGACAAAGATCGTACTTTTTGGAGAAATGTCCTCTGGTCTGATGAAACAAAAATAGAACTGTTTGGCCATAATAACCATCATTATGTTTGGAGGAAAAAGGGGGACGCTTGCAAGCAGAAGAACACCATCCTAACCGTGAAGCACAGGGGTGGCAGCATCATGTTGTGGGGGTGGGACTGGTGCACATCATTTGCTGCAGGAGGGACTGGTGCACTTCACAATATAGATGGCATCATAAGGAGGGAAAATGATGTGGACATATTGAAGCAAAATCTCAAGACATCAGACAGGAAGTTAAAGCTTCATCGCAAATGGGTCTTCCAAATGGACAATGACCCCAAGCATACTTCCAAAGTTGTGACAAAATGGCTTAAGTACAACAAAGTCAAGGTATTGGAATGGCGATCACAAAGCCCTGACCTCAATCCCATGGAACATTTGTGGGCAGAACTGAAAAAGCGTGTGCGAGCAAAGGAGGCTTACAAATCTGACTCAGTTACACCAGCTCTGTCAGGAGGAATGGGACAAAATTCACTCAACTTATTGTGGGAAGCTTGTGGAAGACTACCCAAAATGTTTGACTCAAGTTAAACAATTGAAAGGCAATGCTACCAAATACTAATTGAGTGTATGTAAATG
This sequence comes from Salvelinus fontinalis, assembly GCF_029448725.1. Lineage (NCBI taxonomy): Eukaryota > Metazoa > Chordata > Actinopteri > Salmoniformes > Salmonidae > Salvelinus > Salvelinus fontinalis. The sequence continues at coordinate 37,832,145 of NC_074678.1, read as the reverse complement.
TATAACCCACTGGGAATGTGATGAAAGAAATAAAATATGAAATAAATAATTCTCTCTACTATTATTCTCTCTCTATTATTCTGACATTTCACATTCTTAAATAAAGGGGTGATCCTAACTGACCTAAGACAGGGAATTTTTACTAGGATTAAATGTCAAGAATTGTGAAAAACTGAGTTTAAATGTACCTGGCTAAGGTGTATGTAAATTTCCGACTTCAACTGTATATATGTACTGTACGCATGAGTTCACTGAGATTGTACTCTGTGATTGGCTTGAGATGACACTTAGTATTAACAGCATGGTATTTTGGACTGAGGCCCTAGGTAGTCTGGTCCCAGATCTGTTTGTGCTGCCTTGACAACTCCTATGGTCACTGTCATGCATGACATCACTAACAGATGTGGGACCAGGCTACTAATAGTCGGAACATGAATAGAGAATTAAATAGCCTCACTTTTATTCCATGGCCATTGGGCAATATGAGTTGGGAAAAGTCAAGTTAATTTGTCATCAATGGTAGAGAGTTTTAAGTTCCTTGGTGTCCACATCACCAACGAACTATCATGGTCCAAACACACCAAGACAGTCGTGAAGAGGGCATGACAAAACCTTTTTTTTTACCCCCACCAACCATTGTTTTTACACACGCTGCTACTCGCTGTTTATTATCATGTACAAATTACCTCAACTAACCTGTACCCTCGCACACTGACTCGGTACAGGTACCCCCTGTATATAGCCTCGTTATTGTGTTACTTTTTATTATTACTTTATTTTATTTGGTAAATATTTTCTTAACTCTTCCTGAACTGCACTGTTGGTTAAGGGCTTGTAAGTAAGCATTTCACGGTGAGGTCTACACTTGTTGTATTTGGCGCATGTGACAAATAAAGTTTGATTTGATTTAGTGCTTTGGCTGGACATCCCAGCAATAGTGTGTGATTGCGGCCCACAATTCTGAGTGTTCCTGCATGTGGGCATTCCCCTCAACGTTATGGTGCATTACCGCCATATATTGTACAGGAGCGTCCCTGCCTCCCGCCTGTACTAGCTTCAAAATGTACTAATCGAAGTATAAAGAAGGATTCAGATGCAGGAATGCCACAAATTGCCGGCAGCAATTGCACCCTTCCCAATCCCAGAACACAGATGAGTATGAACATATAGGACTAATGCAAGAAGGAAGTTCACAGAATGGAATGGGAATGCTGATCGGAGTAGGAAAACACTAATGACAAAGCTACCTTTCAAAGCTATCTACCCCAGAGAATATCCATCAGGATAACGTTATCAGATCTTTTTAGTACATATTTGACGTCATGGAAGAACCAGAGAGATGACTGAACTCTGTTCAGTGATGATAGGAGTAACAGAGAGATCCCACTGAACATGCCGATTGGCACATGTTTTTATGTTGCTCATTAAACAAAACGAGATTTCAGTCTTGGAGGTGTGTTTCCTGACCATTCCACGTTTGGTCAATGACGTTTGTCACTCATGAGACACGGTAGCCTATTTTACCTCCTCAAAATTCCCAGTATGAATGTAAGATAACTAAAGAATTCTGTCATTTAACTTTTTCTTGCAGAGGATGTTTTAGTTGCACAATTTTACATGTAAGTAATGTGTTTGGTGTAGTATTTGTCATGTAAAAAAATGTGCGACGTTTTGTCTTATGTAAACAAAGTTGGAGCTACTGGGCATGTCTGTCTCACTGTCTATGCTATTGGATACAGAGCAATCACCACAGCTGATCACCTCATGTTAGTGGGCAAATGGACTTCTTCAAATCAAAACTCAACTACTATTAGACGAGACTGACTTCATGACCAAAATGATCCTATTTACATTTTGTAGTCAATTCTGACACTAGAATAACTATTTCTGACTTATATCAATACCACATAGGCCATTTTCAAAGGGATCCATTACTTTTTAAAGGCATACACTCTTTAAGGACTCAATCACAGTTTGTCCAGAGGTTTGCTATGGTCAATGATTCTCACTGAGTGGTTCCCTCAGAATTTGCATACCTGTCCTTGAGAGTAACATGAACGCATTCACACAGAATCAGCAACAGCAGCTAGGGAGAGAGTGTTAGTGAGGGCTAATAAGACCCTGGCAGGGCTACTGTTACCTTGATGCCCATCTAACTCTCCATTACACCAACACAGCTCTGGACTGTCCCCTCTAACATCTAACTCTCCATTACACCAACACAGCTCTGGACTGTCCCCTCTAACATCTAACTCTCCATTACACCAACACAGCTCTGGTATGTCCCCTCTAACATCTAACTCTCCATTACACCAACACAGCTCTGGACTGTCCCCTCTAACATCTAACTCTCCATTACACCAACACAGCTCTGGACTGTCCCCTCTAACATCTCTCCTTATTACACCAACACAGCTCTGGACTGTCCCCTCTAACATCTAACTCTCCATTACACCAACACAGCTCTGGACTGTCCCCTCTAACATCTAACTCTCCATTACACCAACACAGCTCTGGTATGTCCCCTCTAACATCTCTCTTTATTACACCAACACAGCTCTGGACTGTCCCCTCTAACATCTAACTCTCCATTACACCAACACAGCTCTGGACTGTCCCCTCTAACATCTCTCCTTATTACACCAACACAGCTCTGGACTGTCCCCTCTAACATCTAACTCTCCATTACACCAACACAGCTCTGGACAGTCCCCTCTAACATCTAACTCTCCATTACACCAACACAGCTGCCGAGCTATCTCACTTTCTCTCACACACACAGTACTGTGTCAATTATATTTGTGTTGCGTAAATGTCATACTTTATGCCCTGCTTTGTGTTCCATAAATAGCATACTATATGACCAGCTTCTGTAACTATAGTCAAATGTTCCATTCCTGCAGTGAACTGGGTTACAGAACACAACCTGCTAACAAAGGAACAACAGTCTAATGAAAATAACCTCTCAAAGCCTTGTCCAGGCCAGGCAGGTCGGTATCCATACAAATCCCAGTGGAATACATTGGAAAGATAGCTGCGGCTAAGTTAACCAAGCCATCCATTCTCTCCTCTCTCTCTTTATCGCTCTTAACACACAACCATCTGCTTAGGGATTACATCCATCTTTGAGAAGTAGGTCAAAGTAAAGCAGGAACAGTATTTTCATCGAGAACTTCACAGCAGAGCAGAGCAACATCCACAGGAGATCTGGCCGCCTGGCTCAACAGCAGAGAAAAGGCGAGGAAGCTAGCTAGAGCCAGAGACCTAGATCCAACCACTGCCAGACTGAAGCTTTGTCCAAAATTGCATTCCATTTTCCTACATAGTGTAGAGCGCAGGGCTTTGGTCAAAGGTAGTGCAGTACAAAGGGGATTTGATTTGATTTGAAAAGGGTGCCATTTAGGAGGCAGACAAGAGCCAACTGCTGCCAGACCGCTTTCATTTGGACTACCAGGATATTCAAACAACCTGTGAGGCTGACACACTTATGGCATGCCAGGGTACTATGGAGGGTGTGGCAGGGTACATTATGGTCTGAGTGTGGATTGTTGTGCTGGACACTGACTTTAGGTCTGTGGATCTCACATAGAAAACTCTCAGAGTTAGAGTTACAGGGAGATATGAAAAAAGGAGAGAGAGAAGGGGTGGCGACAGAGGATGAGAGAGAGACAGAGAGAGAGAGGGGAAGCACTTGAGAGACTTGGCAAGGTAGGGTTCTCTGTGCCACCCTATGTTCTCTTCTATTCTGTTATGTTCCACCCTCCACCCTGTTACCCAAGCGAGCCAGAGTGAACCCCCAGGTAGCCCCCCTCCCACCCCCCACCCCTCTCACCCTGCTGGGGGTACATTTCAGTCCCATCCCCTTGGTGTTACCATTAACGCTCCACCCCCCTGGGGTGTTAGGCAAGAAGGGGACCATTATATCTCTTGTTAGTCAAACGGAGAGTTTGTTTTCAACTGTATCAAGGCAGCTGCTATAACAGCTCAGGCATCTGCCCTGGCATTCAGAGCATTGAGAGAGAAAGGCGGTTTTTCTGTCACTATCATTAGATACACCATGTTAAAGACTGGCTTTGTTAAGGGCTCCACAATAAGGACGTTCACTTTGTTTGTTTTCTGTCAAAGTGATTCACTCACACCCTCCCTCGCTACCCCTCCCTCTTGGGAATGAGTCAACTACCCTTCCACACTGGGAACGAGTCTTTCTAACAAACTAGTAATAATAATAATACTTTTTTATTTCATAAGCACTCTATCACCATAATAAGCACTCTATCACTATCCATTATAAAGATGAGTTGAAAGAAACTTCGGCACAGTAGCATCTGATTCTTATAGGCTTCAGTATGCAGTAAACTCACAAGGGAAGTCTCATAGGGTGTGAGCGTAAGTGCGGTATCAAATCAAATTTTATTTGTCACATGCGTCGAATACAACCTCATCGTCAAATGCTTACTTACAAGCCCTAAACTTTATTTTCTTTAAAACGGCATTGTTGGTTAAGAAAATATTTACTAAATGAACTAAAGTAAAAAATAAAAACCAACAATAAAATAACAATAATGAGGCTATATAGCCGATTCTAGATTTAATTTTGGATTGGAGATGCTTAATGGGAGTCTGGAAGGAGAGTTTATAGTCTAACCAGACACCTAGGTATTTGTAGTTGTCCACATATTCCAAGTTAGAAGCATCCAAAGTAGTGATTCTGGACGGGTGGGCAGGTGCGGGCAGCAATCGCTTGAAGAGCCTGCATTTAGCTTTACTTGCATTTAAGAGCAGTTGTTGGCCACCGAAGGAGAGTTGTATGGCATTGAAGCTCGTTTGGAGGTTTGTTAACACAGTGTCCAAAGAAGGGCCAGAAGTATACAGAGTGGTGTCGTCTGCGTAGAGGTGGATCAGAGAATCACTAGCAGCAAGAGCAACATCATTGATGTATACCGAGAAAAGAGTCGGCCCGAGAATTGAACCCTGTGTCGCCCTCCGATTTGACACACTGAACTCTGTCTGAGAAGTAGTTGGTGAACCAGGCGAGGCAGTCATTTGAGAAACCAAGGCTGTTCAGTCTGCAGATAAGAATGTGGTGATTGACAGACTCGAAAGCCTTGGCCAGGTCGATGAAGACGGCTGCAGGGTATTGTCTTTTATCAATGGTGGTTATGATATCGTTTAGTACCTTGAGCATGACTGAAGTGCACCAGCTCGAAGACCGGATTGCACAGCGGAGAAGGTACGGTGGGATTCGAAATGGTCAGTGATCTGTTTATTAACTTGGCTTTCGAAGACTTTAGAAAGGCAGGGAAGGATAGATAAAGGTCTGTAACAGTTTGGGTCTAGAGTGTCACTCCCTTTGAAGAGGGGGATGACCGCGGCAGCTTTCCAATCTTTAGGGATCTCGGACAATACGAAAGAGAGGTTGAACAGACTGGTAATAGGGGTTGCAACAATGGCGGCGGATAATTTCCGAAAGAGAGGGTCCAGGCTGATTTGTACGGGTCCAGGTTTTGCAGCTCTTTCAGAACATCTGCTATCTGGATTTGGCTGAAGGAGAAGCTGGGAAGGCTTGAGCAAGTAGCTGTGGGGGGTGCGGAGCTGTTGGCCGAGGTTGGGGTAGCCAGGAGGAAAGCATGGCCAGCAGTAGAGAAATGCTTATTGAAATTCTCGATTATCGTGGATTTATCGGTGATGACAGTGTTTCCTAGCCTCAGTGCAGTGGGCAGCTGGGAGGAGGTGCTCTTATTCTCCATGGACTTTACAGTGTCCCAAAACTTTTTGCAATTACTGCTACAGAATGCAAATTTCTGTTTGAAAAAGCAAGCCTTAGCTTTCTTAACTGACTGAGTATATTGGTTCCTGACTTCCCTGAAAAGTTGCATATCGCGGGGGCTATTCAATTCTAATGCAGAACGTCACAGGATGTTTTTGTGCTGGTCAAGGGCAGTCAAGTCTGGGGTGAACCAAGGGCTACATCTGTTCTTAGTTCTACATTTTTTGAACGGGGCATGCTTATTTAAGATGGTGAGGAAAGCACTTTTAAAAAGCAACCAGGCATCCTCTACTGGCGGGATGAGGTCAATGTCATTCCAGGATACCCGGGCCAGGTTGATTATAAAGGCCTGCTCGCTGAAGTGTTTTAGGGAGCGTTTGACAGTGATGAGGGGTGGTCGTTTGACCGCGGACCCATCACGCATGCAGGCAATGAGGCAGTGATGGCTGAGATCCTGGTTGAAGTCAGCAGAGGTGTATTTAGAGGGCAAGTTGGTCAGGATGATATCTAAGAGGGTGCCCATGGTTACGGATTTAGGGTTGTACCTGATAGGTTCCTTAATAATTTGTGTGAGATTGAGGGCATCTGGCTTAGATTGCAGGACGTGTTAAGCATATCCCAGTTTAGGTCACCTAACAGTACAAACTCTGAAGATGGGGGGGCAATCAATTCACATATGGTGTCCAGGGCACAGCTGGGTGCTGAAGGGGGTCTATAACAAGCGGCAACGGTGAGAGACGTGTTTCTGGAAAGTGGATTTTTAAAAGTAGAAGCTCGAATTGCTTGGGCATAGACCTGGATAGTATGACACAACTCTGCAGGCTATCTCTGCAGTAGATTGCAACTCCGGCCCCTTTGGCAGTTATATCTTGTCGGGAAATGTTATAGTTAGGGATGGAAATTTCAGGATTTTTGGTGGCTATCCTAAGCCATGATTCAGACACGGCTAGGACATCAGGGTTGGCGGAGTGTGCTAAAGCAGTGAATAAAACAAACTTGGGGAGGAGGCTTTTAATGTTAACATGCATGAAACCAAGGCTTTTTACGGTTACAGAAGTCAACAAATGAGAGCGCCTGGGGAATGGGAGTGGTGCTGGGGGCTGCAGGGCCTGGGTTAACCTCTACATCACCAGAGGAACAGAGGAGGATAAGGGTACGGCTAAAGGCTATAAGAACTGGTCTTCTAGTGCGTCCGGAACAGAGAGTAAAAGGAGCAGATATCTGGGCACGGAAGAATAGATTCAATGCATAATGTACAGACAAGGGTATGGTAGGATGTGAGTATAGTGGAGGTAAACCAAGGCAATGAGTGACGATGAGAGAGGTTTTGTCTCTAGAAGTACCAGTTAAGCCAGGTGAGGTCCCCGCATGTGTGGGGGGTGGAACAAAAGGGCTATCTAAGGCATATTGGGTAGGGTTAGGGGCTCTACAGTGAAATAAGACAATCACTAACAAGAACAGCAATAGACAAGGCATATTGACATGAGGGAGAGGCATGTGCAGCCAAGTGATCCAATGAGTGAGCACTAGATGAGTCAGGAAGCCAATTCCGAAGTCGCTGCTACGCTATGCGAGCTGGAGACACGGCCTAATACCGAATAAACTGTCCGGTGAGTGTATACTGTGTGTGTGTGTGTGTGTGTGTGTGTGTGTGTGTGTGTGTGTGTGTGTGTGTGTGTGTGTGTGTGTGTATATATATATATATATATATACACATACAGTTGAAGTCGGAAATGTACATACACTTAGGTTGGAGTCATTAAAACTCGTTTTTCAACCACCCTATACATTTCTTCTTAATAAACTACTGTTTTGGCAAGTCGGTTAGGACATCTGCTTGTGCATGACACAAGTAATTTTTCCAACAATTGTTTATAGACAGATTTTTTCACTTATAATTCACTGTATCACAATTCCAGTGGGTCAGAAGTTTACATACACTAAGTTGACTGTTCCTTTAAACAGCTTGGAAAATTCCGGAAAATTATGTCATGGCTTTAGAAGCTTCTGATAGGCTAATTGACGTCATTTGAGTCAATTGGAGGTGTACATGTGGATGTATTTCAAGGCCTACCTTCAAACTCAGTGCCTCTTTGTGTGACATCATGGGAAAATCAAAAGAAATCAGCCAAGACCTCAGAAAAAAAAAGTGTAGACCTCTACAAGTCTGGTTCATCCTTGGGAGCAATTTCCAAACGCCTGAAGGTACCATGTTCATCTGTACAAACAATAGTACACAAGTATAAACACCATGGGACCACGCAGCCATCATACCTCTCAGGAAGGAGATGCGTTCTGTCTCCTAGAGATGAACGTACTTTGGTGCGAAAAGTGCTAATCAATCCTCGTGGTCTGCGGTTGTGAGGTCGGTTGGACGTACTGCCAAATTCTTTAAAACAACGTTGGAGGCGGCTTATGGTAGAGAAATGAACATGACATTTTCTGGCAATAGCTCTAGTGGACATTCCTGCAGTCAGCATGCCAATTGCACGCTCCCTCAACATTTGAGACATCCGTGGCATTGTGTTGTGTGACAAACCTGTACATTATAAAAGTGCCTTTTATTGTCCCTAGCACAAGGTGCACCTATGTAATGTTCATGCTGTTTAATCAGCTCCTCGATTATCTGGGATGTAAACAAATTTGTTCACAACATTTGAGAGAAATAAGCTTTATGTGCGTATGGAACACTTCTGGGATTTTTAATTTCACCTCATGAAACCAACACATTTATTGGTATTTTTTATTTATTTAACTAGGCAAGTCAGTTAAGAACAAAGTCTTATGTACAATGACGGCCTAGGAACAACTGCCTTGTTCAGGGGTAGAACAATAGATTTTTACCTGTCGGGGATTCGATCTAGCAACTTTCGGTTACGGGCCCAATGCTCTAACCACTAGGCTACCTGCCACCCCAAATGTTGCATTTATATTTTTGTTCAGTGTATATATTTGGCTAATCGAACGGTTATTACGGAGACCACGGTAATTTTGCTGGCCAATAACCATCATCCAAAATGACATGACCGTCACAGCCCTACTAGGCACTTAACGAGAGGTGGACCCTCTCAGTCTCCCCCTTATAGCTGTATGGTTACTTTTCCTTTCTCTGGCTAAAGTGGAGGGAAACTCTACACCCAGCCCACCTTTGGCCTACCTGGGCACTTACACAGGACCACCCACATCTGTAGTGGAGCAGTGAATTACTTAACACTGTCCTGACTGACTCCACCATACCAAATACTCAACACTATGGTCCTCTGTAGCTCAGTTGGTAGAGCATGACACTTGCAACGCCAGGATAATGGGTTTGATTCCCGGGACCACCCATGCACACACACTGAATCATTAGAGCTCGTGCAAGAAAGCGTGTGAGGAATGTCCAAACAAACATTTCTCCTGAACTTATGTCTCCTAGAGCGTGACCCCAGATGACCTTTCCAGAGAGGGAAATTTTTAAAAATCTGCTTTGATGCTTTGAGAGGATCAGAGTTGAGATGGGAGAAGAAAAGGACACTGTTATTTAAAAAGAGAGCGAGAGAGAAGAAGAGCTGGAGAGGGGGAAGAGAGAGAGGGAGAGATGAGTCATCAGTGAGGAGAAGGGTGATACAAATCGCCAAAGGAATCCCCCTCTCCACTCTCATCCTCCCTCGCCTGGAAGAATGAAGCTGGAGGTGGGGGAGCTCAGCCCACGCAGGGTTAGCCTGCTCTGGGCTTCTGAGGGAGAGAGGAACCCCCTCCATGGAGGTCAGAGGAACCACCAGGCTTCAGAGGGTACTGACTGAGTCATTCAGAGGACATGTCAACCCTACTGTAGGTGTGACTCTTTATAAAAACTCTGGCGTCAGGTTAAAGACTCATCCCACAGTTCAACGTCTAGTTTTTATTTACATTTGGTTTGGTTGTCAACTAACATGAATTCAACAAAAAAAAAATATATATATAATATATATATAATACAAATCACGTCATTGGATGTAGGTTAAAAGTTGGGTGAAATAAAGACAATGCCCTCACGTTGATGATTTTTGCAAATCCAATCAGTTTCCAATTTGATTCAAAGTCATCACAGATTTCTTTGGGTTAAAATGACATGGAAACAACGTTTATTCAAGCAGTTTTTGCACAGTGGAATGTCTGCTGTTGTGTTGTAGCTAAATGAGTTTGAAGTTTGAAGAAGGTGACCAAATAAAAAGACATTGTAGTCATATTGGCAGTCACCTTACACCAGTGGTAAGTGACACACACGGTCCTGTTCAGAAGCACTGAAAATCATAAATTCAACATCAAATAACATGGGTTGATAATCCATACACTCACTGTATTTACCCTCTGACAGTATAATCCTTCTTTTCCCATTTTATTTCATTTTTTAGGTGTTCCCAGCAATTTGTTCTCTGTTCTGCTCCAGAACAATTCAATGGTTTTGAAAACACACACACACACACACACCTCTGTGCTTTTCCAGTAAGAGAATACCATACCATACGGCAACACACAGACTTTCCAAAGAATGTGATGGATGTGTTCCCCAAGGGAAAAAGGGGAGTTTTCTGCCAACCAGCCATAGTACAAACTAACTGCTTATTGAGGAGGGATTTCCCAAGAAAGCAGCCATGTACACACAGACTATGGGAGTGGAGTATGGATGGAAAAAGAAAGAAAAAAGGAAAGTATGTTATTTTTTTATTCTTTTAATGGGAGGAGGAAAAGAAAAAAGCGAGAGTGGGCCATGAGGTTTCCCATAAATGTTAATGAAAGGCTTTTCCAGAAGAAGGAGTTTATTTTTTCCTGCAGTACAAAACAAGGGGTCAGACAGACACTGATGTAACCAGTAGGGACCAGGGGTCCATCTAAAGGAGGAGGCAGAGAGGAGTGGAAACACACGGGAAGGAACTGGGCTATAAAGGGCTTAAGGCTTTACTAGGGACTGCTAGTTCACACTGGAACCTCATAGAAATAAAGTGGTTGTGTCCCGAAATGACACGTTATTCCTTATATAGTGCATTACTATAAGGCCACATAGGATTCTGGTCAAAAATATTGCGCTTGACAATATGGTGCCACTTCGGAAGCACACAGTGTCTTCTCATCAACAGGATAAGCTTAAGTCCTCTGCAAGGAGCAGGGAACAACTTTAAAGCTGTAAAAGTTGAGCACGAGGTCCCCGGTTTCTCAAACTAAATCCCTTTACAGTGTATAGACACTATAATCACTCCATTCTTACTCGTAAATCAGTTCCTTTCAAATAGTCCCTCAGTTCATGGACACGCTTTGTCCACATAAAACTCTCTCATATTACCAATGAGGATTCTGGAATTTTTTTTTTTTTTCTTTGGGTCAGAAATTGGGTAAAACCAGTCCCGTTATTTTGTTCCATTTATGTGGCTATAGCCGTTAGATGAATTATATGTATTGAAAAGCCAGAGCACAAGATGAGCCTTCTATTTCTAGATATAGAGTGAAGACTGCTGTAGAATGGACTGGAGGAGGTCATTTCCAACTCGATAAGCCAATATGTGTGTGGCTGGCTTCTCACCAGCCACCTCCTAGGTTCTTTCTCTTGATTGGGTGGGTGTTTTGCTCCATGCATGGCTTTCCAGTGTCAGCCCATTAAAACTGATTGAAACAGCCAGGGTTATAATAATCAGAATCTTCTGGCTCAGGGCTAATGTCAGGCAGATGAGTGTTTACAGAAAAATAGCTGAAGCTGAAGAGAAATGGAACAATGTTTTTAGTTTCCCCCAGGGCTACAGGTATTTTGATGTTCATCACAATAGTACATTATTATCTAGGCTGAAGCAGCTATGCTAAAATACCTTTACAGTGAATCCTCAGAAAATGTATGTTAAATGAGTTATTGCTGTGAAGAGAGAATCAGGAAAACCTTACTGTAAACACTTGAAAAAGTAATTTACTTCTCTACAGTCTGCTCAAAACAAACCATCCCAGTCGGACTGAAAAAGTACAGACACCAGGCACCTCTTCAGTCAGCCATCTCTCCAGTCAGCCATCTCTTCAGTCAGTCAGTCAACCAGCCAGCTAAACAGCCAGCCAAACAGCCAGCCATCTAGCTTCAAACCAATCAACCACAACCTGCTTCTGATTTCTCCTCTCTTTGTGATAGCAGCCTGCCAGGCAGCAGAAGAGCCAACCCGTCCAGCGGAGGGTCCGGAAGGCAAGGGTCCGGTTCATACCAGGGTGACAGGTGAGGTGGTTAGAATGGCCCCACTGAAGAGCATCAGAACGAACATAATCTGGAACAAACAGAGCATTACTAGGACCGTTACCCGGGTCAGGCTGGTTCTGCTGAGCCTGGCGGATACGGGACTTGATCTCCCAGGTGATGGCGGCAACGATGCAGGTGGGTGGCACAAATGACTTCTGGCTCGGTACCCGTGTTGTCGGTGGTTGAGCTGGCGAGAGAGGGCATCAGGCTTGGTATTCTTTGAACCGGGGCGATAAGTGAGTGTGAAATTGAATCTACCGAAGAACAAGGCCTACCTGGCTTGCCGGGAGTTCAGACTTTTGGTGGTCTGGAAGTAGGACATTTTTTTATGGTCAGTCCACACGATGAAGGGGGTTACAGAGCCCTCCAGCCAAGGACGCCATTCCTCCAGAGCCAGCTTAACTGCCAGGAGTTCCTGAAGTCAAAATTCCTCTCTGCAGGTGAGAGCTTACAGGAAAATAATGCACATGGGTGGACCTTCTGATCAGTGGGGGAATGTTGAGACAGAACAGCACCTACCCCGCTGTCAGAGGCATCCACCTCCACGATGAACTGGAGTTCTGGGTCGGGCTGAGTAAGGACCAGAGCGGAGGTGAAGCGACGCTTGAGTTCCAGGAATGCTGCCTCTGCCTCAGGAATCCAGTGGAACAGAGTGGAGGTGTAGGTGAGAGTGGTGAGAGGTGCTGCCAGACAGCTGTAGTTGCGAATGAAACGTCTGTAAAACTGTGCAAACTCCAGGAAACGCTGTAGCTGCTTCAGGTTAGAGGGCACAGGCCACTCTGTGACTGTCATGACCTTGGCGGGGTCCATACGTAACTGTCCCTGTGCAATAATAGAACCCAGGAAAGACACTGTGGCAGCATGGAACTCACATTTTTCAGCTTTAACAAAAAGCTTATTCTCCAACAGCCTTGTTCTTAACAGTGATATTATTCAGCCCACGGAAGTCTATGCATGGCCTCAGTGACCCATCCTTCTTCTTCACAAAGAAAAATCCAGCACCCACCGGGGAGGAAGATGACTTGATAAGTCCTGCAGCCAGAGAATCCTGGATGTACCTCTCCATAGCCTCTTGCTCGGGACAAGAGAGGTTAAACAACCGTCTACTGGGGAGAGGAAATCCAGGCTGGAAGTCAATGGCGCAGTCGTACGGCCGATGAGGCATCATCTCCTCCGTGAATCTGGAGTAGGAGAAGCAGATGGGGGACTGTCTCTCCCACACCGCCGTGGCCCAGGAAAGCGCTGCTCCACGGAGGCAGCCAATCAGAAAGGAAATCTTGGCTCGTTCACTAGCATAAGAGCAGGGCTGATGCTTAAAAACTAGTGAAAATTGTACCAAAAAAGCTCTGCAAGCTTCGAGGTTGCGATCGTAACGCTCAGGAGTAAGAACAAACGGCTCCCAGAGCGGAAGAAAAGGACTGGGAACTGGTTGTGAGCTCTGGGCGAAGGGTCGGCCCTGTAGGTCAGACAGGCTCTGTGAAAACTCCTTGATGTGCTCCAGATGGGTCTTTAGGGCTTGGTCATGTTGCTCGAGCAGGGTGCCTTGGCCGACAAGGCTTTGGTGGAGAGTAGCAGAGTCTGCTGGGTTCATCTCCTTGGCCAGATCGTACTGTTACGCGGAGTGGAACAGGGGAACCCAAAAGCAGACTCAGATGAGGAGACTGGGATGAAGTAACCAGGGTATTTATTGAAACACAGGGGGGAGATAGAGTGCAGGTCAGGGGAAGCTCGGGCGGGTTGCTGGAAACCAGGTGCGGAGGCTGAGGCTGGAGCGAGAGGGGTTGAGACAGGGTAAGCAGGTCCGGAGGGGAATCCAAGGGAGTAGCAGAGTGGGGAATCCAGGACAGAGCAGCAGAATGACGAGATGTGGGACTGGAGACAGGGACCAGAGTCAGAGCGGGCAGAACTGTAGCGGAAAGGTAAACAGCGTCAGGCAAGGAAAACAGGCACAACAGGATCTGAATAGTAACAAATGGCTAAAAACGTAGACTGGCTGAGCAGAGATTACGATCTGGCAGCGTGGAAGTGGCAGGGCTGAGTGTTTGTAGAGGTCTTGATTATGAAACAGGTTGCAGCTGGTGGGGATCTGCTCTGACTCCAGCACACCTGTCTCCGTCCACACAATCTCACACAGAGAGAGAGAGAGAGGAAGAGGGAGAGGGAGATAGTACTGGGGGAGTGGCGGCAGGTCAAGGAGACACAGGATGAGCAGTAGAGGGCGATGCAAGAGCAGATGTGACAGGTACAAAGAAAATCAAAGAAATGCACCCAAAGATAACCCCAACCCATTCCCCCCCTCAGTCCCCATCCACCCACCCGTATACTCCCTCCCCAAGCGGAAACCATGCTGAGAGTGTGGTGGTTGCCATCTTAGAGACAACATTTTTTTCGCACCAGTGCTGCCCGCCAGCAGCAATCTTCTCTGATTGAGAGATTCATGGGGCTATCATCGTTAAGTAATAATTAAGTAATATAATATATGCAAATCATTGAATATTCATGCACTTCAAAAATAATTGTGTACCTTTGCCCCAGAAGCATTTAACTGCAGGGCACTCCAACATATGAAGGAATGTGCATACCTGGTTTAGGGGACACAGTGAACATTCGGGAGATGGGGACAATTTCATCGTAAAACGTTTCCTTGATTTCAAATACAGTCTGTGAACAAACCTAAACCCAATATTAGGAAGATGGTCTTAATGTTTTGTACACTTAGTGTTTATGATGACGGAGAGTGTGCTCTCTCGCTTCATTTAACGGTTATGAAACTGGATCAGATTTTCAACTCCCTCCCACCCCTCTCCATCAACCGCTCCTTAATCTGATAACACACAGGGTTGTTCAGAAGCTCTTAAAATAACCCATTCCTGGGATTCTGAAAGGTTTGACTTCATTGGATAAGGAATAGGAAAATGGCCTAGGGCTTATTTTTCAACATGGAAACGTTCTCATGCTATGCAAGCATGTGTATCTACTTGTGTGTAAGCATATGTTTTGCTATGTGACTCTGTGCATTCCATGTGTCTATGTGCAGGTGTTTGCACATACTGAATGTCTGCATACATGATTGTTTGTGTGTATGGGCGATTGTACATATATGTTGTGTTTGAGCACATCTCCTATATGGAAAAGAATTATGAACATCAAATAATAATCTTTTATGGCAGAAGCAGATTATTTGTACCAAAAAAGATCAAATAATTAATCTAATAAGATTGTGTATATTTTTTCTTATATGTCAGTGCTGTATTTGTATATGTGTTAACTTGTATGCCTTATATGACAATAATAATTTAATACATGATTGTGGTGCATTTCATACAAAGATATGGAATGACATATTTGAAACAAAATATATGAATTATATGAGTCAACAATTAATTTTTATAAGAAAATTATATATTCTGAGAATGTAACCTCTACAAAATAAATGCTTTCCTTATAGGATCCACACTGTTGTTTTTTTAAAGTCAACATATGAAAACCCATGACAATTACTTTAAGAAAAAATATTATACAGTGGGGCAAAAAAGTATTTAGTCAGCCACCCATTGTGCAAGTTCTCCCACTTAAAAAGATGAGAGGCCTGTAATTTTCATCATAGGTACACTTCAACTATGACAGACAAAATGAGAAAAAAAAATCCAGAAAATCACATTGTAGGATTTTTAATGAATTTATTTGCAAATTACGGTGGAAAATAAGTATTTGGTCAATAACAAAAGTTTATCTCAATACTTTGTTATATACCCTTTGTTGGCAATGACAGAGGTCAAACGTTTTCTGTAAGTCTTCACAAGGTTTTCACACACTGTTTCCTAATAATTGCTCCCACAGTTGATTTCTTCAAACCAAGCTGCTTACCTATTGCAGATTCAGTCTTCCCAGCCTGGTGCAGGTCTACAATTTTGTTTCTGGTGTCCTTTGACAGCTCTTTGGTCTTGGCCATAGTGGAGTTTGGAGTGTGACTGTTTGATGTTGTGGACAGGTGTCTTTTATACTGATAACAAGTTCAAACAGGTGCCATTAATACAGGTAACGAGTGGAGGACAGAGGAGCCTCTTAAAGAAGAAGTTACAGGTCTGTGAGAGACAGAAATCTTGCTTGTTTGTAGGTGACCTTAATACTTATTTTCCACCATAATTTGCAAATAAATTCATTAAAAATCCTACAATGTGATTTTCTGGATGTCTTTTTCTCATTTTGTCTGTCATAGTTGAAGTGTACCTATGATGAAAATTACAGGCCTCTCTGATCTTTTTAAGTGGGAGAACTTGCACAATTGGTGGCTGACTAAATACTTTTTTTGCCCCACTCTACAACTTGATTGGAGTCCACCTGTGGTAAATTCAATTGATGATTGGACATGATTTGGAAATGCACACACCTGTCTATATAAGGTCCCACAGTTGACAGAGCATGCCAGAACAAAAACCAAGCCATGAGGAGGAAGGAATTGTCCGCAGAGCTCTGAGACAGGATTGTCCCCAAGAACACAGTGGCCTCCATCATTCTTAAATTGAAGAAGTTTGGAACCACCAAGACTCTTCCTAGAGCTGGCTCCCCGGCCAAACTAAGCAATCGGGGGAGAAGGGCCTTGGTCAGGGAGGTTACCAAGAACCCGATGGTCACTTTGACAGAGCTCCAGAGTTCCTCTGTGGAGATGGGAAAACGTTCCAGAAGGACAACCATCTCTGCAGCACTCCACCAATCAGGACTTTATGGTAGAGTGGCCAGACGGAAGGCACTCCTCAGTAAAAGGAACGACAGCCGCTTGGAGTTTGCCAAAAGGTACCTAAAGGACTCTCAGACCATGAGAATCATGTTTCTCTGGGCTGATGAAACCAAGATTTAACTCTTTGGCAGGAATGCCAAGCGTCATGGCTGGAGGAAACATGGCACCATCCCTACAGTGAAACATGGTGGTGGCAGCATCATGCTGTGGGGATGGTTTTCAGTGGCAGGGAGACTAGTCAGGATCGAGGGAAAGATGAACGGAGCAAAGTGCAGAGAGATCCTTGATGAAAATCTGCTCCAGAGTGCTGAGGACCTCAGACTGGGGGGCGAAGGTTCACCTTCCAACAGGACAACGACCCTAAGCACACAGCCAAGACAACGCAGGAGTAAGCTTCGGGACAGGTTTCTGAATGTCCTTGAGTGGCCCAGCCAGAGTCTGGACTTGAACCCGATCGAACATCTCTGGGCAGACCTGAAAATAGCTGTGCAGCGACGCTCCCCATTCAATCTGACAGAGCTTGAGAGGATCTGCAGAGAAGAATGGGAGAAAATCTCCAAATACAGGTGTGCCAAGTTTGTAGCGTCATACCCAAGAAGCCTCGAGGCTGTAATCACTGCCAATGGTGCTTCAACAAAGTACTCAGTAAAGGGCCTGAATACTTATGTTAATGTGACATTTCATACATTTATTGATATTTTTTGTACCTGTTTTTGCTTTGTCATTATGGAGTATTGTGTGCAGATTGATGAGGGAATAATTGTTTAAATCCATTGTAGAATAAGGCTGTAACGTAACAAAATGTGGAAAAAGTCAAGGGGTCTGAATACTTTCCGAATGCACTGTGTGAGATCTTACAAGGTTTAGCGTATGTTTTTATATAATACATGCAACATTTCTGTTATGTCTAAATGTTAAATACCCATGTAAGTCAGATATTACAAGAATCTTCTATGAATCTTGTAAGTGTATTTGCTGCCATATGCAAGTTTCAGTTAGAACATATAAGAATCTATATAGGCTGTTAGCATCCCAGTGTGTGTGTGGATGCATGGGCTCAAACACACGCAGGTGCTTTTCTCCAACTTTCAGGGCGCTGCTGTGGATTTAGCCTGGGGCTGATAGTGACAGGAAATGTCAGGATTTAGCCTGGGACTGATAGTGACAGGAAAGGCCAGGATTTAGCCTGGGACTGATAGTGACAGGAAAGGCCAGGATTTAGCCTGGGACTGATAGTGACAGGAAAGGCCAGGATTTAGCCTGGGACTGATAGTGACAGGAAAGGCCAGGATTTAGCCTGGGACTGATAGTGACAGGAAAGGCCAGGATTTAGCCTGGGACTGGTAGTGACAGGAAAGGCCAGGATTTAGCCTGGGACTGATAGTGACAGGAAAGGCCAGGATTTAGCCTGGGACTGATAGTGACTGAAGTTTGCTAATGCTGAGTCAATCTGCTGAGTCAGTCTGAGTGAGATATACAACTTAATAGAGTTAAAGCTAGAACACAGAGGCTTAATTGAGTTAAAGCTAGAACACAGAGGCTTAATTGAGTTAAAGCTAGAACACAGAGGCTTAATTGACATCTGAGAATGATTTGAATTATGGAAGGAGAGAAAGAGAAAGGAGGTATGGATGAGAGCGTGGGGAACATTTATTTTCACAATGACTGCAGTACTGCAGAAAGCAAATATATGGCATCTGCATTATGGAATGTTCCTGGAATACAGGAAAGGGAATTCATTAGGCTCGGTAATCAACCGCTCTGTGTGTCTCAGAGACTGAGGACATTCCTCTTATTGGAGCACATAATTACTGGCTGATGATAAAAAAGGAGCGAGAGAGAGAGTGAGTGAAAGAACAGTGGGGGTGTGGGCAGCGGGCGGCAATACCTCCTCCAGGGGCTGATTGAATGACTCTCCCTGGACATGATTAACTACACTACAGGGACCTGAGGTATGCACTGACACACACACACACACCAGGGTTTCCATTAGGAAAATGTGGCATCAGGCATTTGACAGGTAGCATTTCAATTTACCGGACCTTTGAGAAATTTACCGGACCCATATGCATTGAGTGCGTAACCTGATTAGGGCGTCTACACACAGTGCTCAGAATGATAGAAATCACATTTTGATTATGGTAATGAATATTAACAGAGCATGCACGTCAAGGATGTATAGTCCTTACAGAATTCTGACGAGCAGGCCTCCCAAGTGCTTCAGTGGTCTAAGACACTGCATAGCAGTGCTATCTGTGCCACTAGAGATCCTGGTTCGAATCCAGGCTCTGTCGCAGCCAGCCGCAAACAGGAGACCCATGGGGCGGCCCAGTGTCGTCCGGGTTAGGGGAGGGTTTAGCTGGCAGGATGTCCTTGTCCCATCATGCTCCTGTGGTGGGCCGGGCACAGTGCACACTGTCGCCAGGTGTACGGTGTTTCCTCCAACACATTAGTGTGGTTGACTTCTGGGTTAAGCGGGCATTGTGTCAAGATACAGTGCGGCTTGGTTGGGTTGTGTTTTGGAGGATGCATGGCTCTCGACCTTTGCCTCTCCCGAGTCGTACGGGAGTTGCAGCGATGAGGCAAGACTGTAACTACCAATTGGAGAGAATAATAGACTAAAAAGCATTATTTCACAATGTTTTTTTTCCTTCTTCTCCTGGACAATTGACCGGCTAACGGAAACCCTGCCACACACACTGCCACACACACACACACTGCCACACACACACACACACACACACACACACACACACACACACACACACACACACACACACACACACACACACACACACACACACACACACACACACACACACACACACACACACACACACACACACACACACACACACACACGGGCCAGAAGTTCCGGAACACATAGAATACAACACACACATGGTGCATAAGAGAACAAAACACAAAACATTGAACAACAGACTTGGGATTCATTCCATCTCAATTCAGTCAATTAACAATTGAAAAATCTCTCTTATTTCGAATTAGGAATTCTGAACTGATTAGGAAGTGATAACCCAACCCTGCTGTACAAAAATAGATATTACAAAAAGAAGAAGCATAGAACACCCACAGATACAGCAAAACCTTGGAAGGATCGGCACATATTTCTGCAGGAGAGCCAAAAGAAATGAAGGGTTGTTTATGCTTATACTCGAAAACTGAAAACACCCATTTGTTAGGCTTTCCTGATGTGTTTACCAAAGACTGAGCTGGAAAAAGCCCCAAGTCTGTATTTTTACGCACCACCAGCGAGCAGTCCAGAATTCCAGGATGCATACAGGGAATTAAGAGAAAACAAACAATGAAGGATGTCTTCTACATACTTGATGCTTTTCCCAGCCACGAATAACTCAGTTCGTCTCAAAGCTGCAAAACAGATTCACTCTCGCTCTCGGCCGACCTGTGATTTGACCTTATAAGGGCTGAGAGGATGGCCAGGGGGGTGAACCTGTGTGGATTTAGGGCAGCATACCTCGACCACCTGGTGAAGCTGGTTTATCTTCCAGGAATGGTACCTCTCTAATCACCACTGGTATAGAAAGGCTTAGCCCCAGACAGATGCAACATGCCATAGACACCAGTAGACATCCTAACATCTAATTCCAGGCAGCATCCCTCCTCCCATTCCATCAGCCACACACAGAGAAGGAATCATGTATCTCCTGGTGGGTTCTGGAACATTGCTGGAATTCTAAAGTAGTGGTCTAAACCCTCTCCTCTCTATGTGGGTTAGAGAGCAGCTGGTTGCTGAAGGTCTTTAACACATTAGACTGACTCCCCCTGCAGGGCCATCTCGCTCTCTTTCTCTGGGAGATCTGATGTTGTTTGTGTTTTGTGTTCTAGAATCTCCTCAACCATTCCAAGTTACAACATCTTAGAAGCCATGTTCTCTGGCTGGCTCAGCATGTTAAGTGATACTGTGGAAAGTGGAGGAAAGGAGGAGAGAAGATGAATCATTTTCTTTTCTACAGCTGAGAACGAGAAATAGAAGAGGAAGGTGGGAACAGCTCCAGTTCTTTTGTGGGAGCAAGAAAGTCTTTGGGCGCTGTGCTTTGAGTCCTTCTCAAAGTGCCGGCCTAATGAATCTCAATTTCAGAGAAAAGGAAATAAAGGTCAGGAAGACAGATGATCTGCATGCTGCAGTTACAGTATGGCAATTCCACGATAACGGAATAACGCTTTGACTCAGTTTTTTTTTTCACTTCAAATACTGTATATGCCCAAAAAAGTACATTGATTTCAAAGTTTAACAAACCATACAACTCTATGCACAGCAACTACTTTTAAAAGAATCCACTGTAAAATCTACAAAAACTATGTGCTTTCAGGGGACAGTGGAGACCTATGGTTGTTATCAGATGGTGTTTTTAGACTTCTGCTCATTGTTGGCCAACAGGTAATGGATAAGGTTTTAATGAGCACAATAACAGTGAAGTCTACAAGCTACAGTCACAACACAGAGGAATGTGAAGTGTTAATTCTGAGATATTTGAGAATGCCTCTCAATCAAAGCTTTGCCAAACATTGTTAGACCACAATAGCCTTAGTCATATAAAGATAACACTGTCAATGAACACAAGTGTGGCCTGAAAAGGAACAACCTTTTTTAACAAGGGGCAAAAAAGATCACAGTATCTAACTCCTGTTTAAATCCCTCTAGAGCAGGTAGTAGCTGTGTGAACAACAATTCAGTACACCAATACAATATATTTCCCCCAAAGTATAAAAACTCTTAGCTTTCATTGGACACCCAATTTTATATGGTCCTGTGAACTTTACATGCTGGTGTTCATGGGTCCTTTTCCATGAAAATGCCCAGTTGCAACAGCCACGATCTGAGCTCTATGACGCAACAATTTAATCCATGAAATGTATCATCTGTGAAAGTAATATTCTTGTAATGGCGTGTTTTGCGACATGCTTTTCAAAGTCACCCTCACACAAAATCATTATGAGTCTATAGAAAAGCCAGTGATGTCATCTCTGTGCACCTCCATGATAGCAAGCACCTGTGCTGGAACGCAGGTCAGGTCAGGGTAGTGCAACGACATGGTTGAACTGGAGATACTGTACTAATATACACACACTGACACATGAATCAGCTGCTTACTATTCCAGTAGGAATGGCAGGCATTTGTTTTGCTTTGAATTGTCAAAATGTTTTACCATGTAGGGGTGAGGCAGCCAGCTACTGTGGAGCAGTCAATTTCTGCTACTGATGGGTCATATGGATACACGCAATAACACGCAACACACACACATGCAAATCACACAGGCACACACACACATACAAGGGCACACACACAAGGGCACACACACACAACACACATACAAAAGGCAGAGATAAGAGATGCTCTCTCCATACAGCACATCCTAAAAAGGCTCATAGCCATTTAATCTACACATATGGTAGAAGAGGTCTGTGGTTAACATCTTTGATAAGAGTAAGTCCTCCCACTTGAGTTGCACTGCTGTGGCACTCTGTCACCCCTAGACACACACACCCCTTGCCAATGTCTTGTGTGATGTCACCACTAGCCAATGTCTCGTATGTCAAACAAAGGTCACAGCACAGGCACACAGATCAGATCAGATGATAATGGTCAGGGTCTGGTCTCTCTAAAACCTATTCTTAGCTCACATGCTAAGGGCATGCGCTCATAAACCGTCATGATGTAGACATGGACCAGCTGACATGGACCACTCTCAACCACTCCATCCTTGGAGAATGAGACCGCAGGCTGTGACCGCACCGCAGCAGCTTGCTACTATTTCTGAAGTCAGCATCTCGATCAGTGATACCATGATGCCAAAAAACAACCAATAAAGAATGAGTCCATCAACACAGAATGGCTTTATAATAAACTTGTGAAATGCAAAGAATAACTGCAGGAACAGAATCACATGACGTAACCATGGTTATTTAAGCATTATAATGCAGTGGAATTCATAACAAATGTAACTTATAAAGCAACAAGAGTCTTTCAGTATTCACAAGTGAAGGAGGAAGGGATTTAACCACGCTTGTCCTGGTTTTAGTTACAGTACCGTCCAGCTGGGTTGAGAGGAGGGGGTGATGAGGGGTGGAGGGCTGGAGACAAATTGTTCTTTATTCACAAAGTACCCTAGATTAACTTCTGGGCTGTGTCCCAAATGGCACCCTATTCCATATATAGTGCACTAGTTTTGACTGGAGCCTTATGGGAATAAGGCTATTTGGGAAACCGATCTGATGTAAGTTACTGTGCCAAGAGAGCATGACCAGCTCTAACAACTAAGTAGATACACTCACTGGCCACAGAGTGGAGAGAAGCTCTGACAGCATCATTCTCCTTCCTTAGTTTAGACATCCAAGCAAAACTATTTATAATCCTCCTTAAACTTTGTTATGGGTTTTGGCTGATTTGATTGAGGAATTTTTCCTCGTATCACCCAATGATGTCATAGGAACATGATTGGAGGTCTCCCCTCATGGAAGGAACACTGAGCTGAGCGGAACGTTTGTTGAAGGAAAATGTGGATTTCTCTGCCAGAGATGAGGGAAGAATGACCAGAAATGAGTCTGTAATGATTTAACTCTTCCTCCTATTCAAATCTTATCCAAATAATAAATAAAAAAATCCCATTACAAAAGTCTTTCCTGAACTCCAAGATTCACAAATTAATATCTATAATCAAAAACATTTCCTTTGCAGGGGACGTAGGAAATGACTGTAGAAATCACTGGTTTGAAAGGTTAAGGCCAGGGCTGATTTCAAGGGTTTACTGTTAACCTACATTACATGGACTTGCTCCTACCTATCTCTCTGATTTGGTCCTGCCGTACATACCTACACGTACCTACACACTACAGTCACAAGACGCAGGCCTCCTTATTGTTCCTAGGATTTCTAAGCAAACAGCTGGAGGCAGGGCTTTCTCCTATAGAGCTCCATTTTTATGGAAAGGTCTGCCGATCCATGTGAGAGATGCAGACCAGGTCTCAACGTTTAAGTCTTTACTGAAGGCTCATCTCTTCAGCGGGTCCTATGATTGAGTGTAGTCAGGCCCAGGGCTGCGAATGTGAACAGCAAGGCACTGGAGTGATGTACCGCCCTTGCTGTCTCTGCCTGGCCGGCTCCCCTCTCTCCACTGCGATTCTCTACCGCTGACCCTATTACGAGGGCTGAGTTACTAGCTTGCTTACGCTCTCCCACGTCATCCCTAGGAGGGCCAGGCTTTTTTTCTTCGCTATACTCGATTTGATTGGGATGAGTCACTTACGTGATCTTCCTGTCCAGATTTGCACCGCCTCGGGCTCTTGCGGTGGGGGACGATCTTCGTGGGCTATACTTTGCCTTGCCTCAGGGTAGTAAGTTAGTGGTCTGTTGATATCCCTTTGGTGGTGTGGGGGCGGTGATTTGGCAAAGTGGGTGGGGTTATATCCTACCTGGTTGGCTTTGGATGGGGCCAGTGTCTCCCAACGCCCCTAGAATAGTCTATGTGCCTAGCTGGTGTAATTCTCCAGTCTTATCTGGTGTCCTGTGTGATCTTAAGTATGCTCCCTAGATTTCTCCTCTCTCTCTGTGGTGGCAGAGGATCTCCTCGCTACTCTCCTCGCCATAGCCGTTCTCGCTCCTGTTCCTAAACTCTGTGTTGCTCTTTTGGTGGATCCCTGTAAACAGTTCCCCTCTCCACTTGTTTTTACCCCCTTTTGAGTTTTTCTGAAGTCAACTATAGATTTAAATGTTTCTCTTTCTCCCTTCCCGGAGGCGTTCCCAGTCCACCTGGTTGTGCTGCTGATACAGTTTCTGCTGTTCTGTCTGCGGCTATTGAACCCTGACCTATTCACTGGATGTGCTACCTTGTCCCGGACGTGCTCTTTCGACCCTCTCTCCCTCTCGACCTCTGAATGCTCGGCTATGAAAAGCCAACTGACATTTACTCCTGAGGTGCTGAAATGTTGCACCCTCTACAACCACTGTGATGATTATTTTACACTGCTGGTCATTTCCACCCGGCAGAGCCAGAAGAGGACTGGCCACCCCTCAGAGCCTGGTTCCTCTCTAGGTTTCTTCCTAGGTTACTGCATGTCTTGGGAGTTTTTCCTAGCCACCGTGCTTCTACATCTGCATTGCTTACTCTTTGGGGTTTTAGCCTGGGTTTCTGTATAAGCACTTGTGATAACTGCTGAGGTCAAAAGGGCTTTAGAAGTACATTTGAATGACTGAACTGAGATGGAGGATAGAGTGAGTGGCATGCAGAATGCCTGTCTCTATTCAGAAACAATCTCAAGACGTTGAATATTTAATGTTCCAATTTCCATTATCTTCCCGAGTGGTGCAGCGGTTTAAGGCACTGCATCTCAGTGCAAGAGATGTCACTGCAGTCCCTGGTTCAAATCCAGGCTGCATCACATCTGGCCGTGATTGGGAGTCCCATAGGGCGGCGCACAATTGGCCCAGCGTCGTCCTGGTTTGGCCGGGGTAGGCCGTCGTTGTAAATAAGAATTTGTTTCTAACTGACTTGCCTAGTTAAATAAAGGTTAAATCAAAAATGTAAAAATCCTTGAGTGGGAATTGAAATTGCAAAGGAAGAAAATAGCACTTTCACTAGCAAGGACAACTCAAGCAAACACACACACACACAAACTCTATCCAAAGTGAGGAAACATTCAAACCTGACTATGTAGTTGGGAGTTTAGCTTTTAGGAAGCCACATTGTGAACAAACTATTCTAACAGATGGTGATTACTATGTCACCGATGGTCAGACATGCCAACATGGCAGACGGCACCATATCAGGTATCATGACTAAGGGCACCCTTACAAAGACATTTCTTTTGCTTTTCTGTGGTCGACCCCAGTTGTGGTTTTGTGGTTACGAGTAAATAACCATCTAAGGAGTTATCTACACCTTATCCTTCAGCGATGGAGACCTTCTGGTGGTTACTGCACTCCTTACATGGTCAAGCAGTGCTACCCTGGTCAGCCATTCCACATGGTCAATCAATCTAGGGGACGTTAGTTAGAAGGGGATGCCCCACAGGGATTATGAAGATGGTTGAGTCATGTCCCAAGCTGGGACCAAGCAGGCAATGATGGTGGCTAAGGGGTCTAGGGGACATTCCTGCGGAGGCCTGGATGCCAGCAATATTCCAGCTTGGAAGTGCGTGGCATTCCGACTTTTTGTGGGAGTGTGCCGCAGCACATCTATGAAGACGACGCAAGACCTGGAATGTAATGGACTGATGTCATCATGCTGGTCAGCTGATAGAGGCTCTGAGGCACCAATAAACTAGAGCGTCTGTGTGGCTAAACAATCATGATCAAACTACATCGAACAAAAATATAAACGGAACATGTAAAGTGTTGGTCCCATGTTTCATGACTTGAAATAAAAGATCCCACAAATGTTCCATATGCACAAAAACCTTATTTCTCTAAAATTTGTTTACATCCCCGTTAGAGAATATTTTCCCTTTGTCAAGATAATCCATTCACCTGACAGGTGTGGCATACCAAGAAGCTAATTAAACAGCGTGATCATTACAAAGGTACACCTTGTGCTGGGGACAATAGAAGGCCACTTTTACAAAATGTGTCACGTTCTGACCATAGTTCTTTTGGTTTTGTATTTGTTTTAGTGTGGTCAGGGCGTGAGTTGAGTGGGTTATCTATATGTTGTGTTTCTATGTTGGGTTTGTTGTTTGGCCTAATATGGTTCTCAATCAGAGGCAGGTGTTTGTCATTGTCTCTGATTGGGAACCATATTTAGATAGCTTGTTTTATGTTGGGGTTTTTATGGGTGGTTGTCTTCTGTCTTTGTGTTCTCTGCACCAGATAGGACTGTTTCGGTTTTGCCACGTTTGTTATTATGTATTATATAGTGTTCACGTTTTTCGGCTTTTATTAAACATGTTGAACACGAACTACGCTGCGTCTTGGTCCGATCCCTGCTACACCTCCTCTTCAGACGAAGAGGAGGAGGGTTGCCGTTACAAAATGTGCAATTTTCTCACACAACACAATACCACAGATGTCTCAAGTTTGAGGGAGTGTGAAATTGTCATACTGACTGACTGCATAAATGTCCACCAGAGCTGTTGCCAGAGAATTGAATGTTTATCTCTCTACCATAAGCCGCCTCCAACGTCATTTTAGAGAATTTGGCAGTACATCCAACCGGCTTCACAAACGTAGACCATGTGTATGTGTCACGTTCCTGACCTATTTATGTTAGTTGTTATGTGTGTTAGTTGGTCAGGACGTGAGGTTGGGTGGGCATTCTATGTTTTCTGTTTCTGTGTTGGTTTTGGGTTACCTGGTATGGCTCTTAATTAGAGGCAGGTGTTTGGCGTTCCTCTAATTAAGAGTCATATTTAGGTAGGCGTTGTCACAGTGTTCGTTGTGGGTGATTGTCTCCTGTGTCAGTATGTATGTTTGTGCCACACGGGACTGTAGCGTTTGTTTGTTTCGTTTCGTTTCGATGTCGTCTGTTTCCTGTACGTGAGTTTATGTTTAGTTATGTAAGTTTATGTTCAGGTTTCGTCAACGTCGTTTTCTTGTTTTGTAGTTTTGAAAGTGTTTTGTTTTTCTGTTTCGTGTTGCCATCGTATTTATAATAAAGATGGCTTATTTCCCAAATGCTGCGTTTTGGTCTGAAGATCCTTCTCTCCTCACCTCATCCGAGGATGAGGAGAGCGACAGCCGTTACAGAATCACCCACCACGCTAAGACCAAGCGGCAAGGGAAAACTAAACGGAGTAAGGGACAGGAGAGAAAGGAGCAATGGACATGGGATGATGTATTGGACGGAAAGGGTTGCTACACTTGGGAGGAGATCCTGGCTGGTAGGGATCGCCTCCCATGGGAACAGGTGGAGGCACTGAGGAGAGCAGAGGCTACCGGAGAGAGGAACCGGAGCTATGAGGGAACGCGTCTGGCACGGAAGCCAAAAAAGCCCATAAGTAATTCCCAAAAATTTCTTGGGGGGGGGCTAAGAGGTAGTGGGCCAAGGGCAGGTAGGAGACCTGCGCCCACTTCCCAGGCTTACCGTGGAGAGCGGGAGTACGGGCAGGCGCCGTGTTACGCAGTAGAGCGCACGGTGTCTCCTGTACGAGTGCATAGCCCAGTGCGGGTTATTCCACCTCCCCGCACTGGTAGGGCTAGATGGAGTATTGAGCCAGGTGTCATGAGGCCGGATCAACGCGTCTGGTCTCCAGTGCGTCTCCTCGGGCCGGCATACATGGCACCTGCCTTACGCATGGTTTCCCCGGTTCGCCTACATAGGCCGGTG
Organism: Salvelinus fontinalis; assembly: GCF_029448725.1. NCBI lineage: Eukaryota > Metazoa > Chordata > Actinopteri > Salmoniformes > Salmonidae > Salvelinus > Salvelinus fontinalis. The sequence continues at coordinate 37,804,110 of NC_074678.1, read as the reverse complement.
CGGGTTATTCCACCTCCCCGCACTGGTCGGGCAACCGGGAGCATTCAGCCAGGTAAGGTTGGGCAGGCTCAATGCTCAAGAGTGCCAGTACGTCTCCACGGTCCGGTATTTCCGGCACCACCTCCCCGCCCCAGCCTAGTACCTACAGTGTCTACACTTCGCACTAGGCTACCAGTGCGTATCCTGAGCCCTGTTCCTCCTCCACGCACTCTGCGTGTATCTAGCCCGGTGCCTCCAGTTCCGGCCCCACGCACTAAGCTACCAGTGCGTCTCCAGAGCCCTGTACAAACTGTATCTTCTCCCCCTACTAATCCTGATGTGCTTGTCCTCAGCCCGGCGTCACCAGTGCCGGTACCACGCATCAGTTATAGAGTGGGCTTTGAGAATACAGTGTGCCCTGTTCCTGCTCCCCGCACTAGTAGGAAGGTGCTTATCCTTAGCCCGGTGCCTCCAGTTCCGGCACCACGCACCAGGTCTACAGTGCGCCGTATCCGGCCTGAGCCATCCGTCTCCCCAGCGCCATCTGAGCCATCCGTCTCCCCAGCGCCATCTGAGCCATCCGTCTCCCCAGCGCCATCTGAGCCATCCGTCTCCCCAGCGCCGTCTGAGCCATCCGTCTGCCAGGAGCCTGCAAAGCCGCCCGTCTGCCATGAGCCTGCAAAGCCGCCCGTCTGCCATGAGCCTACAGAGCCGTCAGCCAGACAGGAGCCGCTAGAGCCGTCAGCCAGACAGGAGCCGCTAGAGCCGCCCGCCAGACAGGATCTGCCAGAGCCGCCCGCCAGACAGGATCTGCCAGAGCCGCCCGCCAGACAGGATCTGCCAGAGCCGCCAACCAGACAGGATCTGCCAGAGCCGCCAACCAGACAGGATCTGCCAGAGCCGCCAGCGAGCCATGAGCAGCCAGAGCCGTCAGAGAGCCATGAGCAGCCAGAGCCGTCAGAGAGCCATGAGCAGCCAGAGCGCCATGAGCGTCGAGAGCCGTCAGCCTGCCATGAGCGTCGAGAGCCGTCAGCCTGCCATGAGCGTCGAGAGCCGTCAGCCTGCCATGAGCGTCGAGAGCCGTCAGCCTGCCATGAGCGTCGAGAGCCGTCGGCCTGCCATGAGCGTCGAGAGCCGTCAGCCTGCCATGAGCGTCGAGAGCCGTCAGCCTGCCATGAGCGTCCAGATTCGTCAGTCAGCCATGAGCTGTCCTTCAGCCTTAAACGGCTAGATACCTGCCCATCAGTCCAGAGCTGTCTCTCTGTCCGGAGCTGCCTCTCAGTCCGGAGTTGCCCCTCTATCCTGATCTCCCTCTCTATCTTGATCTACCTCTATATTCTTATCTATCCCTCTGTCTTGATTTATCTCTCTGTCCCGGTGATGTCCTTATTAGTGATGTTATTAAGGGGATTTTGTGGGAGTAAAAAGAGGGTGGACATTCTTGGAGGGAGGAAGCTAGGATGGATTATGGTGGGGTGGGGACCTCGCCCGGAGCCTGAGCCACCACCGTGGTTAGATGCCCACCCAGACCCTCCCCTAGACTTTGTGCTGGTGCGTCCGGAGTTCGCACCTTGTGGGGGGGGTAATGTCACGTTCCTGACCTATTTATGTTAGTTGTTATGTGTGTTAGTTGGTCAGGACGTGAGGTTGGGTGGGCATTCTATGTTTTCTGTTTCTGTGTTGGTTTTGGGTTACCTGGTATGGCTCTTAATTAGAGGCAGGTGTTTGGCGTTCCTCTAATTAAGAGTCATATTTAGGTAGGCGTTGTCACAGTGTTCGTTGTGGGTGATTGTCTCCTGTGTCAGTATGTATGTTCGTGCCACACGGGACTGTAGCGTTTGTTTGTTTCGTTTCGTTGTCGTCTGTTTCCTGTACGTGAGTTTATGTTTAGTTATGTAAGTTTATGTTCAGGTTTCGTCAACGTCGTTTTCTTGTTTTGTAGTTTTGAAAGTGTTTTGTTTCGTTTCGTGTTGCCATCGTATTTATAATAAAGATGGCTTATTTCCCAAATGCTGCGTTTTGGTCTGAAGATCCTTCTCTCCTCACCTCATCCGAGGATGAGGAGAGCGACAGCCGTTACAGTATGGCGTCGTGTGGGTGAGCGGTTTGCTGATGTTAACGTTATGAACAGAGTGCTGGCGGCGGGCTTATGGTATGGGCATAAACTATGGACAACAAACACAATTGTATTTTATCGATAGAAATTTGAATGCACAAACATACCATGGCGAGATCCTGAGGCCCATTAGGTATCTGTGACCAACAGATGTATATCTGTATTCTTAGTTATGTGAAATCCATAGATAAGGGCCTAATGAATTTATTTCAATTGACTGATTTCCTCATATGACCTGTAACTCAGTAAAATATTAGAAATTGGTGCATGTTGCGTTTATATTTTTGCTCAGTATACATTGTGCTATAACACAACTGTAAATATCAATGCCAGAAGTTTCTTAAAGGGGATGTTCAGTTAGTGCTGTACTGTTGATGTCTTAAAGGGATGTGTAGCTACTAGCTACTGAGCACATAAACCATTCTGAAAATACGAATTAGAGGGGAATATTGGGACATGAAATACTACATCAGATGAATATGAGTTAGACTTTCTGACACTGAGTATTTTCAGTAAAAATTCTAAGGAGCATATACAATCAGACATGCTGTCACAGGACAGGAATGTAAGAATTGAGTGGAACACTGTGGGAAAGGCTGGCGGGCCGGGCTGGGCTCCCTGTGTACTGCTCTCTGCTCCTCTTTGGCATCGGACAGGTGTGTTGCTCTGCTCAGGACGGGACGGGATGGAACATTCCCTGCCAATCACCACCAAGCCTTTTAACACCTCCTCCCCGTGCCCACCGAACGCAGCCAATCAGAGTGGTACGGTGGTAAACAGGTAGGAGAGAACAGTCATAAATCACAATGCTCTCTGAAAAACAGTTGCAAGAAAATGTAAAAGAGAGAGAGAAAGGATGGAGTATTTTGGAAGATAAATATATTTTTCCAGGCATGTTTCTGTCATTATCATTCCTGAAGTAGCTCATGTTTGAAATCAGTGGGCCGTGGAACATCGAGCAGAGCTCGCTCCACCCCGAGGGGACCACGGAGGAGGGCTAATGGGGAAATCAGGTGCTCTGACTGGGGCTACATTGCTGCCAGAGGGCTTTCTGGAGTTTCTGACCTTAATCTCTCTCCTGACCAGCGTTCAGCTATGTCTGTCAGTCTAGCTAGGTCTCTTCACCCACTCAATCTCTCAGTCTAAATACCTTGGTCTGTCTGCCTCTCTAGCTGTCTTTCTCTCTTACTGTCTCTCTGTCTTCCATTCAGCCACGTCTTCCTGTCTTGGCTGTGTTTTTGTCCAACGGAGGGAGTTATGGAGGAGGCAGGTAGATAGGGGAAGCAGAGTAGCCAATAGGCTTCAGGCTTTCACGCAATGATATCATCTTCATACCTTCTCACAGACAGGGTGGGAGGTCAATGGGGAGTGTTTGGGGGAGGAGGCGAGAGGAGGGGAGCGGAGATACGGTCAGATCAGAGAAGAAAGACTCATGTTACCTGATGGTGTGTGGACAGGCTGGACAGGCTGGGCTTCTCCCTCCTATACACACACACATGCCAGGAGGAACATGAGTTGCACCATTTACAGTGTATGACGCCATACACAGGCCATGTGTATGTGTGTGAGAGTGTGTGTATGTGTTTGTGAATGTAAATGTGTGTACTTTATATGTGTGTTTGTGTGTGCAACAGGTCCAATCTAAGTTCACACAGAAGGTCAGCATTGTAGGAGTGTTTCTGTAATGTGAGCACCCAGCTATCCCACCAATCAGGGCCCAGTATGCACAGCTAGGCAGATACTACAACGTATTTTTCAGAGTTCTTAACAGCCTGGCCATGTTAGAGTACCTCAAAAATGACTCCCTCACTGCTAAAATGCTGACTCCCTACTACAGTACAGCAGTGGTCAGGTCAACTCCCATGTCATATCGCAAAGGCTTCACAAGCTCTTTGTTTCTACAATGTTTACTACCGCCTTATGTCCATATTGTCACATTCCCGAAGCACATTAACATCATCTTAACCACCACAACCCAGCCTTATGACAACAAAGTAAAGCTTTTCTCTGTAACACCTCTGAAAGGGCAACCCATCGAAGTTATTACCCTGCCAGTGTCCGCCATTTCCTGCACTGTTGCCATTATGCTGCCTTCCAGCTATCTCTCTGCCTCCCTCCCTCTCTCTCTCTCTCTCTCTCTAAACCATTAAGGCCTGGGTAAATAAGAAGATCATTTACAATCTCAGAGTGCTACAACCGTCTAATATACACATGTCAGAGCGATCCACAAAGCATGGCGAGGCCCATTATGTATTCATGAATACAAGGCCGTACGTCGGCGCTCACACATACACCCACACACACACGCCATCCAGCTTAAATTAACAAAGTGATGGGGAATAAGTGGAATAACAAATGCCTTTTGAAAAAATACACAATGGTTTTAATAATGAAATTCTTTGTGTAGATTAAATGGAACCTGACACAGTGACAGAACATTTCTCAGAGCCCTGGAGCTGAGCGGGTTGTTGAGAATCTCTCATGGACTGTTACAGGTACCTGGCCTCGTTTAATACAACATGTCAAAGTGTCAGGAGCCACAATGCACTGCGTCCATAAATCTCGCTCTGCGGCAATACATCAGCATCTACTGGGAACAAAGCAAAAAACAGTTCCAGGAAATAACACAAAGCTCAACCTCATCTATTCTCCTCCAGGCTCAAATCGACTTTTGGCCAGTATTCATAGTAGTACACAAGGAATCATAGTACATGTGGTGGCAATGGACATCCTCAGTCTGATTCAAGTCCATCTCATCCTGTAGTATGGTATACTAATAGCATAGTTGGCCTAATAACAAACATTACTACTAATAATACGGATGGATATGATATACTAGATTATTAATTCAGGCATTATAGGACACTTGACAACTCTTGAATATGAATAACCACATTAGTTACAAGCTACAACACAGAAGATTACTGAGCTGTAACGATCGTCGTAATCCTCCTCCTCGGACGAGGAGGAGAGGCGAGAAGGATCAGACCAATATGCAGAGTGGTTAGTGTTCATATTTAATGAAAATAGACTGAACACTTAACATACAAAACAACAAAAGTGACAAACCGCAAACAGTCCCGTGTGGTACTAACACAGACACGCGATACAACCACCCACAGCAACCACGTGAATCACAGGCTGCCTAAGTATGATTCTTAATCAGGGACAACAATTGACAGCTGTCTCTGATTGAGAATCATACCCGGCCGAACACAAACAACCCAAACAGAAAATAACACCTCGACAACCCACCCCAAGTCACGCCCTGACCAACTAAATAAACACAAGAAAAAGGAAAAACAGGTCAGGAACGTGACATGAGCAGAGTGGGTTTGATGGTGAGATTATAATGAGTTGTGACTTTGGGATAACCAGCCGGCTTGGAGTATTTGAAGTGACACATCTATTCTAGTAAAGGTTATTTTTAAACCTCAGTTTGCCCTCAGAAGGTGAGGCAGGTGTGACAAGCTCTATTAGAGCATGGTTGGCAGTGATACTCTCTGTTCCTCAGAGCGTAAAGAAGAGAGGAAGTATTTTTATAAAAGCATTATTAATCCTTCCTAAAAATATAAATAAATAATTGAGGGAGCAAACAGTGATGAAGGTAATCCAGACATGTATTATGTTTGAAGTGGAACACCCCACACACCCTGCCAAACAGAGTTTTTACTAGATAGGATACAGCTCTGCCAAACAGGTACAGACAAAAAGACACACAACATGCAATTAAAATGTACCTTACAAATAGCAGTGTTGGGCGATTTGGACAGCCTTGGTCAGTCAATAAATAATATAATAATACTCATAGGAAAGGTTTTCATCTTTAGCTCACAATCTGTGGATAATATACGATTAGAAAGGTTAAAAAATGTTGTAAAACATCACAGCACAATTGAAAAATATATGGCACATGGAAACCAAACGAAGGTGGTCTATGGTGATAGGTGGGATGGGCTGAGAGTGGCTGAGGGTTGGGATTAAAGAGTTTATGTTTGATCATGTACTATTGTTATGTGATTGCTTTATATAAAAGTACCATGTATGTAAAATGTATATGAAAATGTATATGAAAATATTTATGTAAAATGTATGTACATGTAGGAAAAAAAGCTGTAAACAAAACTTAGATATTTGTCCTTCCGAAGAGCAGGAGTGGTGGAGGGGTTAATAAAAAAAATAAAAGAATAAAAAATACACACACCACACCTGAAACACAAGATTCAGACATAGATAAACACGCACAGACTCAGACATATACTGTTGGCTAGACACAGACACACACACTGTGAAATCTGTCCTCCTGGTGACCATCTGTGGTTCTGTCCCGGACAATGAAAGATTCAGACAGAGAAACCAAGACACAAAAAAATATACAGACACGAACTCAGACAAGATACTAGACAGATACTGTCAGATAGACACAGACACTAGACAGATACTGTCGAAAATACACAGACACTAGACAGATACTGTCAGATAGACACAGACACTAGACAGATACTGTCAGATGGACACAGACACTAGACAGATACTGTCAGATAGACACTGACACTAGACAGACACTGTCAGATAGACACAGAAACTAGACAGATACTGTCAGATAGACACAGACACTAGACAGATACTGTCGGATAGACACAGACACTAGACAGATACTGTCAGATAGACACAGACACTAGACAGATACTGTCGGATATACACAGACACTAGACAGATACTGTCAGATAGACACAGACACTAGACAGATACTGTCAGATAGACACAGACACTAGACAGATACTGTCAGATAGACACAGACACTAGACAGATACTGTCGGATAGACACAGACACTAGACAGATACTGTCGGATATACACAGACACTAGACAGATACTGTCGGATAGACAGACACTAGACAGATACTGTCGGATAGACACAGACACTAGACAGATACTGTCAGATATACACAGACACTAGACAGATACTGTCGGATAGACACAGACACTAGACAGATACTGTCAGATAGACACAGACACTAGACAGATACTGTCAGATAGACACAGACACTAGACAGATACTGTCAGATAGACACAGACACTAGACAGATACTGTCAGATAGACACAGACACTAGACAGATACTGTCGGATAGACACAGACACTAGACAGATACTGTCGGATAGACACAGACACTAGACAGATACTGTCGGATAGACACAGACACTAGACAGATACTGTCAGATAGACACAGACACTAGACAGATACTGTCAGATAGACACAGACACTAGACAGATACTGTCAGATAGACACAGACACTAGACAGATACTGTCAGATAGACACAGACACTAGACAGATACTGTCAGATAGACACAGACACTAGACAGATACTGTCAGATAGACACAGACACTAGACAGATAGTGTCAGATAGACACAGACACTAGACAGATACTGTCAGATAGACACAGACACTAGACAGATACTGTCAGATAGACACAGACACTAGACAGATACTGTCAGATAGACACAGACACTAGACAGATACTGTCGGATAGACACAGACACTAGACAGATACTGTCGGATATACACAGACACTAGACAGATACTGTCAGATAGACACAGACACTAGACAGATACTGTCAGATAGACACAGACACTAGACAGATACTGTCGGATAGACACAGACACTAGACAGATACTGTCAGATAGACACAGACACTAGACAGATACTGTCAGATATACACAGACACTAGACAGATACTGTCAGATAGACACAGACACTAAACAGATACTGTCAGATAGACACAGACACTAGACAGATACTGTCAGATAGACACAGACACTAGACAGATACTGTCAGATAGACACAGACACTAGACAGATACTGTCAGATAGACACAGACACTAGACATATACTGTCAGATAGACACAGACACTAGACAGATACTGTCAGATAGACACAGACACTAGACAGATACTGTCAGATAGACACAGACACTAGACAGATACTGTCAGATAGACACAGACACTAGACAGATACTGTCAGATAGACACAGACACTAGACAGATACTGTCAGATAGAAACAGACACTAGACAGATAGACACAGACACTAGACAGATACTGTCAGATATACACAGACACTAGACAGATACTGTCGGATAGACACAGACACTAGACAGATACTGTCAGATAGACACAGACACTAGACAGATACTGTCAGATAGACACAGACACTAGACAGATACTGTCAGATAGACACAGACACTAGACAGATACTGTCAGATAGACACAGACACTAGACAGATACTGTCGGATAGACACAGACACTAGACAGATACTGTCGGATATACACAGACACTAGACAGATACTGTCAGATAGACACAGACACTAGACAGATACTGTCAGATAGACACAGACACTAGACAGATACTGTCAGATAGACACAGACACTAGACAGATAGACACAGACACTAGACAGATACTGTCAGATATACACAGACACTAGACAGATACTGTCGGATAGACACAGACACTAGACAGATACTGTCAGATAGACACAGACACTAGACAGATACTGTCAGATAGACACAGACACTAGACAGATACTGTCAGATAGACACAGACACTAGACAGATACTGTCAGATAGACACAGACACTAGACAGATACTGTCGGATAGACACAGACACTAGACAGATACTGTCGGATATACACAGACACTAGACAGATACTGTCAGATAGACACAGACACTAGACAGATACTGTCAGATAGACACAGACACTAGACAGATACTGTCGGATAGACACAGACACTAGACAGATAGTGTCAGATAGACACAGACACTAGACAGATACTGTCAGATAGACACAGACACTAGACAGATACTGTCAGATAGACACAGACACTAGACAGATTCTGTCAGATAGACACAGACACTAGACAGATACTGTCAGATAGACACAGACACTAGACAGATACTGTCAGATAGACACAGACACTAGACAGATACTGTCAGATAGACACAGACACTAGACAGATACTGTCAGATAGACACAGACACTAGACAGATACTGTCAGATAGACACAGACACTAGACAGATACTGTCAGATATACACAGACACTAGACAGATACTGTCAGATAGACACAGACACTAGACAGATAGTGTCAGATAGACACAGACACTAGACAGATACTGTCAGATAGACACTAGACAGATACTGTCAGATAGACACAGACACTAAACAGATACTGTCGGATAGACACAGACACTAGACAGATAGTGTCAGATAGACACAGACACTAGACAGATACTGTCAGATAGACACAGACACTAGACAGATACTGTCAGATAGACACAGACACTAGACAGATACTGTCAGATAGACACAGACACTAGACAGATACTGTCGGATAGACACAGACACTAGACAGATACTGTCAGATAGACACAGACACTAGACAGATACTGTCAGATAGACACAGACACTAGACAGATACTGTCAGATAGACACAGACACTAGACAGATACTGTCGGATAGACACAGACACTAGACAGATACTGTCAGATAGACACAGACACTAGACAGATAGTGTCAGATAGACACAGACACTAGACAGATACTGTCAGATAGACACAGACACTAGACAGATACTGTCGGATAGACACAGACACTAGACAGATACTGTCGGATATACACAGACACTAGACAGATACTGTCAGATAGACACAGACACTAGACAGATACTGTCAGATAGACACAGACACTAGACAGATACTGTCAGATAGACACAGACACTAGACAGATACTGTCAGATAGACACAGACACTAGACAGATACTGTCAGATAGACACAGACACTAGACATATACTGTCAGATAGACACAGACACTAGACAGATACTGTCAGATAGACACAGACACTAGACAGATACTGTCAGATAGACACAGACACTAGACAGATACTGTCAGATAGACACAGACACTAGACAGATACTGTCAGATAGACACAGACACTAGACAGATACTGTCAGATAGACACAGACACTAGACAGATAGACACAGACACTAGACAGATACTGTCAGATGTACACAGACACTAGACAGATACTGTCGGATAGACACAGACACTAGACAGATACTGTCAGATAGACACAGACACTAGACAGATACTGTCAGATAGACACAGACACTAGACAGATACTGTCAGATAGACACAGACACTAGACAGATACTGTCAGATATACACAGACACTAGACAGATACTGTCAGATAGACACAGACACTAGACAGATACTGTCAGATAGACACAGACACTAGGCAGATACTGTCAGATAGACACAGACACTAGACAGATACTGTCAGATAGACACAGACACTAGACAGATAGACACAGACACTAGACAGATACTGTCAGATATACACAGACACTAGACAGATACTGTCAGATAGACACAGACACTAGAGAGATACTGTCGGATAGACACAGACACTAGACAGATACTGTCGGATAGACACAGACACTAGACAGATACTGTCGGATAGACACAGACACTAGACAGATACTGTCAGATAGACACAGACACTAGACAGATACTATCAGATAGACACAGACACTAGACAGATACTGTCAGATAGACATAGACACTAGACAGATACTGTCGGATAGACACAGACACTAGACAGATACTGTCAGATAGACACAGACACTAGACAGATACTGTCAGATAGACACAGACACTAGACAGATACTGTCAGATAGACACAGACACTAGACAGATAGTGTCAGATAGACACAGACACTAGACAGATAGTGTCAGATAGACACAGACACTAGACAGATAGTGTCAGATAGACACAGACACTAGACAGATACTGTCAGATATACACAGACACTAGACAGATACTGTCAGATAGACACAGACACTAGACAGATACTGTCAGATAGACACAGACACTAGACAGATACTGTCAGATAGACACAGACACTAGACAGATACTGTCAGATAGACACAGACACTAGACAGATACTGTCAGATAGACACAGACACTAGACAGATACTGTCAGATAGACACAGACACTAGACAGATACTGTCAGATAGACACAGACACTAGACAGATACTGTCAGATAGACACAGACACTAGACAGATACTGTCAGATAGACACAGACACTAGACAGACACTGTCAGATATACACAGACACTAGACAGATACTGTCAGATAGACACAGACACTAGACAGATACTGTCGGATAGACACAGACACTAGACAGACTGTTGAATAGACACAGACACTAGACAGATACTGTCAGATAGACACAGACACTAGACAGATACTGTCAGATAGACACAGACACTAGACAGATACTGTCGGATAGACACAGACACTAGACAGATACTGTCAGATAGACACAGACAATAGACAGATACTGTCAGATAGACACAGACACTAGACAGATACTGTCAGATAGACACAGACACTAGACAGATACTGTCAGATAGACACAGACACTAGACAGATACTGTCAGATAGACACAGACACTAGACATATACTGTCAGATAGACACAGACACTAGACAGATACTGTCAGATAGACACAGACACTAGACAGATACTGTCAGATAGACACAGACACTAGACAGATACTGTCAGATAGACACAGACACTAGACAGATACTGTCAGATAGACACAGACACTAGACAGATACTGTCAGATAGACACAGACACTAGACAGATAGACACAGACACTAGACAGATACTGTCAGATATACACAGACACTAGACAGATACTGTCGGATAGACACAGACACTAGACAGATACTGTCAGATAGACACAGACACTAGACAGATACTGTCAGATAGACACAGACACTAGACAGATACTGTCAGATAGACACAGACACTAGACAGATACTGTCAGATAGACACAGACACTAGACAGATACTGTCAGATAGACACAGACACTAGACAGATACTGTCGGATAGACACAGACACTAGACAGATACTGTCGGATATACACAGACACTAGACAGATACTGTCAGATAGACACAGACACTAGACAGATACTGTCAGATAGACACAGACACTAGACAGATACTGTCGGATAGACACAGACACTAGACAGATAGTGTCAGATAGACACAGACACTAGACAGATACTGTCAGATAGACACAGACACTAGACAGATACTGTCAGATAGACACAGACACTAGACAGATACTGTCAGATAGACACAGACACTAGACAGATACTGTCAGATAGACACAGACACTAGACAGATACTGTCAGATATACACAGACACTAGACAGGTACTGTCAGATAGACACAGACACTAGACAGATACTGTCAGATAGACACAGACACTAGACAGATACTGTCAGATAGACACAGACACTAGACAGATACTGTCAGATATACACAGACACTAGACAGGTACTGTCAGATAGACACAGACACTAGACAGATAGTGTCAGATAGACACAGACACTAGACAGATACTGTCAGATAGACACTAGACAGATACTGTCAGATAGACACAGACACTAAACAGATAGTGTCAGATAGACACAGACACTAGACAGATACTGTCAGATAGACACAGACACTAGACAGATACTGTCGGATAGACACAGACACTAGACAGATAGTGTCAGATAGACACAGACACTAGACAGATACTGTCAGATAGACACAGACACTAGACAGATACTGTCAGATAGACACAGACACTAGACAGATACTGTCAGATAGACACAGACACTAGACAGATACTGTCAGATAGACACAGACACTAGACAGATACTGTCAGATAGACACAGACACTAGACAGATACTGTCGGATAGACACAGACACTAGACAGATACTGTCGGATAGACACAGACACTAGACAGATACTGTCAGATAGACACAGACACTAGACAGATACTGTCAGATAGACACAGACACTAGACAGATACTGTCAGATAGACACAGACACTAGACAGATACTGTCGGATAGACACAGACACTAGACAGATACTGTCAGATAGACACAGACACTAGACAGATAGTGTCAGATAGACACAGACACTAGACAGATACTGTCAGATAGACACAGACACTAGACAGATACTGTCGGATAGACACAGACACTAGACAGATACTGTCGGATATACACAGACACTAGACAGATACTGTCAGATAGACACAGACACTAGACAGATACTGTCAGATAGACACAGACACTAGACAGATACTGTCAGATAGACACAGACACTAGACAGATACTGTCAGATATACACAGACACTAGACAGATACTGTCAGATAGACACAGACACTAGACAGATAGTGTCAGATAGACACAGACACTAGACAGATACTGTCAGATAGACACTAGACAGATACTGTCAGATAGACACAGACACTAAACAGATAGTGTCAGATAGACACAGACACTAGACAGATACTGTCAGATAGACACAGACACTAGACAGATACTGTCGGATAGACACAGACACTAGACAGATAGTGTCAGATAGACACAGACACTAGACAGATACTGTCAGATAGACACAGACACTAGACAGATACTGTCAGATAGACACAGACACTAGACAGATACTGTCAGATAGACACAGACACTAGACAGATACTGTCAGATAGACACAGACACTAGACAGATACTGTCGGATAGACACAGACACTAGACAGATACTGTCGGATAGACACAGACACTAGACAGATACTGTCAGATAGACACAGACACTAGACAGATACTGTCAGATAGACACAGACACTAGACAGATACTGTCAGATAGACACAGACACTAGACAGATACTGTCGGATAGACACAGACACTAGACAGATACTGTCAGATAGACACAGACACTAGACAGATAGTGTCAGATAGACACAGACACTAGACAGATACTGTCAGATAGACACAGACACTAGACAGATACTGTCGGATAGACACAGACACTAGACAGATACTGTCGGATATACACAGACACTAGACAGATACTGTCAGATAGACACAGACACTAGACAGATACTGTCAGATAGACACAGACACTAGACAGATACTGTCAGATAGACACAGACACTAGACAGATACTGTCAGATAGACACAGACACTAGACAGATACTGTCAGATAGACACAGACACTAGACATATACTGTCAGATAGACACAGACACTAGACAGATACTGTCAGATAGACACAGACACTAGACAGATACTGTCAGATAGACACAGACACTAGACAGATACTGTCAGATAGACACAGACACTAGACAGATACTGTCAGATAGACACAGACACTAGACAGATACTGTCAGATAGACACAGACACTAGACAGATAGACACAGACACTAGACAGATACTGTCAGATGTACACAGACACTAGACAGATACTGTCGGATAGACACAGACACTAGACAGATACTGTCAGATAGACACAGACACTAGACAGATACTGTCAGATAGACACAGACACTAGACAGATACTGTCAGATAGACACAGACACTAGACAGATACTGTCAGATATACACAGACACTAGACAGATACTGTCAGATAGACACAGACACTAGACAGATACTGTCAGATAGACACAGACACTAGGCAGATACTGTCAGATAGACACAGACACTAGACAGATACTGTCAGATAGACACAGACACTAGACAGATAGACACAGACACTAGACAGATACTGTCAGATATACACAGACACTAGACAGATACTGTCAGATAGACACAGACACTAGACAGATACTGTCAGATAGACACAGACACTAGACAGATACTGTCAGATAGACATAGACACTAGACAGATACTGTCGGATAGACACAGACACTAGACAGATACTGTCAGATAGACACAGACACTAGACAGATACTGTCAGATAGACACAGACACTAGACAGATACTGTCAGATAGACACAGACACTAGACAGATAGTGTCAGATAGACACAGACACTAGACAGATAGTGTCAGATAGACACAGACACTAGACAGATAGTGTCAGATAGACACAGACACTAGACAGATACTGTCAGATATACACAGACACTAGACAGATACTGTCAGATAGACACAGACACTAGACAGATACTGTCAGATAGACACAGACACTAGACAGATACTGTCAGATAGACACAGACACTAGACAGATACTGTCAGATAGACACAGACACTAGACAGATACTGTCAGATAGACACAGACACTAGACAGATACTGTCAGATAGACACAGACACTAGACAGATACTGTCAGATAGACACAGACACCAGACAGATACTGTCAGATAGACACAGACACTAGACAGATACTGTCAGATAGACACAGACACTAGACAGATACTGTCAGATAGACACAGACACTAGACAGATACTGTCAGATAGACACAGACACTAGACAGACACTGTCAGATATACACAGACACTAGACAGATACTGTCAGATAGACACAGACACTAGACAGATACTGTCGGATAGACACAGACACTAGACAGACTGTTGAATAGACACAGACACTAGACAGATACTGTCAGATAGACACAGACACTAGACAGATACTGTCAGATAGACACAGACACTAGACAGATACTGTCAGATAGACACAGACACTAGACAGATACTGTCAGATAGACACAGACACTAGACAGATACTGTCAGATAGACACAGACACTAGACAGATACTGTCAGATAGACACAGACACTAGACAGATAGACACAGACACTAGACAGATACTGTCAGATAGACACAGACACTAGACAGATACTGTCAGATAGACACAGACACTAGACAGATACTGTCAGATAGACACAGACACTAGACAGATACTGTCGGATAGACACAGACACTAGACAGACTGTTGAATAGACACAGACACTAGACAGATACTGTCAGATAGACACAGACACTAGACAGATACTGTCAGATAGACACAGACACTAGACAGATACTGTCAGATAGACACAGACACTAGACAGATACTGTCAGATAGACACAGACACTAGACAGATACTGTCAGATAGACACAGACACTAGACAGATACTGTCAGATAGACACAGACACTAGACAGATAGACACAGACACTAGACAGATACTGTCAGATATACACAGACACTAGACAGATACTGTCGGATAGACACAGACACTAGACAGATACTGTCAGATAGACACAGACACTAGACAGATACTGTCGGATAGACACAGACACTAGACAGATACTGTCAGATAGACACAGACACTAGACAGATACTGTCAGATAGACACAGACACTAGACAGACACTGTCAGATAGACACAGACACTAGACAGATACTGTCGGATAGACACAGACACTAGACAGATACTGTCGGATATACACAGACACTAGACAGATACTGTCAGATAGACACAGACACTAGACAGATACTGTCAGATAGACACAGACACTAGACAGATACTGTCGGATAGACACAGACACTAGACAGATAGTGTCAGATAGACACAGACACTAGACAGATACTGTCAGATAGACACAGACACTAGACAGATACTGTCAGATAGACACAGACACTAGACAGATACTGTCAGATAGACACAGACACTAGACAGATACTGTCAGATAGACACAGACACTAGACAGATACTGTCAGATAGACACAGACACTAGACAGATAGACACAGACACTAGACAGATACTGTCAGATATACACAGACACTAGACAGATACTGTCAGACAGACACAGACACTAGAGAGATACTGTCGGATAGACACAGACACTAGACAGATACTGTCGGATAGACACAGACACTAGACAGATACTGTCGGATAGACACAGACACTAGACAGATACTGTCAGATAGACACAGACACTAGACAGATACTATCAGATAGACACAGACACTAGACAGATACTGTCAGATAGACATAGACACTAGACAGATACTGTCGGATAGACACAGACACTAGACAGATACTGTCAGATAGACACAGACACTAGACAGATACTGTCAGATAGACACAGACACTAGACAGATACTGTCAGATAGACACAGACACTAGACAGATAGTGTCAGATAGACACAGACACTAGACAGATAGTGTCAGATAGACACAGACACTAGACAGATAGTGTCAGATAGACACAGACACTAGACAGATACTGTCAGATATACACAGACACTAGACAGATACTGTCAGATAGACACAGACACTAGACAGATACTGTCAGATAGACACAGACACTAGACAGATACTGTCAGATAGACACAGACACTAGACAGATACTGTCAGATAGACACAGACACTAGACAGATACTGTAAGATAGACACAGACACTAGACAGATACTGTCAGATAGACACAGACACTAGACAGATACTGTCAGATAGACACAGACACTAGACAGATACTGTCAGATAGACACAGACACTAGACAGATACTGTCAGATAGACACAGACACTAGACAGATACTGTCAGATAGACACAGACACTAGACAGATACTGTCAGATAGACACAGACACTAGACAGACACTGTCAGATATACACAGACACTAGACAGATACTGTCAGATAGACACAGACACTAGACAGATACTGTCGGATATACACAGACACTAGACAGATACTGTCGGATATACACAGACACTAGACAGATACTGTCAGATAGACACAGACACTAGACAGATACTGTCGGATATACACAGACACTAGACAGACTGTTGAATAGACACAGACACTAGACAGATACTGTCAGATAGACACAGACACTAGACAGATACTGTCAGATAGACACAGACACTAGACAGATACTGTCGGATAGACACAGACACTAGACAGACTGTTGAATAGACACAGACACTAGACAGATACTGTCAGATAGACACAGACACTAGACAGATACTGTCAGATAGACACAGACACTAGACAGATACTGTCGGATAGACACAGACACTAGACAGATACTGTCAGATAGACACAGACAATAGACAGATACTGTCAGATAGACACAGACACTAGACAGATACTGTCAGATAGACACAGACACTAGACAGATACTGTCAGATAGACACAGACACTAGACAGATACTGTCAGATAGACACAGACACTAGACATATACTGTCAGATAGACACAGACACTAGACAGATACTGTCAGATAGACACAGACACTAGACAGATACTGTCAGATAGACACAGACACTAGACAGATACTGTCAGATAGACACAGACACTAGACAGATACTGTCAGATAGACACAGACACTAGACAGATACTGTCAGATAGACACAGACACTAGACAGATAGACACAGACACTAGACAGATACTGTCAGATATACACAGACACTAGACAGATACTGTCGGATAGACACAGACACTAGACAGATACTGTCAGATAGACACAGACACTAGACAGATACTGTCAGATAGACACAGACACTAGACAGATACTGTCAGATAGACACAGACACTAGACAGATACTGTCAGATAGACACAGACACTAGACAGATACTGTCAGATAGACACAGACACTAGACAGATACTGTCGGATAGACACAGACACTAGACAGATACTGTCGGATATACACAGACACTAGACAGATACTGTCAGATAGACACAGACACTAGACAGATACTGTCAGATAGACACAGACACTAGACAGATACTGTCGGATAGACACAGACACTAGACAGATAGTGTCAGATAGACACAGACACTAGACAGATACTGTCAGATAGACACAGACACTAGACAGATACTGTCAGATAGACACAGACACTAGACAGATACTGTCAGATAGACACAGACACTAGACAGATACTGTCAGATAGACACAGACACTAGACAGATACTGTCAGATAGACACAGACACTAGACAGATACTGTCAGATATACACAGACACTAGACAGGTACTGTCAGATAGACACAGACACTAGACAGATAGTGTCAGATAGACACAGACACTAGACAGATACTGTCAGATAGACACTAGACAGATACTGTCAGATAGACACAGACACTAGACAGATACTGTCAGATAGACACAGACACTAGACAGATACTGTCAGATAGACACAGACACTAGACAGATAGACACAGACACTAGACAGATACTGTCAGATATACACAGACACTAGACAGATACTGTCAGACAGACACAGACACTAGAGAGATACTGTCGGATAGACACAGACACTAGACAGATACTGTCGGATAGACACAGACACTAGACAGATACTGTCGGATAGACACAGACACTAGACAGATACTGTCAGATAGACACAGACACTAGACAGATACTATCAGATAGACACAGACACTAGACAGATACTGTCAGATAGACATAGACACTAGACAGATACTGTCGGATAGACACAGACACTAGACAGATACTGTCAGATAGACACAGACACTAGACAGATACTGTCAGATAGACACAGACACTAGACAGATACTGTCAGATAGACACAGACACTAGACAGATAGTGTCAGATAGACACAGACACTAGACAGATAGTGTCAGATAGACACAGACACTAGACAGATAGTGTCAGATAGACACAGACACTAGACAGATACTGTCAGATAGACACAGACACTAGACAGATACTGTCAGATAGACACAGACACTAGACAGATACTGTCAGATAGACACAGACACTAGACAGATACTGTCAGATAGACACAGACACTAGACAGATACTGTAAGATAGACACAGACACTAGACAGATACTGTCAGATAGACACAGACACTAGACAGATACTGTCAGATAGACACAGACACTAGACAGATACTGTCAGATAGACACAGACACTAGACAGATACTGTAAGATAGACACAGACACTAGACAGATACTGTCAGATAGACACAGACACTAGACAGATACTGTCAGATAGACACAGACACTAGACAGATACTGTCGGATAGACACAGACACTAGACAGATACTGTCAGATAGACACAGACACTAGACAGATACTGTCGGATAGACACAGACACTAGACAGACTGTTGAATAGACACAGACACTAGACAGATACTGTCAGATAGACACAGACACTAGACAGATACTGTCAGATAGACACAGACACTAGACAGATACTGTCGGATAGACACAGACACTAGACAGATACTGTCAGATAGACACAGACAATAGACAGATACTGTCAGATAGACACAGACACTAGACAGATACTGTCAGATAGACACAGACACTAGACAGATACTGTCAGATAGACACAGACACTAGACAGATACTGTCAGATAGACACAGACACTAGACATATACTGTCAGATAGACACAGACACTAGACAGATACTGTCAGATAGACACAGACACTAGACAGATACTGTCAGATAGACACAGACACTAGACAGATACTGTCAGATAGACACAGACACTAGACAGATACTGTCAGATAGACACAGACACTAGACAGATACTGTCAGATAGACACAGACACTAGACAGATAGACACAGACACTAGACAGATACTGTCAGATATACACAGACACTAGACAGATACTGTCGGATAGACACAGACACTAGACAGATACTGTCAGATAGACACAGACACTAGACAGATACTGTCAGATAGACACAGACACTAGACAGATACTGTCAGATAGACACAGACACTAGACAGATACTGTCAGATAGACACAGACACTAGACAGATACTGTCAGATAGACACAGACACTAGACAGATACTGTCGGATAGACACAGACACTAGACAGATACTGTCGGATATACACAGACACTAGACAGATACTGTCAGATAGACACAGACACTAGACAGATACTGTCGGATAGACACAGACACTAGACAGATACTGTCGGATATACACAGACACTAGACAGATACTGTCGGATATACACAGACACTAGACAGATACTGTCGGATAGACACAGACACTAGACAGATACTGTCGGATATACACAGACACTAGACAGATACTGTCAGATAGACACAGACACTAGACAGATACTGTCAGATAGACACAGACACTAGACAGATACTGTCGGATAGACACAGACACTAGACAGATAGTGTCAGATAGACACAGACACTAGACAGATACTGTCAGATAGACACAGACACTAGACAGATACTGTCAGATAGACACAGACACTAGACAGATACTGTCAGATAGACACAGACACTAGACAGATACTGTCAGATATACACAGACACTAGACAGATACTGTCAGATAGACACAGACACTAGACAGATACTGTCAGATAGACACAGACACTAGACAGATACTGTCGGATAGACACAGACACTAGACAGATAGTGTCAGATAGACACAGACACTAGACAGATACTGTCAGATAGACACAGACACTAGACAGATACTGTCAGATAGACACAGACACTAGACAGATACTGTCAGATAGACACAGACACTAGACAGATACTGTCAGATAGACACAGACACTAGACAGATACTGTCAGATAGACACAGACACTAGACAGATACTGTCAGATATACACAGACACTAGACAGGTACTGTCAGATAGACACAGACACTAGACAGATAGTGTCAGATAGACACAGACACTAGACAGATACTGTCAGATAGACACTAGACAGATACTGTCAGATAGACACAGACACTAAACAGATAGTGTCAGATAGACACAGACACTAGACAGATACTGTCAGATAGACACAGACACTAGACAGATAGTGTCAGATAGACACAGACACTAGACAGATAGTGTCAGATAGACACAGACACTAGACAGATAGTGTCAGATAGACACAGACACTAGACAGATACTGTCAGATAGACACAGACACTAGACAGATACTGTCAGATAGACACAGACACTAGACAGATACTGTCAGATATACACAGACACTAGACAGATACTGTCAGATAGACACAGACACTAGACAGATAGACACAGACACTAGACAGATACTGTCAGATAGACACAGACACTAGACAGATACTGTCAGATATACACAGACACTAGACAGATACTGTCGGATAGACACAGACACTAGACAGATACTGTCGGATAGACACAGACACTAGACAGATACTGTCGGATAGACACAGACACTAGACAGATACTGTCAGATAGACACAGACACTAGACAGATACTGTCAGATAGACACAGACACTAGACAGATACTGTCGGATAGACACAGACACTAGACAGATAGTGTCAGATAGACACAGACACTAGACAGATACTGTCAGATAGACACAGACACTAGACAGATACTGTCAGATAGACACAGACACTAGACAGATACTGTCAGATAGACACAGACACTAGACAGATACTGTCAGATAGACACAGACACTAGACAGATACTGTCAGATAGACACAGACACTAGACAGATACTGTCAGATATACACAGACACTAGACAGGTACTGTCAGATAGACACAGACACTAGACAGATAGTGTCAGATAGACACAGACACTAGACAGATACTGTCAGATAGACACTAGACAGATACTGTCAGATAGACACAGACACTAAACAGATAGTGTCAGATAGACACAGACACTAGACAGATACTGTCAGATAGACACAGACACTAGACAGATAGTGTCAGATAGACACAGACACTAGACAGATAGTGTCAGATAGACACAGACACTAGACAGATACTGTCAGATATACACAGACACTAGACAGATACTGTCAGATAGACACAGACACTAGACAGATACTGTCAGATAGACACAGACACTAGACAGATACTGTCAGATAGACACAGACACTAGACAGATACTGTCAGATAGACACAGACACTAGACAGATACTGTCAGATAGACACAGACACTAGACAGATACTGTCAGATAGACACAGACACTAGACAGATACTGTCAGATAGACACAGACACTAGACAGATACTGTCAGATAGACACAGACACTAGACAGATACTGTCAGATAGACACAGACACTAGACAGATACTGTCAGATAGACACAGACACTAGACAGATACTGTCAGATAGACACAGACACTAGACAGACACTGTCAGATATACACAGACACTAGACAGATACTGTCAGATAGACACAGACACTAGACAGATACTGTCGGATAGACACAGACACTAGACAGACTGTTGAATAGACACAGACACTAGACAGATACTGTCAGATAGACACAGACACTAGACAGATACTGTCAGATAGACACAGACACTAGACATATACTGTCAGATAGACACAGACACTAGACAGATACTGTCAGATAGACACAGACACTAGACAGATACTGTCAGATAGACACAGACACTAGACAGATACTGTCAGATAGACACAGACACTAGACAGATACTGTCAGATAGACACAGACACTAGACAGATACTGTCAGATAGACACAGACACTAGACAGATAGACACAGACACTAGACAGATACTGTCAGATATACACAGACACTAGACAGATACTGTCGGATAGACACAGACACTAGACAGATACTGTCAGATAGACACAGACACTAGACAGATACTGTCAGATAGACACAGACACTAGACAGATACTGTCAGATAGACACAGACACTAGACAGATACTGTCAGATAGACACAGACACTAGACAGATACTGTCAGATAGACACAGACACTAGACAGATACTGTCGGATAGACACAGACACTAGACAGATACTGTCGGATATACACAGACACTAGACAGATACTGTCAGATAGACACAGACACTAGACAGATACTGTCAGATAGACACAGACACTAGACAGATACTGTCGGATAGACACAGACACTAGACAGATAGTGTCAGATAGACACAGACACTAGACAGATACTGTCAGATAGACACAGACACTAGACAGATACTGTCAGATAGACACAGACACTAGACAGATACTGTCAGATAGACACAGACACTAGACAGATACTGTCAGATAGACACAGACACTAGACAGATACTGTCAGATAGACACAGACACTAGACAGATACTGTCAGATATACACAGACACTAGACAGGTACTGTCAGATAGACACAGACACTAGACAGATAGTGTCAGATAGACACAGACACTAGACAGATACTGTCAGATAGACACTAGACAGATACTGTCAGATAGACACAGACACTAGACAGATACTGTCAGATATACACAGACACTAGACAGGTACTGTCGGATATACACAGACACTAGACAGATACTGTCAGATAGACACAGACACTAGACAGATACTGTCAGATAGTGCCAGTTGGTATTAGATAGAATGTCCGTCTGCCTGTGTGGAAAAACAACCTGTGGTTCCCTAGGTGACCCCATTGGCTCACAGCCAAAACTTTACCCTTTTCAAATGCAATTTTCTTGTCTGCTTGCTTTAGTGAATTACAAAATTATACCGATCAAAAATATAAAACGTAACAACGCAACATGCAACAATTTTACCAAGTTTCAATTCATATAAGGAAATAAGTCAATTGAAATAAATTCATTAGGCCCTAATCTATGGATTTCACATGACTGGGCAGTGGCGCAGTCATGGGTGGGCTTTGGAGAACCTCCCACATGAGAGCCAGGCCCACCGACTAGGAAGCCAGGCCCAAACAAATTTTCTCCACAAAAGGGCTTTGTTACAGACAGAAATACTCCTCAGTTTCATCAACTCTCCAGGTGGCTGGTCGCAGACGATCCTGCAGGTGAAGAAGCCGGATGTGGAGGTCCTGGGCTGGCATCCTTACACGTGGTCTGCGGTTGTGAGGCCAGTTGGACGTACTGCCAAATTCTTTAAAACGACATTGGAGGTGGCTTATGGTAGAGAAATTAACATTAAATTATCTGTCAACATCTCTGGTGGACATTTCCCGCAGTCAGCATGCCAATTGCACGCTCCCTTAAAGACATCTATTGTGTTGTGTGACAAAACTGCATATTGTAGAGTGGCATGTTGTCCCCAGCACAAGGTGCACCTGTGTAATGATCATGCTGTTTAATCAGCTTCTTGATATGCCACACCTGTCGGGTGGATGGATTATCTTGGCAAAGGAGAAATGCTCACTAACAGATTTGTGCAAAAATTTAAGAGAAATAAGCTTTTTGTGCGTATGGAAAATGTATTGGATCTTTTATTTCAGCTCATGAAACATGGGACCAACACTTTACATGTTGCGTTTATATTTTTGTTCTGTGTACATTTAAGAAAAGTACAACATGTCTAAAGATTACTTCTAAACATTTCCTGCTCCCGAGCGTTCTCACTACTAGAAAAACATTATATTATAGGGCTTCCCTCATGGCCCTTTCCATGACAGTGCTAGCAGCCACGTGAGTGAGTGCTAGCTAGCTAGCTACCAAACGGAACATTAAGCTAGCCAAGACCAACAACACAAAAAAATAAACTATACAACAACAAGTAGTGAGTGGAGTTACAAATGGACTATACTAGACAAGATAAATGTCTTACCTGTGATGAAATGTTTTCCACACACATAAGCTACTTTGACACCAGGTTCCCACGTCAAATAGCCTGAAGTCACAGAGCTCTACTCACAGGCTCTATTTCCCTACGTGGGATAATTGTGATCCAAAGGTCAGGATTTTTGACCTGGTTACATGTACATTGAACAACACAGCAACTTTTCGGCATATTTGATTATTTCTGTATAACAAAAAATTTACAGAGAAGTTGGCTCTTTTACAATGGGGGTCAATAGGAAAGAATGTTTTACCCAATTTGTGGGCGTGGTCGATGAGAATTCCTTATCATGACATGAATATGGACTCAGGAGCATAGACAGACACAAACACACAACCATCTAATGTCTGTCCTTCTGCTGTCCTCATGGTGTCTGTCTATGTGGAATTGGCTGTGTGTGTGTGTCACCGGGTCTCTCTGTTTGGCGATGTCTCAGATTCAGGCCCCAGAGGTAATTAGGCAGATTAATGAAGCACTGGGGAGCAGCTCTAAACGCCTCGGACAGCTCCAGGGACATAACATTCGGGAGCAGCGTGTGTATGTGTGTGTCTATAAGTGTCTGTGTCTAGGTGTGTGTGTGTGACAGCATGGCAGGCACTTTGGGAACTGCTATGATTGGCCCACGGCCGCCTCGTCTCCCCATCCCGAGCTAAGGTGTCCCGTCCTCTGCCTGCCCTGGTCTGGGCCAACAGGAAGCACGCATTAAGCTCTGCTCATTACTGCATGTGCCTGGACAGGACTGTGTGTGTGTGTCTATGAGAGAAAGTCTGTGTGCATGTGTGTCTGTGTGTGTGCATGTGTGAAAGATTGTGCATGTATTTATTTGTGTGTGTTTTTGTCTATGTGTGTGTCCATGACTGAGGCAAAGAGTATGTGAATGATTGGATTTGTTTACGCAAGACTGTGTGTGTGTTCCTCCTTGACTGTATCTGTGTAATAAAATGGGTTAGGGCGAAAGCAAAACATAAGCAGTGCCACGGCAGAGCCAGTCCTGTCGTCCAACATGTGAGGAAGAAGTCCAGCGTGCTCCACACATGCTGTTCACACACTCCTCCCCAGTCCCCGGTCCTCAACCTCAGCCAGGGCATGGATACAAACAGTAGGAGCATCACGGGTGGTTTGGATGAGTGTATTCTGAGTTATAGTACTGCTAGTGGAGAGACTGCTGAGTGAGTCCACATTCTCTGTGGTCTACCAGAAGAACGGAGCAGAAACATGACCTGCTCTTGGTTCGCTCCATTCATTCACATGTAATTCAAATATTTGTTTCTATATTTATTATTATTCATAAAAAATGTTACCCCCTTTTCTCCCCAATTTCGTGATATCCAATTACGATCTTGTCTCATTGCTGCAACTCCCTAACGGGCTCGGGAGAGGCGAAGGTCGAGTTATGCGCCCTCCGAAACATGACCCGCCAAGCCGAAACCAGAATATGCATATAATTGTCAGATTAGGATAGAAAACACTCTAAAGTTTCCAAAACTGTCTTAATATTGTCTGTGAGTTTAACATAACTGATATTGCAGGCGAAAACCGGAGGAAAATCCAATCAGGAAGTGCCTCTTTTTTGAAACCTCTCTGTTCTTATGCATGCCTAACGTGCATTTAAAGGGATATCAACCAGATTCCTTTTTCTATGGCTTCCCTACGGTGTTTTGAAAAATGAGCGTGAAAGATCACATTGCGTAAGTGGATAGGTGGGGGCTCTCAGAGTGAGTTGTGCACAACAGAGAAAGGCGGCCATTGTTTCTCCCGGTCCTAATGAAAAACCAACACTCCCGGTTGATATATTATCGAATATATATTTGAAAAACATCCTGAGGATTGTTATAAAAAACGTTTGACATGTTTCTGTGGACATTATAGATACTATTTGGCATTTTCGTATGCGTTTTCGTGACCGCTCTTTCCGGTGGATTTCGGAGCATAATGCACCAAACGAACGGAGGTATTTGGATATAAAAGTAATATTTATCGAACAAAAAGAACATTAGTTGTGTAACTGGGAGTCTCGTGAGTGGAACCACCTGAAGATTATCAAAGGTAAGCGATTAATTTGATTGCTTTTCTTACTTTCGTGACCAAGCTAACCAGGCTAATATAAGGCTAAGCTAATGTAGCATAGAAAGCTACACTCACAAAAGCTTGGATTTCTTTCGCTGTAAAATATATTTTCAAAATCTGACACCATAGGTGGATTAACAACAAGCTAAACTGTGTTTTGGTATATTTCACTTGTGATTGCATGATTATAAATATTTTTAGGAATATTTTTTAATCTGATACGTTTGGAAATTTCCGTCGTTTTTTTCTTCATGACGCAAAACCCAAATGGCGTTTTTTTGTGATAAAAGTAATATTTATCGAACAAAAAGAAGATTTGTTGTGTAACTGGGAGTCTCGTGAGTGGAAACGTCTGAAGATTATCTAAGGTAAGCGATGAATTTTATTGTTTTTCAAGCTTTCGTGACTATGCTAATTTGGGGTTAGCTGATGTAGCATTGAAAACTACACTCACAAAAGCTTGGATTTCTTTCTCTGTAAAATATATTTTCAAAATCTGACACCATAGGTGGATTAACAACAAGCTAATCTGTGTTTTGGTATATTTCACTTGTGATTGCATGATTATAAATATTTTTAGTAATATTATTTGACTGTGGCGCTATGCTATTCAGCGTTGCTGATGACAATTATCCCGGATCCGGGATGGGTTGTTCAGAAAGGTTAACACCTGCTCGCTTAACCCGGAAGCCAACTGAACCAATGTGTCGAGGAAACACTGTTCAACTGGCGACCAACTCAGCCTGCAGGTACCAGGTCCGCCACAAGGAGTTGCTAGAGAGCGACTTGTGACGACGCTGAGCCAATTAAGCACCGCCCTATGGGACATCCTGTCATGGTCGGTTGTGACACAGCCTGTAGTGACATAGCAACACAGACCGCTGCGCCACTCGGGAGGCCTCAGATGTTATTTTCATGTATATTTAAGCACATTTAATGATGGGGATGATGAGCATGTGTGTCTCCATGTGCAGATAAATGCTGCATTTCAATATTCTGACTTCTGAGGTGAATAGTCAGCCTTCCACTTTACAAGACAGCCCATGACATAACATCTGTCATTACGACTTATCACGTCTTCAGTTAGGCTTAGCACGTACGTAACATAATGACATAGCTATGCCACTTAGGAGACAATTTTATCCTAAGAGATTTAAAGTGCAGTGACTGTGCACTATTTCAGTATGTGTATGTGATCCCTGTGGAAATGGAACCCACAACCTTGGCATGGGTAGAGCCACGCTCTTACCCACTGACCCACACAGACTTATGGCAGTCAAATGTAGGCTTTGTGGTAGTCAAATGTAGGCTTTATGGCAGTCAAATGTAGGCTTTGTGGTAGTCAGCTTTATGGCAGTCAAATGTAGGCTTTATGGTAGTCAAATGTAGGCTTTATGGTAATCAGCTTTATGGTAGTCATATGTAGGCTTTATGCCTTTAAATTGTTTAACTTGGGTCAAACGTTTCGGGTAGCCTTCCACAAGCTTCCCACAATAAGTTGGGTGAATTTTGGCCCATTCCTCCTGATAGAGCTGGTGTACCTGAGTCAGATTTGTGGGCCTCCTTGCTCACACACGCTTTTTCAGTTCTGCACACAAATGTTCTATAGGAATGAGGTCAGGGCTTTGTGATGGTTACTCCAATACCTTGACTTCGTTGCCCTTAAGCCATTTTGCCACAACTTTGGAAGTATGCTTGGGGTCATTGTCCATTTGGAAGACCCATTTGCGACCAAGCTTTAACTTCCTGACTGATGTCTTGAGATGTTGCTTCAATATATCCACATACTTTTCCATCCTCATGATGCCATCTATTTTGTTAAGTGCACCAGTCCCTCCTGCAGCAAAGCACCCCCACAACATAATGCTGCCACCCCCGTGCTTCACGGTTGGGATGGTATTCTTCGGTTTGCAAGCCCCCCCTTTTTCCTCCTAACATAACGATGGTCATTATGGCCAAACAGTTCTACTTTTGTTTCATCAGACCAGAGGAAAGTTCTCCAAAAAGTATGATCTTTGTCTCCATGTGCAGTTGCAAACCGTAGTCTGGCTTTTTTATGGCGGTTTTGGAGCAGTGGCTTTTTCCTTGCTGAGCAGCCATTCAGGTTATGTTAATATAGGACTCGTTTTACTGTGGATATAGATAATTTTGTATCTGTTGCCTCCAGGATCTTCACAAGGTCCTTTCCTGTTGTTCTGGGATTGATTTGCACTTTTGGCACCAAAGTACGTTCATCTCTAGGAGACAGAACGCGTCTCCTTCCTGAGCGGTATGACGGCTGCGTGGTCCCATGGTGTTTATACTTGCGGGTTGTATAGATGAACGTGGTACTTTCAGGCGTTTGGAAATTGCTCCCAAGGATGAACCAGACTTGTGGAGGTCTACAATTTTTTTTCTGAGGTCTTGGCTGATTTCTTTTGATTTTCCCATGATGTCAAGCTAAACCCATGACATAATTTTCTGGAATTTTCCAAGCTGTTTAAAGGCAGTCAATTTAGTGTATGTAAACTTCTGCCTCACTGGAATTATGATACCGTGGAATTATAAGTGAAATAATTTGTCTGTAAACAATTGTTAGAAGAATTACTTGTCATGCACAAAGTAGATGTCCTAACCGACTTGCCAAAATTATAGTTTCTTAACAAGAAATTTGGGGAGTGGTTGAAAAACGAGTTTTAATGACTCCAACCTAAGTGTATGTATACTTCCAACTTCAACTGTATATGTAGGCTTCATGGTAGTCAGCTTAATGGTAGTCAAATGTAGACGTTATGGCAGTCCAATGTAGACTTTATGGCAGTCAAAAGTAGGCTTTATGGTAGTCAAAAGTAGGCCATATGGTAGTCAAATGTAGGCTTTATGGTAGTCAAATGTAGGCTTTATGGCAGTCAAAAGTAGACTTTATGGCAGTCAAAAGTAGGCTTTATGGCAGTCAATAGTAGGCCATATGGCAGTCAAATGTAGACTTTAAGGCAGTCAAATGTAGGCTTCATGGCAGTCAAATGTAGGCTTTATGATAGTCAAATGTAGGCTTTATGATAGTCAAATGTAGCTTTATGGTAGTCAAATGTAGGCTTTATGGTAATCAGCTTAATGGTAGTCAAATATAGGCTTTATGGTAGTCAGCTTAATGGTAGTCAGCTTAATGGTAGTCAAATGCAGAGCTTTACGGTAGACAAATGTAGACTTTATGGCAGTCAACATGTAGGCTTTATGTTAGTCAAATGTAGGACTTAAAGTAGTCAAATGTAGGCTTTATGGCAGTCAAAAGTAGGCTTTATTGCAGTCAAAAGTAGTTTTATGGTAGGCAAATGTATGCTTAATGGCAATTTAATGTAGACTTTATGGCAGTCAAGTGTAGGCTTTATGGTAGTCAAATGTAGGCTTTATGGCAGTCAAATGTAGACTTTATGGTAGTCAGCTTAATGGCAGTCAAATGTAAAGCTTTATGGTAGTCAAATGTAAAATTTATGGCAGTCAAATGTAGACTTCATGGTAGTCAAATGTAGGCTTCATGGTAGTCAAATGTAGACTTTATGGCAGTCAAATGTAAAGCTTTATGGTAGTCAAATGTAGACTTCATGGCAGTCAAATGTAGGCTTTATGGTAGTCAGCTTAATGGTGGTCAAATGTAAAGCTTTATGGTAGTCAAATGTAGACTTTATGGCAGTCAATTGTAAAGCTTTATGGTAGTCAAATGTAGACTTTATGGCAGTCAAATGTAGCCTTTATGGTAGTCAGCTTAATGGCAGTCGAATGTAAAGCTTTAGGGTAGTCAAATGTAGACTTTATGGCAGTCAAATGTAGGCTTCATGGTAGTCAAATGTAGGCTTCATGGTAGTCAAATGTAGGCTTCATGGTAGTCAAATGTAGACTTTATTGCAGTCAAATGTAGGCTTCATGGTGGTCAAATGTAGGCTTTATGGTAGTCAAATGTAGGCTTTATGGTAGTCAAATGTAGGCTTCATGGTAGTCAAATGTAGACTTTATGGCAGTCAAATTGTCACGCCCTGGCCTTAGTTATCTTTGTTCTCTTTATTATTTTGGTTAGGTCAGGGTGTGACGAGGGTGGTTTGTGTGTTTTTGTCTCGTCTAGGGTGTTTGTACTGTCTAGGTTTTTTTTGTAGAGTTATGGGGTTGTATTCATTGTAGGTGTTAATGTAAGTCTAGGGTTGCCTAGATTGGTTCTCAATTAGAGGCAGGTGTTCATCGTTGTCTCTGATTGGGAACCATATTTAGGCAGCCATGTTCTTTGGGTATTTTGTGGGTGATTGTTTCCTGTGTCAGTGTTTGTGCCACACGGGACTGTTACGGTTTGTTCACGTTTATTGTTTTTGTATTGGTGTTCATTGTTCAGTTTTTTCTATATTAAAACATGGACACCTACCACGCTGCGTATTGGTCCGATCCTTGTTACACCTCTTCAGACAAAGAAGAGGAAGACAGCCGTGACACAAATGTAGGCTTCATGGTAGTCAAATGTAGACTTTATGGCAGTCAAATGTAGACTTTATGGCAGTCAAATGTAGAATTTATGTTAGCCGAATGTAGGCTTTATGGCAGTTGAATGTAGGGTTTGTGACAGTCATAAGTAGTGCTGTGTAGGGGAACAGGTTCACATTAACTACTTATAATGTCTTATGACAGTGTCATGACAGCTAATGGCAGTCTAATGTAGCCTTGAACAGGTTCTCATTAAATGCATCTCTCTATCTGAGCTAGTGATCATCAAGCTCAGGTTTTCACATCACAGTGAGCTGACTCCCTGGTGTCTGCAGAAGTGCTCAGTCACAGTTTAGTAATGTAGATCTGTCCTGGCTCAGTGGCTCAGAGGATATAGAGTACAGTTCAGTGATATACGACTGAGTCTCTCTGAGGAGTAACGGATAAACACCAGGGCCCTAGCCAGGGTCTGAGTTTTAGTGCATTTCTATACACTAAATTGCTATTTAGAGGACAGCAAAAACAAGCAAAAATGACCCCAGCCATTGTTACATCGGTTGCTGTAGATTCATTCTCCTCAGTCAATCTCCAAACACATAGCCTATTAGCTATACTGTAACGGCTTCCGTCGGTAGAAAGAGAGGAGGACCAAAGTGCAGCGTGGTATGTATCCATATTTATTAGAATACTTCTTCAAGACGAACAAAACAATAAACAAACGAAAACCCCAACGAAGCTACAGTCCCGAACTAGAGAACACAAAAAACAGATGAACGCAAGAACAGGAACAATCACCCACAAACCAACAGTGAAAACAGGCTACCTTAATATGGTTCCCAATCGGAGACAACGTAAAACACCTGCCTCTGATTGAGAACCATATCAGGCCAATAAGACAAACCTAAACAAAGGAACACATAACATAGACTACACCCACCCAGCTCACGTCCTGACCAACTAAACAAAGACTAAACAAAGGAAATAAGGTCAAGAACGTGACATATACAATTAGCCACTACACATCAACTCAGCACCGGGATTTAAAAACTATAATTGAATACATACAGAGGGATCTGTTAGCAGAAAAAATATTTTATTAACAAAAGGTAAACAAAACAAGTTTGCTTTACAGAACCTTTTTCTGTTGTTGCAATTTTACAGCAAATTTCCTGCAATTCTACATATTTTCCATGATTTATACCATGTTATCATGATATTTGTGAGAGTGACTAACAAAATCAATGGAGGCCCCCCCCGGAGGTCAGGGCCCCTAGGCATGTGCCCCCGGTCGCTAATTCTGCCGTTATTACTACAAGTTTAGATATCTGGCTAGACTAACTAGAGTAATTTACCAATCTAAAAATGTTTTAACTGACATGGGCTTATTGAGTGACTGTTAGTGAGTGACATAAACTGAGTGTACAACACATTAGGATCATAGCTTTCACCTGGATTCACCTGGCCAGTCTACGTCATGGAAAGAGCAGGTGTTCCTAATATTTTGTACACTTAGTGTTTATATACACAGTTTATTAGGTACACCACCATGGTCAAGAAAATGGTGTGCTCCTACAGAGTCCCG
Source organism: Salvelinus fontinalis (assembly GCF_029448725.1). Lineage (NCBI taxonomy): Eukaryota > Metazoa > Chordata > Actinopteri > Salmoniformes > Salmonidae > Salvelinus > Salvelinus fontinalis. The sequence goes on along the minus strand of NC_074678.1, from coordinate 37,770,506 downwards.
TGGCTGTAACTCGCTATATAAAGCAGGCATTGAGGCATTGAGGCATTCGGTTACTGTTCGATTGAACATTAGAATGCGCAAAATGAGTGACCGAAGCAACTTGATCGTGATATGATCGTTGAAGCCAGGCGTTCCTAACGTTTTGTACACTCAGTGTATAACAAAAGAGAAACAATTGATGTACAACCAAGTTTCAAAATGTCACCTTGTGTATTCTACTATTCAGTAAGTTGAGACCCCGACAGAATTCCCCAATAATAGATAATGATACATATTATATTTGAAATATATATATTTGTTTAATTACAGAGGATCCGGATTGCGGTATCCTCATATGTAACTACGGCCCTGGTTAACACGCTAGAGCGCTAATGCGATAAGCCAGTGACTGACTGACAGGGCCATGCACAAGGGCAAGAGGAGGAATTACGCCTGAGCAATCACACACACTCCTCGAGCAACACACTATGCACGGGCATAAACACACTGATAGAAACACACACAGAGACATACAACCACACACTCTGGTGCATGCACGCACACAAGCACACACACACACACACACACACACTCTCCTCTGATGCCCTGCCAAGTCTGCTGTAACAGTGCCCAGGGTGAGAGACTGGCCCAGAGAGGGTGATTTCCCTTCTACACAGTCTGGTTGCCCTGTTCCTGCTCTAATGACAGATAATCATCACTCTTCAGGGCCCAGGGTGAGAGACTGGCCCAGAAAGGGTGAGTTGCCCTGTTCCTGCTCTAATGACAGAGAATCATCCCTCTCAGGGCCCAGGGTGAGAGACTGGCACAGAGAGGGTGAGTTGCCCTGTTCCTGCTCTAATGACAGAGAATCATCACTCTTCAGGGCTATACTATCAACCACCTGCTAGGAGAAAATGTGTGTGGTGAAAAATGTGTGGTGGGTTATGTAAATTTACAGTAAGTGTGTGTGTGTGTGTGACAGTGTGTCTGTACACTGCACTGCCACCGTGGCGATGACTCTTATCCAAACCCTTCCGGAAGTCTGTATGTGTCTCCTGCTGCTTAGCGCCCCGGCAACAGTCCTGGTACGGATGCGCTCTTATTGTGGGTCTAAGCCGCAGAGCAATTAGATTTGTTTATACAGAGCGCTTCGGAGGAGCTTGACATCCTGTCAGGGCCCATTTCCCCATGGCTCCACAGCCTGACTCCTCAGGGCTACCTCCCTGGGGCACGGCCCGCCTGACAGACAGGGGCCACATTACTGGCAGCGTTGTTAACCGGACCTGGATTTAAATAATATTCGAGATCTTTCACATGATTTTAGCATTTTCTCTAGGCTGCCTATAGTGCCAGATGGATGGGGTTTGCAGTGCCAGATGCCTATAGTGCCAGAAGGATGGAGATGTTCTATTGGTTCCATTGTGCCAGGCAAGCTCAATCAAGCACAGATAAATTATTTGAAATGATTTAAAATTGTATTTGGACCCAGGTCTGCAAGGTACTGTCAGTTCTTACCAGAGCCAGATGAAGAGAGAGGGAGACAGGAGACTCACGTTGCTTCATGATTTCAGGGCAGGCACATCACCGGCCACCTCAGACACCACAAGCGGTTGGAGGGCCCCCAATCACCTCCAGAGGTTGTGTCCCAAATGGCACCCTATTCCCTATATAGTTCACTACTATATAGGGCCCATTAAAAGCAGTGGATTTGGAACGCAACCAGGATGATGACTACTCTGACTGAGGACGAATGCAAGAGACACTAGTAGCGCTGTCTGTCTGCCAGCATCAACAACAAAGCGGCTGCCTGCAGTTGACTCCTGATACGTACTCACTCTGATCTAAAATGAAAGATGTCAGATACTTAAGGTTTTGGTCATAGCCAAGGGAACAATGGATGGACCAGAGATACTTTATTTTCTAGTTCTGGCAGGAAGGGATCCTACAACAGAGATACAGATCATCAGCCATGGCATGAAACAGGAGTGAAATGCATTAAGCTTTTCTACTAAGGAGAACCAAACAAAACCGTCAGGATCGAGTAAATAGAGTGCCCTGTCTGGTAGATAACACAACCTCCCCAAAAATCCATCGCCCCCCACACACACTCCCCAAAACATCTCAACCTTTTCCAAACGCCATGCCAACTGACAACAAAACACTTCATCCGAAGCACCTTAGAGGCCAGAGTATCCCCCTCTTTGATCTCTCTCGCTGCGATTCACCTCTTTACTAAACTATTCCCTGGAAAACTAAAGACCCAGTTACACAATGGAAATCTCAAGCTCCTACGTTACATAAGAATCGGCAGCCATGCCGTGCTGTACCAAGTCTCACATTTATATCAACGCAGCCACTCTCTAGTAGGGTTGGCCGGTATCCAGAATTTCATATCATCATGCCGTCCTTCTCTCATCCCGGGATTTATGGTATTACCGGCTTAATACACAAGGGGGCACCAAAATATGCTAAAAAGCTGTTTGGAGAAGATGGGGAGGAGCAGACAGGCCGATAACAGTGAGGGAAAAAACGCAAGGAAATCAAAAGATAGCCGCGACAGCTGTACAGATAACTCATCCAAAGGTCATGTACTTCTCAAACACAGCAGAAAGCCAACACAATATGATGCCCGTCACCTTATTAATTCAGCCACTTAGATAACTAGCAAGTTAAGCTTCTTTAATCGGCACAACAGTTTTCAGCTGTGCTAACATTGTTGCAAAAGGGTTTAGCCTTTAAAAATGATAAACTTGGATTAGCTAACACAACGTGCCATTGGAACACAGGAGTGATGGTTGCTGATAATGGGCCTCTGATAATGGGCCTATGTAGAGATTCTATAAAAAATCTGCCATTTCCAGCTACAATAGTCATTTACAATATTAACAATGTCTACAATGTATTTCTGATCAATTTGATGTTATTTTAATGGACAAAAAGTATGCATTTCTATCAAAAACAAGGACATTTCTAAGTGACCGCAAACTTTTGAACAGAATTTTGCAACCGCAACTTGAATTGTATCCCAATAGCCAGAAGGGGGGCGGGGGGGGGGGGGGGGGGGGGGGGGGCATGGGAAGCATTGAACTACAGAAATTCAGCCGTAGGAAATATATACATTTTGACAATAGATATTTAGCCAATTAAAGCAACTGGGATGTTATTACATCTAATTAGGTCGTACAGAATTGATTTGAGCTTTCTGTTAAAGTTTCTGGCAATATTTATATTTAAAAAAGGAAATACATGTATTCATAACCTGTAAGAACAGGTGCTGGAGACGAGAAGCAAGTATGGGGAGTAACCATTTAATGAAACACGGACAGGAACAGAATACAGACAGCGTCTGGACGGGGGAAAACAAAAAAATGACAATAATGCTGACACAGGGATCTAACAGAGGAACAGATATAGGAGGGGCAATCAACAAGGTAATGGAGTCCAGGTGAGTCTAGCGAGCGCTGATGCACGTAATGATGGTTACAGGTGTGCGTAATTATGGGCAGCCTGGCGCCTTCGAGTGCCAGAGAGGAGGAGCGGGAGCAGTCGTGACTACCCCCCCCTCTAGGGGCGACAACCGGCGTCACACCTGGGCGAGCCTGATGGGTCGGCCGAGGCATGGCGCTGGACAACCCGGCTGAGGTGAAGAAGCTCGACGAGCCGGCTGCGGCATGGGAGCCTGACAAGCCGGCTGAGGCGCCCCCGGTTCCTACAGCAGCGGCACCCGGGCCGGACGTCACCAACTAAACAAAAACCTCCCTGATGCTTCAAGTATTAGTGTCAGCATTCTGTAAGGACAGACGCTGGAGACGAGAAGCAAGTACGGGGAGTAACCATTTAATGAAACACGGACAGGAACAGAATACAGACAGCGTAAAACAAAAAAATGACAATAATGCTGACACAGGGATCTAACCGAGGTACAGACAGATATAGGAGGGGCAAACACTGATGTGAGTAATGATGGATTTAGGTGTGCGTAATGATGGGCATCCTGGCACCAGGGAGGAGGAGCGGGAGCAGGCGTGACAATACCCCATAGCTTTATTCCACATTATATTGTGTAACAGCCTGAAATCTAAATGGATTAAATTGTTTTGTTTTTAATCACACATCTACACACAATACCACATAATGACAAAGTGAAAACATGTTTTAAGCTTCCCCTTGTAATCTGTAATGGTTTGCAAGCCCTGCTACATCCGCTGAGCATCAGAGCCAGTGTAGTATGATTCAATCTTAGTCCTGGATTGATGCTTTCCCTGTTTGATGGTTTGTTCGGAGGGCATAGCGTGATTTCTTATAAGCGTCCGGGTTAGAGTCCCGCTCCTTGAAAGCGGCAGCTCTAGCCTTTAGCTCAGTGCGGATGCTGCCTTTAATCCATGGCTTCGGTTGGGGTATGTGGGGACAACGTCATCGATGCCCTTATTGATGTGGTGTACTCCTCAATGCCATCGGAGGAATCTCGGAACATATTCCAGTCTGTGCTAGCAAAACAGTCCTGTAGCTTAGCATCTGCTTCATCTGACCAATTTGTTATTGATCTAGTCACTGCTGCTTCCTGCTTTAACTGTCGCTTGTAAGCAGGAATCAGGAGGATAGAATTATGGTCAGATTTGCCAAATGGAGGGCGAGGGAGAGGTTTGTATGCGTCTCTGTGTGTGGAGTATAGGTGGTCAAGAGTTCTTTTTCCTCTGGTTGCACATTTAACATGCTGATAGAAATTTGGAAAAAAGGATTTAAGTTTCCCTGCATGAAAGTCCCCGGCTACTCTGGGTGAGGCGGTGCTCCTAGTTTATGGCGGAATACAGCTCATTCAATGCTGTCTTAGTGCCAGCCTCTGACTGTGGTGGTATGTAAACAGCTAAAAAGAATACAGATGAAAACTCTCTCGGTAGGTAGTGTGGTCTACAGCTTATCATGAGATACTCTACCTCAGGCGAGCAATAGCTTGAGACTTCCTTAGATATCGTGAACCAGCTGTTGTTTACAAAAATACATAGATCGCTGCCCCTTGTCTTACCAGACGCCGTTGTTCTGTCCTGCCGGTACATTGTATAACCAGCCAGCTGTATGTTGATGTTGTCGTTGTTCAGCCATGACTCCGTGAAGCATAAGATGCTAGTTTTTTTATGTCCCATTGGTAGTTTAACCTTCCGTGTAACTCTACGATTTTATTGTCCAAAGACTGCACGTTTGCTAGCAGAATGGAGGGAAGTGGGGGTTTATTCGATCGCCAGCGAATTCTCAGAAGGCAGCCGGACCTTCGGCCCCTCTTTCTCTGCCTCCTCTTCACGCAGATCACGGTGATCGTGGCCTGTTCCCGAGGAAGCAGCGTATCCTTCGCGTCGGGCTCGTAAGAGTCATGAAAGGAAAAGGAGGATTCTGCTAGTCCGTGGTGAGTTATCGCAGTCCTGGTGTCTAGAAGTTATTTTCGGTCATAAGAGACGGTAGAGGCAACATTGTGTACAAAATAAGTAAAAAATAAGTTGCAAATAAGCAAACAAAAAAACACAATTGGCTGGGGGCACGTAAAACGTCTGCCATCTTCTCCAAAGTCTTACTCGATGGCTGACAAATTCTGTGCTCTGTCTTATCAATAAATTAAGTTCCGTCTTAACTTTGGAAAGAGTAATAATTACCTGGTCTTAAAAGAGTGTTTGTTGAGAATGCTCTAATGCATTGTGATTCATTCAACCCAGATGCAAATGCAGTTGCATAATTTTTTTATAAAACCTTTGGTGGCATTCCACAGAATTCAGGGATCATCGACTGGATTAGTATTGATCATTATGAATTAATTTTGTTACATTTTAAATTGATCACAGAATGTATGATTTTGTAGTAATGAAACGTTGAAACGCCAACTTGTGTATCTTTTAGCAGATTCTAAGATTGGAAGTTGGCGTAAGCGTGATGTCAGACAAGCTCAGACGAGCCTTGATTGCGTGTGGATTATAGTTTATAGATTAATAGATTTGTCTTCCATGTCCAAAATGGCATTCATGTTTGTCCCAATAACCAGATGGAATTCAGTTCATTCTAACAATATCCTGTTCAGAGAATCAAAAAAACATAAGATCATATGAATTTGGAGTGTACACAATTTTCTTTCCATTATGAAAAATTAAAGGAACTTCTTGGTCTTCACCTTTAACAAAGACGGTGATTTTGAGTTTCTTATGTATCATTGTAATTACACCTTTAGTTATGTTTTGAGCTGATGAAAAAGCAGCCAGTTCTGCATTGTATGTGCGTCCGTGTGAATCAGGTGTGTTTCTTGGAGCACTGCAGAAGACTGTTGATACAATGTTAGTTTAGCCAGGTGCCTTGAACTCAGACCTGGGTTCAGATAGTATTTGAAATCTTACAATGATGAAGTACTTGATGATGAAGTACTTGAGGGAGGCAGCAGCTCAGCCCATTGAGCCCATGCACTCTGTGTTCTGTTCCTATCAGAAGACTTTTGATATAATGTTGACTTAGCTTAGCCAGGTGCCTTGAACTCAGACCTGGGTACAGATAGTATTTGAAATATGTTTTAATACTTTATGTGTTTACTTTAGCCTGTCCTCTCAGGCCCATATCCCCAAATGACTGATCCTGACATTACCCAATGTGTGTGTGTTGAGCAACTGAGGAATTTAGTTTTTGTATTTAAGTGGGTATGTAATAGTGCAGGTGTGTGTGCGCATGTGTGTTAAGTGTGTGCGTGTTAAGTGTATATGAGAACATATAATGTAGTGCAGGGATCATCAACTACATTCAGCCGCGGGTCGATTTTTTTATTGAGCGGATGGTCGGGGATATAATGTTTGACGAAAACAATAATTTCAAACCTTGCTTACATTTGTATACGATCACGTTTTTCTCTTTTATGCGTGGGAATACTTGCGAACAAATGTCTTAAATAATCACTTGGAGCTTATTTCTGGGTGTTTTTAGTCTATTATGTTCCTCCCCCCAATTTATTTATTTTTTGTTAATTTTATGTATTTTTTGCTCAAAACTTGGGAGGCCAAATAAAACCACCTGCGGTCTGCCAGTTGGGGAACATGTGTGGTAGTGTGTGGTAGGACTCCCGAGAGAGGTCTAAGGTACTGCAACGGTCTAAGGTACTGCAGCGGTTAAGGCACTGCAGCGGTTAAGGCACTGCAACGGTCTAAGGTACTGCAGCGGTTAAGGCACTGCAGCGGTTAAGGCACTGCAGCGGTCTTAGGTACTGCAGCGGTTAAGGCACTGCAACGGTCTTAGGTACTGCAGCGGTCTTAGGTACTGCAGCGGTCTTAGGTACTGCAGCGGTCTAAGGTACTGCAGCGGTCTTAGGTACTGCAGCGGTTAAGACACTGCAGCAGTCTTAGGTACTGCAGCGGTCTTAGGTACTGCAGCGGTTAAGACACTGCAGCGGTTAAGACACTGCAGCGGTCTAAGGCACTGCAGCGGTTAAGGCACTGCAGCGGTTAAGGCACTGCAGCGGACTAAGGCACTGCAGCGGTCTAAGGCACTGCAGCGGTCTAAGGCACTGCAGCGGTCTAAGGCACTGCAGCGGTTAAGGCACTGCAGAGGTCTAAGGTACTGCAGCGGTCTAAGGCACTGCAGCGGTTAAGACACTGCAGCGGTCTAAGGCTTTGCAGCGGTTAAGGCACTGCAGCGGTTAAGGTACTGCAGCGGTCTAAGGTACTGCAGCGGTCTAAGGCACTGCAGCGGTCTAAGGTACTACAACGGTCTAAGGCACTGCAGCGGTCTAAGGTACTGCAGCGGTCTAAGGCACTGCAGCGTTTAAGGCACTGCAGCGGTCTAAGGTACTGCAGCGGTCTAAGGTACTGCAGCGGTCTAAGGTACTGCAGCGGTCTAAGGTACTGCAGCGGTCTAAGCCACTGCAACGGTCTAAGCCACTGCAGCGGTCTAAGGTACTACAACGGTCTAAGGCACTGCAGCGGTCTAAGGCACTGCAGCGGTCTAAGGTACTGCAGCGGTCTAAGGCACTGCAACGGTCTAAGGCACTGCAACGGTCTAAGGCACTGCAGCGGTCTAAGGCACTGCAGCGGTCTAAGGCACTGCAGCGGTCTAAGGTACTGCAGCGGTCTAAGGCACTGCAACGGTCTAAGGCACTGCAACGGTCTAAGGCACTGCAGCGGTCTAAGGCACTGCAGCGGTCGAAGGCACTGCAGCGGCCGAAGGCACTGGAGCAGTCTAAGGCACTGCAGCGGTCTAAGGCACTGCATCTTAGTGCTAGAGGCGTCACTACAGACTCTGGTTCGATTCCAGGCTGTATCACAACCGTCCGTGATTGGGAGTCCCATAGGGCGGCGCACAATTGTCCCCGAGTCGTCTGGGTTACGGTTAGGCCGGGGTAGGCCGTCATAGCAAATAAGAATTTGTTCTTAACTGACTTGCCTAGTTATTAAATAAAAGGTTAAATAAAAAAATACAAATAAATATCATATTTTACGATATACCGGTATTGATGCATGGTCCAGTTTGGGTTTTTATGTTACCTTCTATAACGGTATTTGAATGTTTGATTTGTTAAATGTAATATGCTGTGTGTAACGTCTATTTTTATAGTTTACTCCGCTACTTGAATCATCTCTCTCCGATCACTCTCTCTCCATGCTGCTTTCCACATAGACCTAGCCACGCCCCGTCACTCGAGGAGTGCAATTTGTTGTTCCTCGAACACGAGAAACTTGCGTTCAGTCTGCATGATCAATGCAGCACATGCAACAATGTTGATGACAACGATGCTGTTTTCACTTTGCCTCTTAATATAAATCCCCTAGCGTTCCATAATTACACAATTAGTTTGTGTTTCTTTCATCTGCAAATGGCTAGTGTCTTTTCTTAGGAAGTTGGGCCTAAATCATGTTAGCCGCTAATGTTAATTGCTAGAGGAATATGTTAGATACATGAAGTAGCTAAGAAAAAACATTCAATGTAGCCAAAGTGTCAGGTCTACTCTCGCTCACTCCTTCCATCACTCGCCGGTCTACTAACCACCGGTCCTGGCAACCCATCATTAGCACACCTGGCAACCTTCATTACGCACACCTGCGCCTCACCATTAGGCCCACCTGGACTTCATCACCTCCCTGATTACTCCCCCTTACTCTAGCGCTCCATTGTAGTCACTCAGCATGCAGTATTGGTTCTGTTTTCATGTCAGACACTTCTCTTGTTTTGTATCGCTCCATGTTCGTTTATATTAAACTCACCAACTGCACCTTCTTCCTGACTCCCTGCGTCTCCATCATACAAATATTATAGGGTCCCCTAGGAAACACAACACTTTGGTTCATACAATGTCAAAACTCCTCCTGGCATTTTCATTCATTGTCATGTCAAACACTGTATTCAAAGTGCCCACTATTACATTCTAACTATAGAATTAGAATAATCATTATATTTCGATGATTCCAACAGTTCACCCAAGTGAGTACAATTGCAAAATGTTGTTAAAAATAAGGCCTAAATTGTTTGCCCATATCGTGCAGCCCTACGTGGCAGTGTGGAAATGACCTCAAATGAGTGCAGGAAATGCATACATTTATGAAAATGCTGAAACATTTTTTGGGTTGAATTGAACAGTATAAAACAAACAGAATGGAGAAAGACCCATTGAAATCACTTAGAATGTGTGTTGGCACCCTAGGGTCACGCACTACTCATAAAGCATATTTAGAACTTTTATTATTCAAAAACATAAAATACCGTCAAATAGTGTCAAAAAAAGATATACCGTGATATGCTATTTTGGCCATCTCACCCAGCCCTAATGTGTACATGCTAATCCTCAAAAATGAGTTTTCAAATTCCTAGCACAGGGTTAAATCAGACATCTTTTTGCTGTAATACTGACTGGCATGGTTGAGCACAGTACAGGGGGCTTAGTTAGTGGCCCAGTCAGGCCTACAGGTCTATTCATAGCCCTGATCTGTGTTGAAGCGGATGTTGGGTTGGAGGTGCTGTGCTGGGATCCACAGGCGGGTTAACCTCAGGGGTCTTGTTCACGTTGGCTTAATGTTGGCATGTAAACACCAAACTCAGCCCTGTGAGTAATGGGGGTGAAGAGTTTATTAACGGTTCCATGTCTCAGAGAGAATGTGCTGCTTGGTACTATGGACCACACAAACCGGAACTGACATGTCAAATTACAGTGCTTCTTACAAGGAATTTGAAAGAATGTTCAGAAGGGGAGTGCAATCAGCACTTCAATATCTTTTAATAGATGTTCTGTGTGAATGAAACGGTCTTGTATTGAAAGGTTCATGAGTTTGTAGTGATACAGAGAAATATTAATTTTTAGCTGGTAGAGATTTGTCTTCATTTGCAATGGCTTGTCACTCTAATAAAGCAGTGATGGGTGACAACAACATTCATGTCACAATAAACACTGGGTCATTAAATTGATTTAGTTTAGAGTATGACCACTGCATATTGTATAGGCAGCTCTGCCTCAGTACTTGTTTGTTTGATGACTACTCTGCCTGCACACAAACACTGTCAATTCTCCTCCATCAGCTATTCATTGGAGGAACACGCTGCAGGCATACAAACCCACAACAACCAATTGAATACCTGACAGTTTTACTCTAGTCTAGATGTATGCCACTGTTTCTTTCTCATGTCTAATATACTCAAAAAATCACCCCATAAATATGAATTTCCTTTCATACCTAGTAAACTGTCCTCCCAAGAGAAAAACAAAAGCACTGCATTAAGTGACTGTCCCTAAAAAACAACAAATCCCCTTTAAAACAGCATACGTGGCAACAATATGAATCAGAAACATTTATTCTATTGTCAAAGTTGACTACAAAGTGTAAACATTACAATTGTGTCAACAAATCATGCCCCATTTTGCCAAGCTCCACGTGCAAATCTGCCCACTTCGGTACCCTTCATTGAATAGAGCTCCGTTGTTTCATCACTCCCAACGCATTCAAAGGTCACGGCCGTTTTGAGACTGAAAAGCCCTAGCTATACGGATTGACCAACTATAGTTTGCATGCCCTGCCGAATATCTTGCGGAATAGGTGGTTGGAATTTGTTGGTCCCCAGTGGTGGTGAGTATACTGGTAGCTAGACCATAGACTGCTGATTAAGTATCTGGTTATGTATATTTTGATAATCATTATCACTATCATCGCTAGCATAGCTGACGTTAGCTAGCTACCAAACTAGCTAGCTACCTCAATACAACTCGGATTTGGTACTTATTTTGATAACATTTCAAAAGAACGCAAATAATTAGTAGGAAACACTTTTATCATGATTGTGATGTTGCCAGATTGACTTTAGATGCAGTATAACCTTAGCCAGCTAACTAAGATTGAGGGGACCACCGTATTTTAGCTAGCTATTTTAGCTAGCTAACGTTAGCATTGCTAGCTATTTTAGACAAACTTTTCTAGTAACAGTAATGGCAACATTGCCATCTCGATGAAGTACATTTTACGATATCATAATATGGCAACGTTGTTTCCTACTAATTATTTTCCTACTTTAACATTGTCATTGTGTTTCGTCGATGGGGAGAATATAATTAGGTAGGTTTAGTCTGACCTGTTCAAACTTCAACATAGTGATATCTGACACACAAACATATACTATCCCGAACTGCCATCGTTAATAGAACAGTAACTGTGTATGTGTTCACATGCATGATGCATGAGATGCAGAGAGAACTGGCACTCAACACATCCACAATGAAGTGATTACTAATAATACAGTACAGCACAAATGTCCAGTAATAGCAACACCATTTTCATTCCATGTGTCACTACAGCACCTGTTTGTGTGTCAGATATTACCCATCCTAACTGTCATTGGTAATAGAACAGTGACTATGTGTTCAGAGAAACATGTATGGAGCCAGCACATGGAGACTTGCAAGATGATGTGATGTCCAGATTGACAAATGGGCTTGATACTGATGTCTCTGAATGGAGAGAGATCTGGCACTCGGCCTTAACATTTTACTTGTATTGTCTATTTTATTTTTCAATTGAATGGTATCAGTCAATATGGGGAGGGAGAAACACCGTGTATTCTGCACCCGGATCAGGGAACTCCTGTTGTATATGGGACACCGCACAGAAAGGTATGACTAGGGCTGTTGCGGTGACTGTATTACCGCCACACCGACAGTCATGAGTCATTACTGCAGTAAAATTCCACTTGACCGTTGATTCGCGCTGAAAGTCATCTCCTCATTGGTTTATAGAAGCAGGCACCCACGTCCCATTTCCTCATTGGTTATACCCACGTAGATGATTGAAAGACGAACTTTGTTGCCGGTTGTCTGGTAATGCAATGAAAGTTTAGATGCATCACCATATAAGTTCAAAGATGAAAAGGAAGGAGGAGAGATGACTAGAAACGATTCGGTTGGCCGTTTTATGTGTGGATTAATTGTCGGAGTAGAGGTCCTTGTGCATTTCAGGTAAAATAACCACTCAATGTTTATATCCCAGGACAAATTAGCTAAATAGGACAAATCAACGTTAGCTAGCAAGTGCAAGCTAGCTAGCTAAATTGCCATACATGTTTAATGCTTTTCGACCTGTCCCCAAATTAATGTCATTGGTTCAGAGTTTGTTTTGATATTTTAACCTGCGTGTCGTGATCACGTTTGGTGTGGGGGGGCAAAATACATTTATGCACGATAGCGCACGCGAGCAGCCAGTTTGAGTTCCGTGTAAGAGAGAACGTATTAGAGGTCGACCGATTTAATTAGGGCCGATTTCAAGTTTTCATAACAATCGGACGCCGATTATGGCCGATTACATTGCAATCTACGAGGAGACTGCGTGTCAGGCTGACCACCTGTTACGCGAGTGCAGCAAGGAGCCAAGGTAAATTGCTAGCTAACATTAATCTTATCTTATAAAAAACAATAAATCTTAACATTCACTAGTTAACTACACATGGTTGATGATATTACTATTTTAACTAGCTTGTCCTGCGTTGCATATAATCAATGCGGTGCCTGTTCATTTATCATCGAATCACAGCCTACTTCGCTAAACGGGTGATGCTTTTTTAACAAAAGCACATTTGCGTCAGGGTATATGCAGCAGTTTGGGCCGCCTGGCTCGTTGCGAACTGTGTGAATACCATTTCTTCCTAGCAAAGACCGTAATTAATTTGCCAGAATTGTACATAATTATGACATAACATTGAAGGTTGTGCAATGTAACAGCAATATTTAGACTTAGGGTTGCCACCCGTTCTATAAAATACGGAACAGTTCCGTATTTCGCTGAAAGAATAAACGTTTTGTTTTCGAAATGATAGTTTCCGTATTTGACCATATTAATGACCTAACGCTCGTATTTCTGTGTGTTATTATATTATGATTTCATATTTGATAGAGCAGTCTGACTGAGCGGTGGTAGGCAGCAGCAGGCTCGTAAGCATTCATTCAAACAGCACTTTCCTGCATTTGCCAGCAGCTCTTCGCAATGCTTGAAGCACAGAGCTGTTTATGACTTCAAGCCTATCAACTCCAGAGATTAGGCTGGCAATACTATAGTGCATATAAGAACATCCAATAGTCAAACGTATATGAAATAGAAATGGTATAGAGAGAAGTAATCCTATAATTCCTATAATAACTACAACCTAAAACTTCTTAACTGGGAATATTGAAGACTCATGTTAAAAGGAACCACCAGCTTTCATATGTTCTCATGTTCTGAGCAAGGAACTTAAAAGTTAGCTTTTTTACATGGCACATACATGCACTTTTACTTTCTTCTTCAACATTGTGTTTTTGCATTATTTAAACCAAATTGAACGTTTCTTATTTATTTGAGACTAAATTGATTTTATTTATGTATTATATTAAGTTAAAATAAAGTGTTCAGTATTGTTGTAATTGTCATTATTACAAATATATATACAAATATATTAAATCGGACGATTTTATATATATATATATATATATATACACACATAAATCGGCCGATTAATCGGTATCTGCTTTTTTTGGTCCTCCAATAGGTATCAGCGTTGAAAAATCATAATCGGTCTACCTCTAGAACGTATAGCCCTAGGCGATGCTGTTGCTTCAGATGTCAGATTTCACTTGTTTTCCCAAATTAAGCACTCGGTAGCTGCAGGAACAGGGTTGGAGAGTCCATGGTATACAGAGTTTGGGTGGAATATCACCTGTCGCGCAGCGAGAGCATGCTCCTCAAACATTGGTTGATGCATGGAGGGGTTTTTATTTCTCAGCTGCTCATATTAAGCACAGCTCTGCTGTAACACTGAAGTAGCCTACCCGGCATCATTGAAAAACGGTGGGAAAGCACACGGCCTCCATTCGCTATTCGAGTGCATGCAGAGGACTTGTCTTTTTTCCCCTGCCACTGTTCCTGCCCATTTGATAATGGGCCATTCTAAATCTGAACAAATTTTACATATTAGTAAAGTAAAGATTAAATTGAGAATAGTCTGATGGGTGAAAATATGATCACTTGACAGAACAGCTGTGTAGCCTGAGGTAAGGAACAGAGCGCAAGCTTTTTTTGTGACTTTCTCAAATCATCAACAGCCCATAGTGACATCATGCAGCCCATCTATGTTTTTATTTCTGATACATTCTAAGGCTTGTATCATTCACAACTAAAGTTGCCAAATAACTCAATATCTAGTGTATAGGACCTGTTTCAAATGATCACTTTTATGCTCAACATAGCCACTTCATATGCACACAAATTTTTATTAAACTAAGTTCAATTATATTCTTCTTACTATAAATCATATCATTTAACATAATGGCAAAGGACTTATAAGCATATCTTGTCAGCTAAATTAACAAGCCTACTGCCTATGGCATGGAGCGTAGCCAGATAACATACAGTAGGCCAACTCATATTCTGTTCTTCTGAAATTCCTTTTCACCATAACGTTTCTTTAAACCTGACTAAAATAAATAATGGATGTATTGTAATGGTGTACATTATGGATTTATTATACTTTTTTAAAAATGTAGACGTTCCAAAGGCGCACATCAGCGGCTTGTTTGCAGCTTCTATGCGTGGAGGCCTGGAGATGGGAAACTTGTTTATGTTCATTAATGGTCAGTTAATGACAGTGTCATGACCGCTACAGCCCTAACCCGTATGACCACTGACATGTTTGCCAAGGTATCCCATTACCACCAAACAAAATGCCGATATGCACAGTATCTGTATCGACTGGAAATGAAAATGAAAAATGAACACTGCTTCTGTGGTATTATGTAACGGGTTGTTTATTCTACATGGATCTGTTACTACATTTGAAAGTTATCAAAACACTTATTAGAATATGTACATGAATTCTGCAATTGCATTCTTCTCATATTACTCTGTGGGCTACTGACCTATTCAAAGGTAATTTGCTGTCATTTGATTGCTGTTGCTGTGATCAGGGCATACTTGGTCTGAATGGGTTTTCCCTGATTAAATAAAGATGAAATAAATAAAAGCTTCCTCCGGCATGTCACCTTATACTGTATCTGCCAGTAGTTATTGAACACAACCTGCAGGAGGTTTGTTTGTTGTGATTGAGTGGAGGGAAACAGCTGTGGGCAAGGTTCTGATAGATGGGTGTGTCCTGGTGGTGGCAAGGACACACCCAAGAAACACCAACATCAAACCACACCGCCAAGCCAACTCACGTTTGACTTCTGTCATGGCCACCAGCATTTCTTGAGGAGCAAGCCAAAAAACAAGACCAAATCAGCGGATGCAGTTCCTCTTCAACAGAAAATCACCTTCCGGTGTAAAAACCATGGAAATGAAAAACAAAAAACTATGTTTTAAGTGAGAAGTAGGCATTGGTCTGAAGCTGAAAAAGAAAGGAAATTCACATGAGCACTACAATGCCTACTCCACCCATACTCTACCCAGCAAACAGCTTTACTCCACCCATACTTTTCCAGCACACAGCTTTGACCTACAGTAGCTATGTTGGTCTGTTGTACTTCAAACAATGTTCATGCAGGTTGCTTAGGATTCAAACCTTCTCAAACAGCTTACTTCATATTCTTCAGTGGAATAATGGACTTTACAGTGTCCTGCTATTAAAATAATGTATATATATATATACAGTGCCTTTGGAAAGTATTCATACCCCTTTACTTTTTCCACACTTTGTTACGTTACAGCCTTATTCTAAAATGAATAAAACATAAATAATCCTCAGCAATCTACACACAATACTCCATAATGGCAATGTGAAAACAGGTTTTTAGAAATTGTTTTAAATGTATTAAAAATAAAAATATACTTATTTAAGTATTCAGACACTTTGCTATGAGACTCGAAATTGAGCTCAGGTGCATCCTGTTTCCATTGGAGCCCACCTGTGGCAAATTCAATTGATTGGATAAGATTTGGAAAGGCACAGACCTCTATATAAGGTCCTATAGTTGACAGTGCATGTCAGAGTAAAAACTAAGCGATGAGGTCGAAGGAATTGTCCGTAGAGTTCCGAGACAGGGTTGTGTCGAGGCACAGATCTGGGGAAAGGTACCAAAAAATGTCTGCAGCATTGAAGATCCCCAAGAACACAGTGGCCTCCATCATTCATAAATGGAAGAGGTTGGGAACCACCAAGACTCTTTCTAGAGCTGCCCGCACGGCCAAACTGAGCAATCGGGGGAGAAGGACCCTTGGTCAGGGAGGTGTCCAAGAACCCAATGGTCACTCTGACAGAGTTCCTCTGTAGAGATGGGAGAACCTTCCAGAAGGACAACCATCTCTGCAGCACTCCAACAATCAGGTCTTTATGGTAGAGTGGCCAGATGGAAGCCACTCCTTAGTAAAAGGCACATGACAGCCCGCATGGAGTTTGCCAAAAGGCACCTAAAGACTCAGATCATGAGAAACAAGGTTCTCTGGTCTGATGAAGCCAAGATTGAACTCTTTGGCCTGAATGCCAAGCGTCACATCTGGAGGAAACCTGGCACCATCCCTACGGTGAAACATGGTGGTGGCAGCATCATGCTGTGGGGATTTTTTCAGCAGACTGGGAGACTAGTCAAGATTGAGGCAAAGAGGAACAGAGAAATGTACGGAGAGATCCTTGATGAAAACCTGCTCCAGAGCGCTCAGGACCTCAGACTGGGGCAAAGGTTACATTTACATTTAACATTTAAGTCATTTAGCAGACGCTCTTATCCAGAGCGACTTACAAATTGGTGCATTCACCTTATGACATCCAGTGGAACAGCCACTTTACAATAGTGCATCAGATCTTTTAAGGGGGGGGGGGGGGGGGGGCAGAAGGATTGCTTTATCCTAGGTATTCCTTGAAGAGGTGGGGTTTCAGGTGTCTCCGGAAGGTGGTGATTGACTCCGCTGTCCTGGCGTCGTGAGGGAGTTTGTTCCACCATTGGGGTGCCAGAGCAGCGAACAGTTTTGACTGGGCTGAGCGGGAACTGTACTTCCTCAGTGGTAGGGAGGCGAGCAGGCCAGAGGTGGATGAACGCAGTGCCCTTGTTTGGGTGTAGGGCCTGATCAGAGCCTGAAGGTACTGAGGTGCCGTTCCCCTCACAGCTCCGTAGGCAAGCACCATGGTCTTGTAGCGGATGCGAGCTTCAACTGGAAGCCAGTGGAGAGAGCGGAGGAGCGGGGTGACGTGAGAGAACTTGGGAAGGTTGAACACCAGACGGGCTGCGGCGTTCTGGATGAGTTGTAGGGGTTTAATGGCACAGGCAGGGAGCCCAGCCAGCAGCGAGTTGCAGTAATCCAGACGGGAGATGACAAGTGCCTGGATTAGGACCTGCGCCGCTTCCTGTGTGAGGCAGGGTCGTACTCTGCGGATGTTGTAGAGCATGAACCTACAGGAACGGGCCACCGCCTTGATGTTGGTGGAGAAAGACAGGGTGTTGTCCAGGATCACGCCAAGGTTCTTAGCGCTCTGGGAGGAGGACACAATGGAGTTGTCAACCGTGATGGCGAGATCATGGAACGGACAGTCCTTCCCCGGGAGGAAGAGCAGCTCCGTCTTGCCGAGGTTCAGCTTGAGGTGGTGATCCGTCATCCACACTGATATGTCTGCCAGACATGCAGAGATGCGATTCGCCACCTGGTCACCTTCCAACAGGACAACGACCCTAAGCACACAGCCAAGACAATGCAGGAGTGGCCTTGGGACAAGTCTCTGAATGTCCTTGAGTGGCCCAGCCAGAGCCCGGACTTGAACCCGATCGACCATCTCTGGAGAGACCTGAAAATAGCTGTGCACATTTGTGGCCTGCTGGAGGTCATTTTGCAGGGCTCTGGCAGTGCTCCTCCTTGCACAAAGGCGGAGGTAGCGGTCCTGCTGCTGGGTTGTTGCCCTCCTACGGCCTCCTCCACGTCTCCTGATGTACTGGCCTGTCTCCTGGTAGCGTCTCCATGCTCTGGACACTACGCTGACAGACACAGCAAACCTTCTTGCCACAGCTCGCATTGATGTGCCATCCTGGATGAGCTGCACTACCTGAGCCACTTGTGTGGGTTGTAAACTCCGTCTCATGCTACCACTAGAGTGAAAGCACCGCCAGCATTCAAAAGTGACCAAAACATCAGCCAGGAAGCATAGGAACTGAGAAGTGGTCTGTGGTCACCACCTGCAGAATCATTCCTTTATTGGGGGTGTCTTGCTAATTGCCTATAATTTCCACCTGTTGTCTATTCCATTTGCACAACAGCATGTGAAATGTATTGTCAATCAGTGTTGCTTCCTAAGTGGACAGTTTGATTTCACAGAAGTGTGATTGACTTGGAGTTACATTGTGTTGTTTAAGTGTTCCCTTTAATTTTTTGAGCAGTGTATTTTTTCCTGCTTTCTCTCTCCCTCTCTGACAGTTGACCATGACCTGGTTGCCCTAAGGCTGAGAGGGATTACTGTTCGCAAGTGTCCCGCAGCTGTCTACCAGCCCGGGAAGGGGGGAGCTGGGGGGCGAGAGAAGGGCAGAGTGCGTCTATGATCAGGGGTGGTGGTGGAGAGCGATTGGTCTGTTTACATGGCACTCTTTACACAACCCTGACAGACACACGGCCCGCAGAAGGGCCCTGTGTTGTATGTCTGTCTTAAAAAAGACAGTAGGAAGGGTGAGAGAGGGAGAGTGAGTGAGTGTAAGAGAGAAAGAGGACTGAGGGAGAGGACAGATAGATGATAGATATGAGATAGCAAGACAATGTGGCAGAGAAAGACAAAAAATACAGACAGACCTCCAACCTCAACCAGTGTAGACCCCAGCAGGTTAAACGGGTAGCATTAGGAATGTGTCAGTCAGTTGGGGAAACCAAGACAACTTGACCCTGCCTGTCCCATATTTACTGTAGCTGCTGGGTTCAAGACACTCCCTCTCACTAACTCTGTGATGGTCATGGATGACAGTAATTGGCCAGACAAATAACCTCAGTCACCGTAATAACCGTTTTTAAGATGCACATTTTCACCTCTCCTCAGTTCCTGACTGCATGTGCTGCCATAGAAATAGAAAGAATAGAACGGGGTTTCCCATTTAAGTCAATGATGGCATAATACAACAACTTGATTGTTTCAGCAAGGAGCTACACGGTTTCATCACAGACAGCCTGTCTTGACTAGACAATGGTGCTGTGAGGGATGACCGAGGAAGAAAGCAGGACAGGGTGGGGATAAATAAACTATAAAGAGCTCCTGAGCCTAAATATTAGGTCTGGAGAAGTGGGCTTAGATATTGTGTCTGTGGAGAAGAGGCAGACTTCCTCTGTCCATCCTCTTCCTGAAGTACAACCTCAGTGGTATTATGGCTGTGTTATGACTGAGGTTGTTGTGGTCTTTTCAGTTGAATATTAAACGGGTACTAACCTGCTATTAAAAGGTCACTGTCTGGCTCTGGCTACAGGTGTGTCTATTCATGAACTAGGTGAATATGAAAAGAACTGGCACAGAACTATCACAAAGCTATATAAACAGCTATATAAGCATATATAAGGGGCGGTAGGTAGCCTAGTGGTTAGAGTGTTGGGCCAGTAACTGAAAGGTTGGTGGATCAAATCCCCCGAACTGGCAAGGTCAAAATCTGTCATTCTGCCCCTGAACAAGGCAGTTAACCCAATGTTCCTAGGCCGTCATTGTAAATAATAATTTGTTCTTAACCGACTTGCATAGTTAAATAAAAGGTTAAATAAAAAAATATAAACAGCTATATAAACAACACCATGTAACATCCCCCAATATGTTACAAATCACAGGATATAAACCCATCATAACAACTATCCCATGAATCTTATCAGAGTGAGTAATCACATGGTTAGCCTTATTAAGTTATATGTTATGAGCTGTATTTAAGGGATACTTCAAGATTTTGGCAACAAGGCCCTTTATCTACTTCCCCAGAGTCAGATGAACACATGGATATCATTTGTATGTCTCTGCGTGCAGTTTGAAGGAAGTAGCTAATTAACGCTAGCACAATTGCTAACTAGTGTTAGCACAATGTCTGGAAGTCTCTGGTAACTGCTAGCGTGCAATGACTGGAAGTCTATGGTATAGACTTCATCTGGAGGCGAAATTAACACAAACCTGTTTAGGCAAGGCGCTGGCTAGCGGAGTAGAACACCTGTTTAGGCGAGGCGCTGGCTAGCGGAGTAGAACACCTGTTTAGGCGAGGTGCTTGCTAGCGGAGTAGAACACCTGTTTAGGCGAGGTGCTGGCTAGAGGAGTAGAAACTACCTAGAACTTCCTTAATACTGGATGCAGAGACATAAAAATGAAAAAATAAAAATAAATCTGACTCTGGGGAAGTCATTACCAAAATCCAGAAGTATCCCTTTAAGGAAAGGTAAACACAGAATCATGGATGGAGGAACTTCACCAGTCAAGCAGGCCAGGCCAGGCAGCCATCACATAAGGAGCCATCTCAGAGCAGAAAGCAGCATCTCCCATTCTAGGGAGTTTTTCCTAGCCACCATGCTTCTACACCTACATTGCTTGCTGTTTGGGGTTTTAGGCTGGGTTTCTGTACAGCACTTTGTGACATCAGCTGATGTAAGAAGGGCTTTTTAAATACATTTGATTGATTGATCTCTGCAGTGTGTTTACAGGCTTTTAAATTAACTCTGATTGCTCCAGTGAGAATAATGGCAGATAAAGATTGAAGAGGTGAGGATCAGGCTAGCGGAGGGGAGTGTGGACTCCTCTGTCTCCTTAAATGTGAAGAGCCGTAGCCTCACTGTTAGAGCGACAGCAACAATAACCATCAGAGTGCAGTATTCTGGCTGGGGCAGAGTAGGTGATTGATGACTCAGGCTCATCAGACTACATCAGGGGAACAGATAAACACTTTAAGAAGACTGGAGGGAGGGGGGACTATTTACCTGACATACAGTTATTGCTGAATGGAGAGAGAGAGCGAGAGAGAGAAAGAAAGAGAGAGAGAGAGAACGAAAGAATGAAAGAAAGAAAGAGCAAATGGTAAATGATAGTCAGCTACGAGTACAATAACACTCAAGTCAAACAACTCTGCTCTGCCTAAACTATCCCAGGTTTGGATAATTGAGCCTCCATGATCTTTGTTCTTCTTCTCATAAACTGAGTTAATAAGCTCAGTAAAACAGGAAATTGAGAAGTTCTGAGTGTTACTCTAGATAAGAGCTTCTCTGAATGATATTCTGCCAACAGCCGCATCACACACTATTAATTTATTAATATTTTTGGCATGGCCTATTATAGTGATAAGGGATTGGAATTTGATTAAGAGTAGATCAGTTTTACTGATAGCTAATGTCTGCTCTCTCTGGCAATTGTTGCCTCCCTGACCTTCAACTGTCACTTCAGTTTTTTGTACTAATATGTATAATTAATATGCTAGAGTCAATAAGAGCCAAGGAAGACATCTCCTTTGACGAGGCCATTGATGTCAACATGGAAGGTTTCAACTACACACACAAACATATACAATCACACACGACACACGCATTCTTGCTCGGTTGCACACACACACACGTACGCATGCACACTCACACTATTCCTTGAGGTCTGAAAGCCACATGAGTAATACAATCCTTATGCACTCTTAACTGAGAGTATCCATCAATATTGATCAATAAGGCCCCTGACCAAGAAATCTATCTCAATATTTGCTGCTGCTGCCAGAGCTAATGGTTCAGACAGGACTTCTTAATTAGGCTGGGTTGGACAGGACTTCTTAATTAGGCTGGGTTGGACAGGACTTCCTAATTAGGCTGGGTTGGACAGGGCCCAGTCATGCACACTTCATATCATCTGAATAGTGCTTCACAGTTGATATGAAATCTATTGCACAGAGGCCTTGAGCTGTGCACTTTTTCTATTCCATCCGGTTCAGGATGAGTACTTGTGAGGAGATTACAGTAAGTTCACAGTGACAACTTCTGGAGTGCATAGTTAAAGTTTTAATGAATGAGTTTAAAAACAGTAAAAACGCAGTCCAACTTTACTTAGATGTTAATAGAAGGCTATGCTCTTCAGACATCATCATAGTAATCATAACAAAGTTTACTTATGAAACAGGCTTTAAAAGGGAATCACTGTCACGCTTGTGATGTTTTGTTTCTGTTGCTGAGAACACATGGAACACAGAACAAGGGAAACCCTTTGTTAGAGGAGACTACATTAAACCAACACAACCCTTGGCCTGTCACACACACACGTCAGCTGTTTTACCCACAGACAAGCACACAAGGACACACAACCCTGTGAGAAGAGTCAGTGGGAATCCATATCAAACGCAACTCCCATTGCGTAACCAATAGCCAAAACCAACTGAAGGGTAAACTCCACAGTTATGCAAGCGCCACATATAAGATAGTGTGATAATTGATGCATGGGGAGAGGAAACTTTGCAGCAGACCTTTACATGCTGGGACAAATGTATCTGTCAAACACTTTCAGAATATTTGAGCTGCACTTGATGTAGTTCCCCCAGATGCCAGTACAATTAAACTATTGTAATAGCCCAAAAAGTGCAAACTCCAAGCTAAATCAAGCATATCTCAATAATCAGATTTGATTACTATGCATTTGACCCAGGCCTGGTATTGGTGACGTAATGTACCACCTGAATGTCCCGTGGTTTGTTCCAAATGATAAATGTTGAGTGAGCCCACCCAGTTCATAACTAACCAGAATTAACAGCTAGGAACCAAAGGTCAATGTCTGTTATCAGAAATTCTGAACTCTGCCAAACAAACACCTTATATTCCTTTTGGACTTCTTTATATACTAAAGGCAGTTGTGAAAGTAAGCCAATACGGTCTGGCAAAATAAATAGTGGGGGTACGCCGTACCCGTAAATCACAATAATTAACACAAAATGCCAAGGAAACTACAGCATAGACAATTACACCATTATCTAACATTACTGCATGCCAGCCGCATGAAAAATGTGTGGTACACACTCTTACATTTTCTTAAAGTGGAGATGAGTGGCTGATACCGAGACACTGTGGACAACAGTGGATGCACCAATTCAGGCTACAAGTGTAGGCCTAATGAAAATAGCAGAATGTCATTACAATACACATAGGTGTTCTGTAACAGATGAGCAATGTTTGGATTCTGAAATTATTTTGAGTGGACAAAAGCGTGCGTGTAGCCTACAGGAGCACTTTTTTGAAGTGATTGTTTTACAAACAGATTTAAACATGACTGGTTGTGTTTACGTTACATTAAAAGGTAATACATGTTAAAAGTTATGACAAATGTACTAGTACTACTAGGCCCACAGAAATCCTATGAAATGAATAGAGATTCTATAAGTAATTCTATGATTACACCTAGGCTATAATTTTTTGTTGTTGTTGCATGTATCACCTTGCACACACAGGGAGTCCGTACCGGTAAGAAATTAAATCTACCTTCACACCTGAATAAAGGTACCATTAATCCTTATCTTGAGTAGATTCCATTTGTATTATTAATCTTACATTTACTACCGTAATGGGTTTTATATACCAATTTTACAATTAAATGATATTTGTTGAAGAAGCCTCTGGACTTCACAAGGATACGCCAGATCATACATTCTGCCAATCGTCCACTGGTTTAATCTTGGTAAAGCTAATCTAAAAATATTGGTAAAGCTACTCTAAACCTCTGAAGTGAAGAGCATACAGTAGAAATAGCTTCCACCATTTGGTTACATGAGACCAGGATTTATTATGGTATTATCTTTCTGGACTGAACTGGAGGAACCCTTTTGATGTTGTCCTCAGCAGTCTGTTAGTAAAACAAACGTTAAGTTCTCTTCTTAGGTCTTTTAAGGATTGCTTACGCAACAAGCAGTCAGATTCTCTCTCTATCTCGACAGTGTCTCTCATCAGAGCACTAATCTATCAAACACATTTTAGGCCAAATCCCTATTACTGATGAAACTGGTAGAAACCGGAAGTCTATAGGAAGTCAAGAACATCTAACCAGTATATGTGGCAGTCACAAATGACTAGCTGAGAGGGCTAGGTTCTGGGATACAGAGAAGGATCAGAAGACTGTCCTTTCTTCCCCATCGCCCAGCCAATAAAGCTTGGTTAAACCAGTGAATGCTGCGCCCACGGTGACACACACACACACACACTATAATATGAGCTCCTTACTGATGCTGCTGGTGGACTCATTTACCTCTGGGATTCTGAGATCAGAAGACAGAGGCTGGGCCAATTAGAGAGAAAACAGGCTGTTTGTTTAGTATTAGAAAGACAGGAAGAGAATCCACATGAAAGACTGTAGAGGCATGTTAAATAACCCTGAGGTCTAAACAGTAAATGTGTTGCATGAAAGCGATCGATTCTTCTAACCAAGGTTAGAGGGGCTGGCATTTGAAGTTTAACTATACCCTTCTTATGAATGAAACTGGATGTAATCTATCCAGTCGTATTAGTACAACCTTTTTATTGTGAGAGGCATTGGACAGCTTTTAAACACGTGTATCCGTCCCGGGTTGTCCGTGGAGACTAAAAAACATATTACTCACAGAACTAAACGCTGGGCTCTGGGAGCTAACACCAGTCTTCAGGTCTATTAATGCAAGGATAGTTCACTCATCCACCTCTGCTAGACTTCACAACGTCTGTAAGCCCCAGCAGCTGTGTGATTCAAGTCACAGCAACAATGTGACCAACCATGTATCGATAATACTTAGACTTGGTAGGGCATTACGACTCTTTATGGCATGGTCATAAAGACTTCATGAATGCTAAATGTTACATTATCACGAATCTCTCTAAGTAAACAATACCTTTTCCATTTGATGCAGCAATACACCTTTTTAAATGTAACCTTTATTTAACTAGGCAAGTCAGTTAAGAACAAATTCTTATTTACAATGATGGCCTACACCGGCCAAACCCAGACGACACTGGGCTAATTGTGCGCCGCCCAATGGGACCCAATTACAGCCGGTTGTGATACAGCCTGGATTCAAACCAGGGTGTCTGTAGTGACACCTCTTGCACTGAGATACAGTGCCTTAGACCGCTGTGCCACTCGGGAGCCCTACATTACATGGAGACACTAGTCAGATCCAAAATAGTCCTGCTGACCAAACCTTTGACCAATACATGTCCTGTATGTGGAGAGCCATCATGATCACCAGGTTTACAGACCTCCCACTGGTGTGGACTGGGCCCATTAGCAGCGCCTGAGCCCAGCAGAGGTGACTGATGCGATACGACATGGGCTTTCACTGAGCCCGTCCGACCGTCAAACACGCTGTCACCACACAGACAACATGGAACCACACAGTCAGTCTGCAGCCCACGGTGCCCATAAATACTGTGAATATGTTAAGTCTGTTTATATTCAGTCTTCTTTATTAGGGTATACAATTAAGTAAACAGGCAGTAAAAACCTCCCTGTCCATAGCCTGCTGTGTGTACATGCATAACTTATTGGTGTGAGGGTATGTAGTTTATAATATGGACATACTCATACGGCATACTACTATTATGGGGAAAAGACTGACATGCATTGCACTAATCTGTGCCAAGAGATCTCTGCCTAGGAATTATGACTGTATCAATGAATGCATCTATTTTCACAGGTCAGATGATGATATCCACATGCCTCCTCATTACTGAATGTGCTCTAGTACTGTTCGCAAACAGGAAATCACAGACTACAACCTAATATCTGTTGATAGCTCACATCTGACTAGACAGCTGTCAGTATTAGGTTATGGTAGAAAACAGTTTTTGTAAAGAATCGCATTTTCCATCACACATCATGTAGCTAGAGAACTATGCTCATCATGTACTCTATTGTTATAACAGACAAATGTCGTGTTCTGCCAGGAATCAGGACATAAATTAAAACTTAAGTTGGACAGTGGTCCTCGTGTGACCATATCTGGTCCTCTTTCCAAGGGCGTTTCCGTTCTGATGATGGCTAATCACATATCCCTTCCTTTGTATAGGCTACCGTTACATTGTAGCCATACGACCTCGATATGGCGCTCTGACAGTGATACATATTCCATGCATTATGAACAAAAGATGACAACAGTAGACCATAGATCCATACTTGAAGTAAGCACATGGTCAACAGAGTCATGTTTTTCTAAAATAAATAGATACTTTATTTACCTCTTTCCTTCTGCTCTCTGCCCCGGGTCTGGTGATCAGAGCCGTATCACCGCAAACCACCGCAGCATCCTCCACGAACACACAGTCCGGGAGCGACTCGTCGGCAGGGAGTTCAATCACCTCCAGCCCGAGTTTCTGCTTCAGAACCCCGACGTATACCTCATGTTCTCTCCGAGCTTTCTCCAGGTCCACGTCCGAAACGTTCATCCTCAGTGCCTCCTTGGCAAGGGAAGAGGGGATAGCTCGAACAACGGCGTGAGTGAAGTTACCAAAATCTGCCATCACACCAGCCATGTTCCGTTGATTGTTGTTATCCACAAATTGCTCAAACAAATTGCTCGAACAGTAGGCTATAATATACGAGAGCGAATGTTGTGGGTGTCTCTCTGTTGATTTAGCTTTGTTCGTTTGCTTTTCTTTTGGTTCTTTTTATTTACTAAACTGACAGCTCAACTCAAATAGGCAACAAGCAAGAGACAACGGTTTGATGACGCGCATTAACGTACAAATACGTGAACGAATGTAACCGCTAGTATCGATTCCCCGTGAAGCCACCGCTCAGCCCGACATGTGACAGGCAATGTGGCTCGTAAACAGCACAAGCTGATTGAGACGCTCTGGCTGGCGCTCAGTTACTTGGTAACAACTTTCTATTACTTTGTAACATCGTTCTATCATCAACGAACAAATGGGTTACAAAATCACCACAATGTCTTTACATAAAATAATGTCAGTTAAGGCTAGTGCATAATCATTAATCAAACTTATAAAAATGTAGACTACAGCCACGTGGGTGTTTCACAGTCTTTTCATTCAAATAGCAAATCTTTATTAATGTGTACATTTCATAACCATATTTTGCAAAAGTTGATATAAAGATCATGGTCACTGTCATCTCTGGCGTATTATTGCAATAGGCCTACCTGCCAGTTTAGCAAGTGTCAATGCCAAAGCAAAACAAAATACAATTTGTGATTTTTTCACGTAAGAAATTTATATGGGTGTTATGAAACCATTGAGCTCTCAACTATTGACAGTAATTTCCTGACAATAACCCCTCCCCCATCCCTGCTAAAACAAAGTGTGCTTCTTTGACAAGCTATTCCAAGCCATGGTGCATTTCCACTAGGGACTTACACCAGTGGTTTACCCAAAAGGCTCAGACTCAATGGGCCATGGCCTGAGTGGACCTGCTCTGACTTGGACCCAAGGCCATGGGCACTGGTACTTTTCAGCTGTTAAAACATGGTTTAACATTTTCCACCATTAACACCTTCTCACAAAGAACTGTCTTGATGATGCAGAGGTTGTTGATTCTGCTCTTCACAAGTCCTCAGTGTCAGCCCTAGTTATACAGAAACAAAGTTACCAAAAAATAAAACTAGAGCTTACATTACCATAATCACTGGTGCTGCACTGGAAAAAACACATCACTTTCCGATACAGCTGCCTAATGGGGTTGAGACTACAGCATCCCCCAGCATATCACAGTGTACGGCAATAATGGAACTACATATATTCACAGTGAACAAAACATATATTTCTGAATTATTTCTAATGTCAGCATCCACCAGCATATTATTTTCACAATGAATGGGAATAACAGATTTCACATCCACACTGAAATATGGACAAAGCACATATTTATTTCTGTTATATTGGTCGTCTTAAAACCTCTTCAACAGCCAGTGAAACTGCTGGGCGCCAAATTCAAATACAGAAATACTCATTATAAAAATTCAGAAAACAAAACATACTTTACATAGGTTTAAAGATTAACTTATTCTGAATCCAACCACAGTGTCAGATTTTAAAAATGCTTTACGGCGAAAGCATACCTTACGATTATTTGAGAACATAGCCCAGCAGACAAATCATTACAAACAGTAACCAGCCAAGTAGAAGAGTTACACAAGTCAGAAATAGAGATAAAATTAATCCCTTACCTTTGATGATCTTCATATGGTTGCACTCAGCAGACATTCATTTACTCAACAAATGTTCCTTTTGTTCGATAAAGTCTCTTTATATCCAAAAACCTCAGTTTTGTTCATGCGTTTTCTTCAGTAATCCACATGCTCAAACGCAGTCAAAACAGGCAGACAAAAAATCCAAATTGTATCCGTAAAGTTCATAGAAACATGTCAAACGATGTTTATATTCAATCGTCAGGTTGTTTTTAGCCTAAATAATCGATAATATTTCAACCGGACAATAACGTTGTCAATATAAAAAGTAAACAAGAAAGGCACTCTCTCTATTCGCGCGCATGAAAAATCTCTGTGACACTTTAGGGTCCACTCATTCAGACTGCTCTCATTTCCTAATTTTTTAGAATACAAGCCTGAAACAATTTCTAAAGACTGTTGACATCTAGTGGAATGCATTGGAACTGCAATTTGAGTCCTAAGTCAATGGATACTGTAATGGCATTGAATAGAAAACTACAAAACCAACAAAAAAAACTACTTCCCGAATGGATTTTTCTCAGATTTTTGCCTGCCAAATCAGTTCTGTTATACTCACAGACACTATTTTAACAGTTTTGGAAACTTTAGAGTGTTTTCTATCCAAATCTACCAGTAATATGCATATCACATCTTCTGGGCCCGAGAAGCAGGCAGTTTAATTTGGGCATGCTTTTCATCTAAAATTCCGAATGCTGCCCCCTACCCTAGAGAAGTTAATATAACAGTTGATGTCGGAAGTTTACATACACCTTAGCCAAATACATTTAAACTCAGTTTTTCACAATTCCTAACATTTAATCCTAGTAAAAATTCCCTGTCTTTGGTCAGTTAGGATCACCACTTTTTTTTAAGAATGTGAAATGTCAGAATAATAGTAGAGAGAAATATTTATTTCAGCTTTTATTTCTTTCATCACATTCCTAGTGGGTCAGAAGTTTACATACACTCAATTAGTATTTGGTAGCATTGCCTTTCAATTGTTTAACTTGGGTCAAACCTTTTGGGTAGCCTTCCACAAGCTTTCCACAATAAGTTGGGTGAATTTTGGCCCATTCCTCCTGACAGAGCTGGTGTAACTGAGTCAGATTTGTAGGCCTCCCTGCTCGCACACGCTTTTTCAGTTCTGCACACACATTTTCTATAGGATTGAGGTCAGGGCTTTGTGATGGCCACTTCAATACCTTGACTTTGTTGTCCTTAAGCCACTTTGACACAACTTTGGAAGTATGCTTGGGGTCATTGTCCATTTGGAAGACCCACTTCCGACCAAGCTTTAACTTCCTGACTGATGTCTTGAGATGTTGCTTCAATATATCCACATAATTTTCCATCCTCATGATGCCTTCAATTTTCCCCTCCTGCAGCAAAGCACCTCCACAACATGATGCTGCCACCCCCGTGCTTCACGGTTGGGATGGTGTTCTTTGGTTTGCAAGCCTCCACCTTTTTCCTCCAAACATAACAATGGGCATTATGGCCAAACAGTTCTATTTTTGTTTCATCAGACCAGAGGACATTTCTCCAAAAAGTTTGATCTTTGTCCCCATATGCAGTTGCAAACCGTAGTCTGGCTTTTTTATGGTGTTTTTGGAGCAGTGGCTTCTTCCTTACTGAGCGCCCTTTCAGGTTATGTCGATATATAACTCGTTTTACTGTGGATATAGATACTTTTGTACCTGTTTCCTCCAGCATCTTCACAAGGTCCTTTGCTGTTGTTCTGGGATTGATTTGCACTTTACGCACCAAAGTACATTCATCTCTAGGAGACAGAACGCATCTCCTTCCTGAGCGGTATGACATCTGCGTGGTCCCATGGTGTTTATACTTTTGCACTTTTGTTTGTACAGATGAACGTGGTACCTTCAGGCGTTTGGAAATTGCTCCCAAGGATGAACCAGACTTGTGGAGGTCTACAATTGTTTTTCTGAGGTCTTGGCTGATTTCCTTTGATTTTCCCATGATGTCACGCAAAGAGGCACTGAGTTTGAAGGTAGGCCTTGAAATACATCCACATGTACACCCCCAATTGACTCAAATTATGTCAAGTAGCCTATCAGAAGCTTCTAAAGCCGTGACATAATTTTCTGGAATTTTCCAAGCTGTTTAAAGGCAAGTCAACATAGTGTATGTAAACTTCTGACCCACTGGAATTGTGATACAGTGAATTATAAGTGAAATAATATGTCTGTAAACAATTGTTGGAAAAATTACTTGTGTCATGCACACAGTAGTTGTCCTAACTAGTTGATTTTTTTCACAGATTTTTTAAAGACAGGAGACAGGAGCACACAACAAACATCCGTTACGACTGTAGGTAAAACAGGCTCAGGAATAGAAACATTACCATGGAACAAGAGCTAACTCGTGACTAAGCTGAGAGAGTGTCCATAAGAACACCTCATAATTCACTGAGCTTCCGT
The DNA here is from genome assembly GCF_029448725.1 of Salvelinus fontinalis. Lineage (NCBI taxonomy): Eukaryota > Metazoa > Chordata > Actinopteri > Salmoniformes > Salmonidae > Salvelinus > Salvelinus fontinalis. The sequence continues at coordinate 37,739,546 of NC_074678.1, read as the reverse complement.
CCCAGAGTTCCATGAGCTGACATGGAAAGGAAGCTTCTACAACGCCCACTGCATAATGCAGTTATGACACATACGTTGACAAAATATGTTATTGTTATCCTTTGTTTGAACAGGCAAACAGCCTATCATACTGTTCTGTTTTATACTAGTGTATCGGACAATAGACTGGGATGCAGTGAGTAAAGAAAATAAAAGCAGAGCCATTGCACTGCCACTTTCTCATAAGGGGGGGCGGGGAAGAGGTGGATGGAAAATATGATGATTGCCATTAAACATTACTACATGGATACGCATGTCCAGCCCTGGTTGCCTGGCGATGTTTACAGAATGGGTAATTGCGGAATGAATATCGTTATGGGATGTTATTCCATGGTTCCATGGCGCACAATGACAGTACTGTTTCCTATAACATAATATTCCCTCATAAGGGAAAAGGGAAGAATCAGAACAACATGCCTGGCAGAGCAGAACAATGATAATCAGAAGCATCTCACTGAGCTCATGGGGTTAAACTCAACACAGAGGGACTAAGTAAAGAGGTCAGAGGTCATAATGGATATGGTAATGGTAGGATGGCACAGGATACATTTGACATTAAGGACCAATTGATGTTTGGGAAACAAGCGTCATCACTATCATTTGAATCAGATGACATAAGTATTACTTAGGGCTAGATGTGCAGTGTGCACACAACACAAACCTAATAAGCAAAACTCACATGGGCACATGTGGCACTTTGGGAGTCTGACACTCAAAATAGACACTTGCTGATGCCAACTGTGAAGTGGTGACATAATGCCAGTGACACATTTCATGAGCTTTAAATGTCTGTCTGGGTTAATCGATGAAGATTCCCAAGCTTTTTGATGAATGACTAAAGATATACCCACAGACACCTCAAAAGGACTCAAACAATGAGGAAAATGTTGACAATATGTCAACAAACTTAACCATAGCATAACACCATCTAGTGTCTTAAACTGGAAGTATGAAAATGTAGACAATTGACAGAAATAAAGTCCGCATCAAGATACAGCATATTCAATATCTATTTAGTGGGTACCCAAATAATGATTGTCAACAGTCGAACTTCCAACGTCAGATGGAAAGGTGACGACTCAATTAAGATACTTCAATATATTTATACACCATAAGAACAAAGTGAAAAAGCAATTGCGTATCCACAACATTTTAAAACAAACTGATTAGTAAAGTTAAAGTAAAACAGACAAACTCACCTGAGGGAGATTATCCGTGGTCTTGACAACTATTCTCCGTTAGTTATTTGTTCAGCGCTCTCTCGGTATCACGTCATGTAAGTTTAAGTATAAATTTACAAAAAAAAAACATTTCCGACTCACGGGTTAAAAAAAACTTCAGGGATAGTATAAATATGGTATTATTGTCATATCGTTCTCCGTTTAACTGTCATATTTTGGTTGCAAATAACCCCGTTTTTCAACCATTTGTTTTTCAAACATCACGTTTGTTTTCTCGGTCAAATCCTGTTTGCAATGATTTCTGATCTCTGAATATCAAATTCCGATAAAATGTCACTTATTTGAAACGCAAATAATAGGACTATGAACTAGTTGGTTATGCTCTCCCCAAACCAACATCGTATGTGGAATATTGGATCACTGTTGTTGATTATTTTTTCAAAACGTGATGGACAGATTGCGTAAAAAGTAAATTAACCCAAGGAGGAATACTAAGGAATTTCCTGCATGAAGAACATATTTAACAACCCTTTAAGCTGTCAGGAATGCTTTGTGGTTGGCTAGAGGGAGAAATATGTTAATAATGTAGGCTTCTGCCATACCAAATATGGCGACATTGTTACGTCTGGAGTGTGGTTCTCATCTGGAAATGCTTAGAATGAAGGGGAGAGCAGGCCAAAAATAGAAGCCGTAAACTTTATTTCTCCCATTCCTCTCAAACGCGCACAGAATCTCCGAATTCCGGGACGTCTCTCCCCTAAACTGTGAACAGTTACAGTACATTTAGAATAACGAAAGTAATGTATTGATATAGGGGCTATAAGACCATTCTCTGACAGAATGATCCCATCATAAGAATCGAATCTCGCAACAAATTCAAAATAATTTATGAGGTGAAGCAGTGACAGCATGACAATATCATACCTTTTAATAGCTTTGGCAACTGTTGCATAACTGACCGCAATAAGAGGTTGTAAAATAATGTATAATATAAACCATCTATACACATGTTATAACACAGTAAACACCTATATCAAAATGAAGAAGAAATGGAAAAGGCAGTATTACAGTATTCTTTATTTTTCTTTTTAATATTATCTATCAACGCGAAGTAAAAATAAGTGGAAACAAACAGATCAAACTGCTTTGATTTTTTTTTTTATCCCACTTCTAAATTAAAGAAAATGTGTACCCTAACCCTTGGCTCATAACAAAACAGCTGTGAACCTGTGAGAAAACCAATAAAGCAAAACAAAGTATAAAGGTAGACAGTAGAGACGGCAAACGGCGAAGGGAAAACATTTGTTCAGTTCTAGGGGAAAATGTATTTTTGAAAAAAAGTTAGACAGGGTGGTGCTTAGCTTCGATGGAAAACGCGCCAAGAAACATTCCTCGCATAGTTTTGGAACAGTTCAGCAGTCAGCCAACGACGACGTCAGCTTTCACTACAGTATAAAAGACAGGAGGTACTCTGCTTCAGCAGACTGCAACTTGCAACCAGAGCAACACTTATTAAGCCTCGACTCTCCAAAGAGACTAGAAAACAAACCAAATCGCTACAGACGAGACGACTGACCGCTACACTTAGGATAAAAATACATTTGCAAAGACTTATAGCAAGACATCGTAAAGGGAATAGCAAAATAAAATATATATTTTATTTAATAGGCTACGCAACAAAGAGAAACGCAAATATGTTCATTTTCTCCATCGTCGTGATATCAATTGGAACCTTCAATATGGTAAGTCATTTTCTCTAAGCAATATTTCAGTTTAAAGTTGTCTATGACTTGTTATGACTTTGAATAGATCGGAACGAATACTAAATGAATGCTTTATTGTCTGGGGAATAAAATGTAACGTTATCACACTGGTTTGGAAACCTGTTGCAATCACATCGTTGTATATGAACCGCACTGTTTGAAAATACTAAATAATCTATGTAAATACAACCTGAACATGTGGCAGTTTTAAGATGTTGCTTACAAAGTATATATCATCATCGAGCTCTGTTATCTGCGCAGGTTCTTTCCTCCTCTTCTTGCCCCTCGGTCTGCGAGTGCCCGATGGAGCTGCCCAGGTGCGCGCCTGGTGTGAGCCTCGTAGTGGATAGCTGCGGGTGCTGCAAAGTCTGCGCGAGACAACTCAACGAGGACTGCAGTATGACAGAGCCTTGCGACCACACCAAAGGACTCGAGTGCAACTTTGGGGCCAGCTTCGGTGCTATGCGTGGCATCTGCCGTGGTAGGTGTCTCTTTCCAATCCTGCTATGCTGTAAACAGATTTTAGGTATGAATAATGGTAGTTTGCAAACTTGAGTAAATGAACATGGTAGAAAGAGAAGCTAGTGGTATTTTTACTTGAGGGAATAAGAGGACCATGTGATTTCAACTCTAAGGAATGTAACTAGGCACCTCAGTCTAAACTCTAAAGCACAAACATCCTGCTCTGGAAGAAAGTGATCCCCCCTCAGTGGTTCCTGTCCTCTGGCAGCCCTAGCCTTCTGAATAATTTTTTTACAGTTTAAACCAAGCCTCCCTCAGACAGCCTCAGCCAGCATGTAATCTGTGATGTCTATAGCAGACACTAGTCTACTGAAAAGTGGAATAACAGCCATTTACCCCTCTTTTCTCCTCCACAGCTAAGTCAGAAGGAAGACCCTGTGAATACAACAGCAGGATTTACCAAAACGGAGAGAGCTTCCAGCCTAACTGCAAGCACCAGTGCACATGCATCGATGGGGCTGTGGGCTGCGTCCCCCTGTGCCCTCAGGAGCTCTCCCTGCCCAACCTGGGCTGTGCCAACCCAAGGCTGGTCAAGGTGGCAGGCCAGTGCTGCGAGGAGTGGGTATGTGATGACGGAAAGGACACTGACATCATTGACAAGCTGTTTGGCAAAGACAGCATGACTGAAGAGTCAGAGAGTGACCTCACCAACAGGAACGAGCTCATCGCCATTGTCAAGGGAGGACTCAAGTCTCTAGCTGGTAAGCAGTCTCTATCTAGCAGCAGCCATTTTGAATTTCAGCTTTCAAAAATGACATTTTCCTTTGCCTCAAATGTTGAAGCCCATACCAGACCCGTTTCTAATGTTTTCTTGCCTTTTCCTGCCTTTTCTCCTTACAGCTTTCAGAGTGCAGCCTGAGAGCCACATGTTTGAGAGTCAGAAGTGCATTGTCCAGACCACTCCTTGGTCCCAGTGCTCCAAGACCTGTGGCACAGGCATCTCCACCCGAGTCACCAACAACAACAGCGAGTGCAAACTGGTTAAAGAGACACGCATCTGTGAAGTGCGGCCATGCACCCAGTCTCCCTACTCCAGCCTTAAGGTAAGCTCCAGCTACCAAGACTAAACTGAAACATGGCATACAATCCAACAAAACCAACACTGCTCAGCTTGTTTATGGAAACTCTTGACTGACTGTTTCTCTCCCCTTGTTCCTCCAACAGAAAGGAAAGAAGTGCAGCAGAACCAAGAAGTCTACCCAGGTTCAGAAGTTCACCTATGCCGGCTGCTCCAGCCTGAAGAAGTACAGGTCCAAGTACTGTGGATCTTGTGTGGACGGCCGCTGCTGTTCCCCCCAGCAGACCCGCACCATCCGGGTCAAGTTCCACTGCGAGGACGGAGAGACCTTCAACAAGAACGTCATGATGATCGAGTCCTGCAAATGCACCTTCAACTGTCCCCACGCCAACGAAGCCTCCTACCCCTTCTACAGACTCTTCAACGACATCCACAAGTTCAGAGACTAAATCAAATCTGATTGTGCAGAGAACCGACCCCTGAGAGATCCCAAAACAACAACATTGACAATGGTAGTCCATCTAAATGCAGGGGTGCAACTCAATCGCCAATGAACTATCAACTTCCTGTTGTAACTAGATTCCCAAGGAATTATAGGCTTGCATCATGAGGACTTTATTAAGTGCACTGTCTGCTGTGACCGAATCAGCATTCTAAATTAAGATTCGCTTCATACTACTGGAGCATCAGAGTAGCTTCGTTATGGAGCAAAATGTAAATTAACATGTGGAAATGACAATGTATGTTAATATGTTGATATCAATTCGTTGTGTATATTTTCGAGCGATAAGTACCAACCAGACATGACCCAAACAAACTTTAGACGTGTGTGTATGGATGTTGTTTGGATATGCAGATACGTAATTTAATTAAGTATAACATGATCTTGTAACCTAATGAACCAAGACACCACATGTTACCGTGGTTCCATACATGTTCGTGTTTTGTGGCAGCTAAGGACCTTCCCAACTTTATCAAGAAAGACAAAGCGAAACATATCAAATGAATGTTTTCATTATTGTTATTAATATTATTTATCAAATTGTAGCTACTTTATTTAGATTTGTGTCATACTGGAATAAATTGTAAAAATGATTTAATTTTATATGTTACAAAATAAAACATATTTATTTATGAAATGTTAACACTATCTTCGTTTCCTTTGATCAAACTGAAATTGGCTACAAACAACACTGTTTTGACTAAACTGAACATATTTATTGGGATTAGAAAACAATTACCACCAGTACACTACATACATGTAAAATCACATCTAGAGGGGAGGTCATACAAAGTCCCCATATTTACTGGGAGGAACTCCAGTAGGTATACCATGGACAGTCCCATACTATATTGTCCATCAGAGCGATCGTTCAGGGCTGATCCGTTCTTATATAACAGAGTTCTGCAGACAGTTTCCAGGCCTTGAGACTGTTTGGTGCATTGGAATGCCGTTGTAAAGCTCTGCAAGCCAAGCTAGTTTGCATTCCCTATATCAGGCTAAGCCATGCACTTGACCAATTCCAAAAAAAAAAAAGATTAAATCCCAGCATAGCAATGAGCACAGAGCTATGCCAATAACCTGAAGTGCTACTAGTCTCCATGGTCTTAGATTAGAAGTAGCAATTCAAAGGGGACTTGGTGACTGTATTTTCCACATATTAAACGCAACACAAAAAAATGGACCTAATTTGCAGTGGTTGGATAGAAACGTTGGCCCTCTGGCACTAGGCAGGCTGCAGGGGGTTTGTGCTGTAAATAGTCTGGAAAAGCCAGGTGGGATACAGCTTCCCAGCCTTAGGAAAAAAGACATCGGGTTGAAACGTGTGGAGGCTAATATTAGCAGGGGTAGGACAGGTAGCAGTAGTGGAGATATAGCTGTCCTTTTAGTTATAGAATCCTCAAAGTAGGCCCTGTTCATCTGCTGAGAGGGTGGCTATACAGTATGCAGATGTTGCCAAACACCTATGGCTTGAATAGGGGTGAGCAGACCAGTGCTTAGGGGCAACTTCTAAAGCCATAGGAGTGTTAAGCCTTGAGGATAGGACACACATACACAGAGTTTTTTTAATCCAGGTAGAGGGAAGGGAACGGCTCAGGAATGCAGCGGTGGCTCAGAAAGCAGACAGACATCCTGATGGGTGGCAGATGTTGGAAACGGTGGAGCAACATGTTCACTTTAAGTCAGAGAAGCAGTCAGTCCTAAAAATACACAAACACTAAGTGCTCGCTGCCACCCACAGAAGGTGTATCGTATCAAAACACGGCATAGAAAAGCCATCTAACCGAGACCACCACCACAGAGCACCTATGCAGAACTGAACTTTCCTGCAAGACTGGCGGAAATGACTGTTGATAGTGTGTATTTAATAGGAGGCAGTGCAGAACGGGTGCAGGGCACATCCCTCTCGGTTATGGTCAGGCCGCATACCGAACCCACTGTGCCCGCTGCTGAAAGTTTAACAAATATTCGCCCAACATTTTTTTTAATGTTTAATATTTAATTTCTTTCATAAAGCCTCGAGGTTTACCTTATCTTAATAATGTATGTTGCTATTTCTACCAGTCAGATTTTCAATCAAAATACTTTAAGTAGTCTGTTTTGGTTGGTTCCTTCGCCCAATTGTTTTTCTCTCCTTCTGAACTTAAGATATAATTTCAAACCCTGTTTTGTTCGGAAAGTGCAATCACACTTATCAACACAATGCACAACAACTGGCCACCACAGAGGCACTCCATCCATTCACCAGTCAACTTTATCTGAACACAGAAACAGAGGCACTCCATCCATTCACCAGTCAACTTTATCTGAACACAGAAACAGAGGCACTCCATCCATTCACCAGTCAACTTTATCTGAACACAGAAACAGAGGCACTCCATCCATTCACCAGTCAACTTTATCTGAACACAGAAACAGAGGCACTCCATCCATTCACCAGTCAACTTTATCTGAACACAGAGACAGAGGCACTCCATCCATTCACCAGTCAACTTTATCTGAACACAGAGACAGAGGCACTCCATCCAGTCACCAGTCAACTTTATCTGAACACAGAGACAGAGGCACTCCATCCAGTCACCAGTCAACTTTATCTGAACACAGAGACAGAGGCACTCCATCCATTCACCAGTCAACTTTATCTGAACACAGAAACAGAGGCACTCCATCCAGTCACCAGTCAACTTTAACTGAACAGTCAAAGAACTGGACCCAGAGACCCCATTGTTGTGAGATAAGGGAAGAAAAGGGCACCAAAAGAGCAGAAAAACATTAAAATCCTCCTACACCCAGACACACAAACAACATCAGGCGCCCCTGAAATTAAATCACTCACCAACTACCTCACTCCGTGAACATAAAGTGTGTTTATATGACAAAGACATTAGCATGGAGGCTTCGTTAGGCACTACGTAATGCAGCGCGGCCCCAGAAGCTAATGGGGAATGGAGAGAGAGGGAGGCTCGGCCATTAGAGCATTACAGCATTCTGGAAGCTGCTGAGGCACTGATGTCATCTCTTTTATTGCCCCCTTGTCTATAACCTCAGGTTAATATACACTGTTATAGGGAACCCAAGGGTGAGAGGCACAGACGTTTTAAACAGCCATTTAGAGTAGACCAAACAGAGAAACAGACCCACTTCCTCTAGAACAGGGCCACCTGGTGGCTTGTAGCAGTATAGCAGGAACATAACCAGCTGTATGCACCGGTCAGTCTGAGATTTGACTTACATCAATTAGGGACATGATGGTCATTGAGAGAGATGGTGTATCAGTAAGTGCTGACTGCATCCTGGCAGGGACTGTGTTGCACAACACCCTAACAAGTTGCCAAGTTTATTAGCAATATAAATGCCTCAGTCAGTTTCATCCCGGCCACAGGAGTGTGATAATGCTGCCTGCGTTCATTCTCACACCAGATGGAGAGGAGCAGGGCTGTTTAATGAGGGCTATGAAATAAAACAGAGAGAGCGAGAGTAATGGGGGAATTGGGTGGAGGAGGGAGTGAGAGAGAAGAGAGGAAAAGAGAGGCTTCAGCCAATATGTTTAGTAAGTTTAACACTGTTGAGTTGCTGTAAACTGTCTGGTGTGTAGACGCTGGATCAGAAGGAGACAGACCAGACCGTAAAATGAATTAGATAAGATCTGTCCTCTATAGAATAACTTTAATCCAAAGTGTTAAGTAATGTTGTAGGAATGCACTAGTGAGACGTACACACACACACACACACACACACACACACACACACATGGCTTGATGCTTCCCCATGAAAAAAACATACATCTCTGGACCAATGTGGACTTTTGTGAAGGATATTTAATGAAATATTCCCCAGGTCATCATTAACTAAAAAACATAAGCCATATCAAATCAAATGTTATTTGTCACATGCACCGAATACAACAGGTGTAGTAGACCTTACAGTGAAATGCTGAATACAACAGGTGTAGTAGACCTTACAGTGAAATGCTGAATACAACAGGTGTAGTAGACCTTACAGTGAAATGCTGAATACAACAGGTGTAGTAAACCTTACAGTGAAATGCTGAATATAACAGGTGTAGTAGACCTTACAGTGAAATGCTGAATACAACAGGTGTAGACGACCTTACAGTGAAATGCTTACAAGCCCTTAATTTCTTAACTGCAGTTGTTGGTTAAGTGTTACGTATTTATTTAAAATAAACTGAAGTTAAAAAAATAAATAAAAAATAAATAATAATATGTCAATTAAGGAGCAACAATAAAATAACAGTAGGGAGGCTATATACAGGGGTACCGGTACAGAGTCAATGTGCGGCGGCACAGGTTAGTCGAGGTAATATGTACATGTAGGTAGAGGTAAAGTGACTATAAATGTATAATAAACAGAGTAGCAGTAGCGTAAAAATGGGGGGTGGGGACAATGCAAATAGTCTGGGTAGCCATTTGATTAGCTGTTCAGGAGTCTTATGGCTTGGGGGTAGAAGCAGTTAGGAAGCCTTTTGGTCCTAGACTTGGCGCTCTGGTACCGCTTGCCGTGAAGTAGCAGAGAAAACAGTCTATGACTTGGGTGGCTGGAGTCTGACAATTTTTAGGGCTTTCCCAAACACCAAACACATCTGCTTCACACAGACCAACCAAGGATACAAAAGGGAAGACGGACCAGGGAGGAGGAACAAAGAGCTGTCAGTCATTCATGCACTTTCAGACTACTGAGCAGATCTGTACTGCGCTGGCCTGGTTGTACATCTACATTTTTAATACTGAAAAGAACAATAGGAAAAGAAAATAGAACAGTATGTTTTGGGTCAGCACAGCAGTGTGAAAACGGTATTACAAGCACCAGGGCAGCAACCCTCCTCTCCCACGCAAACCACTCTTCTGGAGCTAAAGCAGATATTTCCACAGCTCCTTCGCGTGCCTCCGTACATGCCACAGCAGATGCACTGTGCTTCTGCACACACTCCCCCAAACAGAACCAAGCCACAGCAGAGTAGCTGGGTCCCTAAGCTGCTCTCATAAACAAACAATTATGCACGCATTGTCGTTTAAAAGCAAACCACCAAATCAAGCCTAATTAATTGCAAAACCCAACTTCAGAAATATCAGGGGCAATTTTGTGAAATTGGATCAGAGGAATTATTTCAAAATGCCTTGTGTTTAACAGACTAAAAATGGCACATTTACTTTTAACAGCAAACAAACAAAAGCAGTGTTTTTGTGTGGGTTTCTTTGAGGGGATTTATTGAGATAGATAAGTAAGACCCAGCTGCTATAACACAGTGGGAGGCAGTTTATCACAGGCGAACACAAAAACGTCAGGAATAACAGAATTAAAAAAAAAAAAAAAAGTTTCTCAATTGTTATCCCAGAGTTCAGTAGGGACCCACTACTGCGATGCGGGTGGAGAATGTACTGATATAAACTTAAATCTCTTTATCTAGACTAGAAGGTCACAAGAAAATAGCAGTTGAACATCAAAAATGTGTTAAGTATAAATGGGTTAGCAGGGCACAAAAATGTGAAAACCTAAACAACTAGAACACTGATATCCTCTCGGTTCTATGTGGTAGACCTCTAAAAGGGATAACAGTTCATTGGAACTTCCAAACCAAAACTCTCAGCAGCATGCAGTGTTGTACAAACATTACCAACCAGTCTCTACGTTCTCCATCTAACCCACAATGCCCCCTGCTGAACTGTGGAGGGCACATTCTGGTTGGTGGGCAACTTCTCCCAGCTTTATTTTATGTCTTTGTTTGCATTCAGACATAGGCACAGCACTTCACCTCTAAAGCCAGTAGACAACCCTTGGGCTTAATAGCTACCACCACTAGGTCTGGCAGGTTGGTGCAGTACTAGAGTAATGACTGGCTGGTAAATGAGAACGAGACATCTCCCTGCGTGAGTTGTGGAAAATGAGTCATCACACCCCCAACATCTGACCATTGCCATAGGGGTTGGGAGAGGTTATGACAACACACACAAATTCCCATCGGAGTGCTACACTTTCCTGTATCACTACTGGCTGATGCTGTCCCAATATAAACACACACACGTACACTAGCGTTCAAAAGTTTGGGGTCACTGTTTTTGAAAGAAAAGCACATTTTTGTCCATTAAAATAACATAAAATTGATCAGAAACAGTGTAGACATTGTTAATTTTGTAAATGACTATTGTAGCTGGAAACGGCTGATTTATGGAATATCTACATAGGCGTTACAGAGGCCCATTATCAGCAACCATCACTCCTGTGTTCCAATGGCACGTTGTTAGCTAATCATTTTAAAAGACTAATTGATCATTAGAAAACCCTTTTGCAATTATGTTAACACAGCTGAAAACTTGTGCTGATTAAAGAAGCAATAAAACTGTCCTTCTTTAGACTAGTTGAGTATCTGGAGCATCAGCATTTGTGGGTTTGATTACAGGCTCAAAATGGTCAGAAACAAAGAACTTTCTTCTGAAACTCAGTCTATTCTTGTTCTGAGAAATGAAGACATTTCAGATCGCCATTATACTCTAACAGAAAATACAGACATGAGTTTGTTGCTTGGTAACTTACATAACAAGCAAGATGATTCTGTAGCCAACTATGAAATGGGCGGAATTAGTCAGGTTAAACCTTGTTAACCACCTAGAAAGAAGCTCCATTGAGACAGATGAATCTGAACAGGGCATGATGAGATACTGGCTGTCTAGCACTCTAACTGAGAAACGTCTAAACTACTATAACGAATAATTAACCAACTTTGTCTTTGACAGAATCCTATGAAAGTGACCATTTCAAAACTTGTAATAAATGCAGACTTCGTAGCTACTGTACAACGCAATCAAAAAGGTGTCTGATATCCCAGTCAATAAAAACAGTGACTTCATGTTACATGTTTTTATTTTTTATTTAAGAAAGCATCTCAATTGATAATGTACAAAATCAAATAAAAAGGATGACAAAAAACAAATGAACATTGTTAGTTGATAAAATCCAATTAGCTGTTGAAATAACCACTACTGTAAGAGTAAATAATGCAACACGGACATTTTTATAAGTGGGTCCAACTGAATCACATCTGATTACATAAAGAAAACATGCCGAGACTCAATCTCCCTCTGCTTCCAACTCTTCAGTAATTTCACTAGCATCTTTAACATCATTTTTACTGACACCAAACCCAGTGTCATTACCATTAGCACCATGATCGATATTAATATTATCATTACTATTGACTGGGAAATGGCTCAATAGATTAACAGACTGCAGGTTCTGGCTCATTGCCTTACTCTCCCTGGGTCCCCTCTGATTTGTCATCAACAGTTTCAGTAGCAGCAATCACTGCATCTCCAATACAACAACCACCAGAATGGGTATCAACATGGTTATTACCACCATTTGGGTTGTCGTCACCATGGAAACCATCAACTGGCATCTCATCATCCCCATTATCATCATCACCATGGGCAACAACAATCTCTTTGACCATCTTATCAGCTTCAATATCATCATCTCCAATCTCCCCATCCTCAAGTTCCTCTGGTTCTCTCTTGGCTCTTTTCTTCTTGGGTGGGTCAGTCTCAGGAGAGCTTCCCAGGAAGGGTGGCCCCAGTTGGGGCTGTGAGACCTCCGTCCCCCCCTCCTCCCTCCGACCGTTACCCCGCCATGCCCCCTCTATCATGGGACTGCCATGGGCCAACACAGGCTCCACTGAAATGAAAGGGCGGTGGTGGGCAATCGTTAACAGGATGTGGGAGTTGCCATGCTGCGTACACACACACACTGCAGTCTCACCATGCTTAACAGACACACATGCACACACTTATACATTTGCACGGGCAGGGTCTGGCTACGCTGACGGCATAATTTGGTTCAGTGGGCCTTAGTCAAATGAGGCGGTGTGCCAGACCATTAGCTTTGCAATAATATACGTCGGTCGTTTGTTGTAGGAGAGGGTGAGGAATCAGGGGGCGCAAAAGTGTTATATCAATGTGAAGAAATACTCCATGACCAAAAGCTCCTTTTTCACTGTAAACATTTTCAGAAAATTGATTAGAACATTTCACAAGATTAATACCCATGTGAAGAGAATGAAAGAATGAGGCTGACAACGTGAGATGACTTGTTATACATTTTAGTTATACATTTTAGTAATACAGTTGAAGTCGGAAGTTTACATATACCTTAATCAAATACATTTAAACTCAGTTTCACAATTCCTGACATTTAATCCTAGTAAAAAAAGTACCTGTTTTAGGTCAGTTAGGATCACCGCTTTATTTTAAGAATGTGAAATGTCAGAATAATAGTAGAGAGAATGATTAATTTCAGCTTTTATTTCTATCATCACATTCCCAGTGGGTCAGAAGTTTACATACACTCAATTAGTATTCGGTAGCATTGCCGTTCAATTGTTTAACTTGGGTCAAACGTTTCAGGTAGCCTTCCACAATACATTGGGTGAATTTTGGCCCATTCCTCCTGACAGAGCTGCTGTAACCAAGTCAGGTTTGTAGGACTCCTTGCTTGCACACGCTTTTTCAAGGTCTGCCCACAAATTCTCTATAGGATTGAGGTCAGGGCTTTAAGAAGCCCACTCCAATACCTTGACTTTGTTGTCCTTAAGCCATTTTGCCACAACTTTGGAAGTATGCTTTGTCCATTTGTAAGACCCATTTGCGACCAAGCTTTAACTTTCTGACTGATGTCTTGAGATGTTGTTTCAATATATCCACATAATTTTCCATCTTCATGATGCCATCTATTTTGTGAAGTGCACCAGTTCCTCCTGTAGCAAAGCACCTCCACAACATGATGCTGCCACCCTCGTGCTTCACGGTTGGGATGGTGTTCTTCGGCTTGCAAGCGTCCCCCGTTTTCCTCCAAACATAATGATGGTTATTATGGCCAAACAGTTCTATTTTTGTTTCATCAGACCAGAATACATTTCTCCAAAAAGTACAATCTGTGTCCTCATGTGCAGTTACAAACCGTAGTCTGTCTTTATGGCGGTTTTGGAGCAGTGGCTTCCTCCTATGCTGAGCGGCCTTTTAGGTTATGTCAATATAAGACTCGTTTTACTGTGGATATAGATACTTTTGTACCGGTTTCCGCCAGCATCTTCACAAGGTCCTATGCTGTTGTTCTGGGATTGATTTGCACTTTCCTCACCAAAGTACGTTCATCTCTAGGAGACAGAACGCGTCTCCTTCCTGAGCGGCATGACGCCTGCGTGGTCCCATGGTGTTTATACTTGGGTACTATTGTTTGTACAGATGAACGTGGTACCTTCAATTGTTTGGAAATTGCTCCCAAGGATGAACCAGACTTGGAGGTCTACAATTGTTTTTCTGAGGTCTTGGCTGATTTCTTTTGATTTTCCCATGATGTCAAGCCGAGGCACTGAGTTTGAAGGTAGGCCTTGAAATAAATCAGAAGCTTCTAAAGCCATGACATAATTTTCTGGAATTCTCCAAGCTGTTTAAAGGCACAGTCAACTTTGTATGTAAACTTCTGACCCACTGGAATTGTGATTAAGTGAAATAATCTGTCTGTAAACAATTGTTGGAAAAATTACTTGTGTCATGCACAAAGTAGATGTCCTAACAGACTTCCCGAAACTATAGTTTGTTAGCAAGAACTTTGTGGAGTGGTTGAGAAACGAGTTAATGACTCCAACCTAAGTGTACGTAAACTTCTGACTTCAACTCTATATATGAAGCGTCTTAAAATGTGTGTATTCATCTTAAGATAGCTGGGTGAGAACCACATCACAGTAAGTACATTTTCCCCCAATAAAGTAGTTATCAACAGTCAGTGCTAGTAGGAATATATCAGTGTTTGAAGTGGGGCTTATCATAGGGCATGACTCAACCCAAAGGAACCGTGACTGACCGTCACTCACTGACCACAGACCAGGGATGGGCAACTTTGATGGGGGATGCAAAAAATCTGAACACGAAGGGCCGCAGTTGCTGTTTTAAAGCTAGTTTTCTGCAATTCTACACATTTTGTCATGAGGCGGAAAGATTAAACCATTTTTAAAACATTTGTATGAAATTAGTTAGGTTTTTACAGTTAATTTCATGCAATTCTACTAATTTTGCCATGGGGCAGAAAGGAAAATTAGCGGTTTTACAGCTAATTTCCTGCCATTCTACACATTTTGCCATAGGGTGGTAAGAAATGTTTGCAGTTTTTAATATATGGGAGACTAACAAAATCGATGGTTGATTACTACAAGTTTAGATAGCTGGCCGATAGACTAACTTACCAATCCCAAAAATGTTAGCCGACATGGGCTAATTGAGTGATTATCAGTGACTGATAAAACTGTTGGGGGGAGATTTACCCGAGGGCCTTCAAAAGGGGGGCTGCCAGTTGCCCATCCTTGCCACAGAACAAGCTGCCAGAGCCAGTAAGGACCACAACAGATCTTCTCTGTAAATACACAGCTGTTCCGCCACAGGGTCCGATGTGTTATCACCTCATGCAGGCGTCTCTCTGTTGTGGTGACTCAGTAGTAATGTTACTATAATTGACACTACAGAGATACAGCTTGGCAACACCGCCTTATCGGAAACAGACAGCATACCACAGGGTCCGATTACCCTTCATCACTTCCTACAGGCTTTTCTCTCAATGTTGTGGAGACTCTCTCAGTAGCAGAACAAGTATTAGAGTTACAGTGTAACAGCTTAGCAACACACTCGAGCTAAAATGACCTCAAGGCTCCATCTGTTCTGGGTCCCTGATAAGAGTCTGATAGGGTTACCGAGTGTGGTGTGGTGATTTGATTAGGCCTACCTACTGTTTGTTTTTGTTGCTGTCCCTGACATTGGCATCTCCGGGCATGTACTACCTCAACTTGGCGTCGGTGTATGACGTAGCCTCCTGTAAGACTTGTCTTGATTATGAGATTAAGTAGGACGACCAACATTCTGGCCACTCTCCCTTACTGACTTAACCCTAACCCCCATCCATAATTTGAACAGTTCCTACGTGAATCATATTTGAGACACTTTCTGATAGGTGTTAGTATGTGTGACATTACACAGAACACACATTTCTTCTGGGGCAGCATGTTGTCATAATGGAGTCACTAGGAGACTGCAGGACATTAAAGGAAAACTATCTTTTGGTATTTGTTAAATTAACCCATTATTGAATGCATCATACCGGCTGTATGTGTATTTTGAAAGTTACACATCTTGAACACTTGATTGCTGACATGCAAAATATATTTGGACTATATCAAACAAACTGCTGACTAATGAAACTAACCTGAGATGTCATGTTAATGTAAGGATAGACCAATTCATCATGTCAGAGTTCTGCTCCCTCACTAACACCAGCCTTGGTGAGGTTGTTCTTAGCGAAATGTTACATTAAAACTTTCTAGAAGGGATGATGGATTGCCTACTTGCAGCTTACTGTAGGTGTGGTTGGTGTGTTTGTTATTACCTGGTCCTTTCAGTGGGTAGTTGTGGCAGTGGTCCTTGAGAACAATGTGTAGCAATGGGTACTCAATCACAAGTTTGAACTTCAAGTTTTCCTTCAGGGTCTTTGCCATGTCTAGCTCTTGATACCTAAACAAAAAAACAAAACGTGTTACTACATTACAACCACCAGAAGCTATAGCAGCCAGCAGGTCCCCCCAAGGTGAACAAAAAATGGCCGCTGCTCATCTCTATCCACACAGGTGTGGTCTAGTTTGGATACAGCTTATGTCAAAATGGACTTTTCATAGCAGGTAAGGATAATTAGGTTAAGGTTAGGAAAAGGGTTAGCTAAAATAAAAAAACAACCTATCTGCTCTAGCTGTAGAATCCTTCTATGACTGTATTGCTGAGGCTTGGTCGGTCTTTCGTGGAGGAGGGTTGATGGAGATAGGAGTCATGGTTTGGCACAGTAAAACTCCAGTGCTGATTCCCATCCCTCCTCATGGAGAATGGAAACTACTGGCTTAACCCGAGTCAATAACATCTCACCAAAAGTACTGCGGCCCTTGAAGCTCCTATTGTTCCACTCTCTTTTTGCGAAGATAGCGCCGACAAGATGGCACCGACATAGATGGTCGCCTCGCTTCTAGTCCTTAGGAAACTATGCAGTATTTCGTTTTTTTATGTATTATTTCTTACATTGTTAGCCAAGAAAATCTTAAGCGTTATTACATACAGCCGGGAAGAACTATTGGATATCAGAGCGATGTCAACTTACCAACATTACGACTAGGAATACGACTTTCCCGAAGCGGATCCTTGTTTGCACCACCACCCATGGCATTAGATCTGATTTCAGAGGCCGGCCCAAAATAAACAACGTAGCCGCAGAAGAGGTAGACGGAGCGGCCTCCTGGTCAGACTTCGAAGGCGTGCACACCACCTACTGCGAGGTGAGGATATTACTCGCCAATGTCCAGTCTCTAGATAACAAGTTAGATAAAATAAGGGCAAAGGTTGCCTTCCAGAGACATCCGGGATTGTAACATTGTTTCACGGAAACATGGCTCTCTCGGGATATGTTGTCGGAGTCGGTACAGCCACCGGGATTCTGTGTCGCGCCAACAGAAATAAACATATCTCTGGAAAGAGGAAGGGCAGGGGTGTATGCTTCCTGAGTAACGACTCACGGTATAAATCGTAACATACAGGGACTCAAGTCTTTGTTCACCTGACTTAGATTTCCTTACAATCAAATGCCGATCATATTACCTCCCAAGAGAATTCGTCGGTTATCACAGCCGTGTATATCCCTCAAGCCGATACCACGACGGCACTCAAGGAACTTCACTGGACTCTTTGCAAACTATATATCATGAGACTGCATTTATTGGATGCTGTACCCACTGTGACTATTAAAACCTACCCTAACTAGAAACCGTGAATAGATGGCTGCATTAGCGCAAAACTGAAAGCATGAACCACTGCATTTAACCATGGAAAGATGACTGGGAATATGGCCGAATATAAACAGTGTAGTTATTCCCTCCGCCATGCAATCAAACAAGTGAAATGTCGGTATAGGGCCAAAGTGGAGTCACAATTCAATGGCTCAGACACGAGACGTATGTGGCAGGGTCTACAGGGAATTACGGACCACAAAAAGAAAACCAGCCACGTCACGGACACCGACGTCTTGCTTTCAGACAAACTAAACACCTTTGCCCGCTTTGAGGATAATACAGTGCCACAGACGGGGCCTAATACCAAGGAATGAGGGCCCCCCCTCTCCTCCATGGCCAACATTTAAATGTCTTACTCACGTGTTAACCCTCGTAAAGCTGGCGGCCCAGATGGCATCCCTAGTCGCGTCATCAGAGCATGCGCAGACCAGCTAGCTGCTGTCCCGTCATGCTTCAAGATGGCCACCATTGGTCTTGGATACAGAAAGGCAAAGATAACTGAACTAAATGACTACTGCCCCGTAGCACTCACGTCTGTCATCATGAAGTGCTTTGAGAGACTACTCAAGGATCATATCACCACCTTACCTGCTACCCTAGACCCACTTCAATTTGCATACTGGCCCAATAGATCCACATACGATGCAATCGACATCACACTGCCCTACCCCATCTGGACAAGAGGAATACCTATGTAAGAATGCTGTTCATTGACAACTCAGCAATCAACACCTTAGTACCCTCTAATTTCATCATTATGGTTGAGGCCCTCGGTCTCAACCCCACCCTGTGCAATTGGGTCCTGGACTTTCTGATGGGACGCCCCCCAGGTGGTGAAGGTAAGAAACAAAATCTCCACTTTGCTGATCCTCAACACTGGGGCCACACAAGGGTGTGTGCTCAGCCCCCTCCTGTACTCCCTGTTCACCCATGACTGCGTGGCCATGCATGCCTCCAACTCAATCATCAAGTTCGCAGATGACAATAGTAGTGAGCTTGATTACCAACAACGTCGAGACAGGGAGGTGGTGCCAGGAAAACAACCTCTCACTCAACATCAACAAAACAAAGGAGATGATGGTGGACTTCAAGAAACAGCAGAGGGAGCACCACCCTATCCACATCGACGGGACTGCAGTGGAAAGTTAAGTTCCTTGGTGTACACATCACGGACAAACTGAAATGGTCCACCCATACAGACATTGTGGTGAAGGCAGCGCAACAGCACCTCAACCTCAGGAGGCTGAAGAAATTTGGCTTGCACTTAAAAGCCTCAAACTTTTACAGATGCACAATTGAAAGCATCCTGTCGGGCTGCACTGCACTCAACCGCAAGGCTCTCCAGAGGGTGGTGCGGTCTGCACAACGCATCACTGGGGGCAAACTACCTGCCCAGGTCAACTGTAAGTGCTGTTATTGTGAAGTGGAAACATTTAAGAGCAACAACGGCTCAGCTGGGAAGTGGTAGGCCACACAAGCTCATAGAATGGGACCGCTGAAGCGTGTAGCGTGTAAAAAGTTGACTGACAGAGGCTGCTGCCTACATACAGAATCAAAATCATTGGCCACTTTATTAAAGTGACTAGTGATACATTTATTAATGTTAACATATCTTGTATTACTCATCTCATATGTATATACAGTATTCTACACCATCTAATTCATCTTGCCTATGGCGCTCGGTCATCGCTCATCCATATATTTATATGTACATATTCCTATTCCATCCCTTTACCTTAGGTGTGTGTGTATTAGGTTGTTGGGGAATTGTGAGATTACTTGTTAGATATTACTGCAGTGTCGGAACTAGAAACAAGCATTTCGCTACACTCACAGTAACATCTGCTAACAATGTGTGTGACAAATAAAATTTGATGGTAATAGATCATGCTAAACGGTTAGCAGTCCTAAGGAGTCACATGGTTTGCCTCTACGCTCAACCATTTCACCCCATCCAGCTTACCCTGTCATCACCAATAACCTAGATATGATATAGGCCTAACTAATATTCACTACATGACCAAAAGTATGTGAATACTCTCATTCCAAAATCATGGGCATTAATACGAAGTTGGTCCCCCCCCTTTGCTGTATCACAACAGGCTGTGATTGGGAGTCCAATAGGGCGGCACACAATTGGCCCAGCATCGTACGGGTTTGGCCAGTGTAGGCCGTCATTGTAAATAAGAATTTGTTCTTAACTGACTTGCCTAGTTAAATAAAGGCTACATTTATTTTCTGCTATAACAGCCTCCACCCTTCTGGGAAGGCATTCTACTAGATGTTGCAACATTGCTGCGGGGACTTGCTTCTATTCAACCACAAGGGCATTAGTGAGGTCGGCACTGATGTTGGGCAATTAGGCCTGGTTTGCAGTCCGCGTTCCAATTCATCCCAAAGGTGTTCGATGGGGTTGGGTTCAGGGCTCTGTGCAGGCCAGTGAAGTTCTTCCACACCGATCTCGACAAACCATTTCTATATGGACTTTGATTTATGCACTGGGCATTGTCATGCTGAAACAGGAAAGGGCTTCCCCAAACTGTTGCCACAAAGTTGGAAGCACAGAATCATCCAGAATGTCCTTGTATGGTGTAACGTTAAGATTTCCCTTCACTGGAACTAAGGGGCCTGCCCAAATCATGAAAAACAGCCCCAGACCATTATTGCTTCTCCACCAAACTTTACAGTTGGCACTATGCATTGGGGCAGGTATCGTTCTCCGGGCATCCGCTAAACCCAGATTTGTCCGTCGGACTGCCAGATGGTGAAGCGTCATTTATCACTCCTGAGAACGCGGTTCCACTGCTCCAGGGTCCAATGGTGGTGAGCTTTACACTACTCCAGCCGACGCTTGGAATAGCGCTCGGCCATGGAAACCCATTTCATGAAGCTCCCGTCAAACAGTTCTTGTGCTGACGTTGCTTCCAGAGGCAACCAAGGACAAACTTTTTACACCCTACATGCTTCAGCGGTCCCATTCTATGAGCTTGTGTGGCCTACCACTTCGCAGCTGAGCCGTTGTTGCTCCTAGATGTTTCCACTTCACAATAACAGCACTTACAGTTGACCTGGGCAGCTCTAGCAGTGCAGAAATTTGACTTATGGCCTTGTTGGAAAGGTGGCATCCTATGACAGTGCCATGTTGAAAGTCACTGAGGAATCCAGTAAGGTCATTCTACTGCCAAAGTTTGTTTATGGAGATTTCATGGCTGTGTGCTCAATTATTATAGATTTTTTTAAGCTGAATCCACTAATTTGAAGGGGTGTCCACATACTTTTGTATATATAGTGTACATATGCACCTCCCCCAAATCCCTTCAATACTCCTGCAAGCAAAACAGACAGGGTAACATACGTAACGCTTGCTTTGCACACACACATCCCCAAACGCCAAACCAATCCAAGAGCTGGGATGCAACATGACAGTTATAGGTTTTTACTACGGTACCTCAGGTTGGTTCCAAGAAAGCCTACTAAAATCTGAGGTGGGAGAGGATCTCAAGTCAACAACAATATCTGTTGGCATCAGGAAGAGACAGACTCGGAGGGAGGGAGGGAGGGAGAGAAAGTGATCGAGAGACGAGGGAGCTGCAACTCATACTCCTGTCAGTTGGAAAAACTACAAAACATCTCTTGTAAGCGGCAAATAAACCTCAGAATCCGGACAGACTTCCTTTGGGAAATGTGGCGGTTGTGTGTTCTGCATGTACATGCATGTGTTTAAGAGCCATCACCACCAGAAGAGCGAGAAAACAGTCTTCTGTAGAAGCACCAGGGGGTTCCCATTATTCTCCAACAACACCTACTCAACTATTATTACTGAAGGATGAGTGGGTAGCTGCAGCATTTGGCCAGGAAGGATGAGAGAAGTAAGATATGGTCAGGACCACAGCCAAATAACTGACGCTCGAGTGGGCATTACTAGCCCTGATCAGAGTGCTCAGTGCTCTGATCAGGAGTTACTTCAGAGGGAATTCCTTTGTTGTAATTTAGAGGGTGTGGGGGGGGGGGGCTGTAAAATAATGGTCCGATGTCGGTGAATTGATATATCGGTCGGGCTCTAACATTCACAACAGGTTCTCTTATCTAAGCTAAGAGGATCCAAACCACAGCCACCTTATGTAAGCTAGAGGAATATGAATACAGAATCAGAGCGCTTCAGTTCAGGTTATAAGAGGCGGCAGCAAACCACAGCTATGCGCAGGTGGCTGCTTTACCAGACTGTGGTTGGGTCTGTGGTTGCATCCTTTAGTTAAGATTCTTATAATCATTACCCAGCTGTATTAATAACAATACAAAATATTTGACATAGCACTACCAAGAGACTGAATACAAGCATGTGCTAAGCAAAGAGAAACACAAGGGGATCTTTAAGAGCGCTGAGGGAGAGAGACACGGTTTTAGGAAGGCATCAGCATGCTTCAGTTCGGCTGGAGCCTATCCGAACTCAACTAACCTCCCTAAAAAGACCTGTGCTTGAAAAACACGTTTTTTTTGCCGAAGTCGCACAATTTTGCATCTTACTAAGACATTTGATGTATTCTTCAATGAAAAAGAACTGCATAAAAGTGAGTTGTCTCATTGAATGAAAGACTATTGAAGAGTCCCTATTGTTGACCAATCACAGACGAAGGGGCGTAGACTTCGGTTCAGATCTTCTGCTTGCCCCCAGAAGAAAAAAGGTAACCGAACAGCTGAAAAAACCCTCAAAGACATCACAAAATGTCCTCATAATATACAGTGCCTTCAAGAAAGTATTTAGGTCCCTTGACTTTTTCCACGTTAGTCTAATTTAAAACATTAAATTAAAAACATTCTTAGCAACCTACACACAATACTCCATAACGACAAAGAGAAAACAGGTTGAGAATTTTTGGCTAATAATTGATATTTTTATTTTTTTACATAAGTATTCAGACCCTTTGTTATGACTCAAAATTGAGCTAAGGTGCATTCTGTTTCCATTGATCATCCTTGGTAAATTCAATTGATTGGACATGAATTGGAAAAGCAAATACCTGTCTATACAAGGTCCCACAGTTGACAGTGCATGTCAGAGCAAAAACCAAGCCAAGAGGTCGAAGGAATTGTCCATAGAGCTCCGAGACAGGATTTTGTCAAGGATCAGATCAGGGGAAGTGTACCAAAAAAATGTCGGGCCTCCCGGGTGGCGCAGTGGTCTAGAGCACTGCATCGCAGTGCTAGCTGCGCCACCAGAGTCTCCGGGTTTGCGCCCAGGCTCTGTCGCAGTCGGCCGCGACCGGGAGGTCCGTGGGGCGACGCACAATTGGCTTAGCGTCGTCCGGGTTAGGGAGGGTTTGGCCGGTAGGGATATCCTTGTCTCATCGCACTCCAGCGACTCCTGTGGCGGGCCGGGCGCAGTGCGCGCTAACCGAGGGGGGCGGGTGCACGGTGTTTCCTCCGACACATTGGTGCGGCTGGCTTCCGGGTTGGAGGCGTGCTGTGTTAAGAAGCAGTGTGGCTTGGTTGGGTTGTGCTTCGGAGGACGCATGGCTTTCGACCTTCGTCTCTCCCGAGCCCATACGGGAGTTGTAGCGATGAGACAAGATAGTAATTACTAGCGATTGGATACCACGAAAATTGGGGGGAAAAGGGGGTAAAACAAAAAAAATGTCTGCAGCATTGAAGGTCCAAGAACATAGTGGCCTCCATCATTCTTAAATAGAAGTTTGGAACCACCAAAACTCTTCCTAGAGCTGGCCGCCCAGCCAAACTGAGCAATACGGGGAGAAGGGCCTTGGTCAGGGAGGTGACCAAGAACCAGAGGGTCACTGACAGAGCTCTAGAATTCCTCTGTGGAGATGGGAGAACTTTTTAGAAGGGCAACAATCTCAGCAGCACTCCACCAATCAGGCCTTTATGGTAGAGTGGCCAGACGGAAGCCACTCCTCAGTAAAAGGCACATGACAGCCCAATTGGAGTTTGCCAAAAGGCACCTAAAGACTCTCAGACCATGAGAAACAAGATTCTCTGGTAGGATAAAACCAAGATTGAACTCCGGCCGGAATGCCAAGTGTCACATCTGGATGAAACCTGGCACCATCCCTATGCTGAAGCATGGTGGTGGCAGCATCATGCTGTGGGGGTGTTTTTCAGAGGCAGGGACTGGGAGACTAGTCAGGATCGAGGCAAAGATGAATGGAGCAAAGTACAGAGACATCTGATGAAAACTGGCTCCAGAGCACTCAGGACCTCAAACTGGGGTGAAGGTTCACCTTTCAAAAGGACAATGATCCTAAGCACACAGTGGCTTCTCTGAATGTCCTTGAGTGGCTGGGCCAGAGCCCTGACTTGAACTCGATCAAACTGTAATCGCTGCCAAAGGTGCTTCAACAAAGTACTGAGTAAAGGGTCTGAATACTTATGTAAATGTGATATTTTAGTTGTTTTTTCATACATTTGCAATTATTTCTAAAAACCTGTTTTTGCCTTGTCATTATGGGGTATTGTGTGTAGATATTTTTACATTTTTTCCCCCCTCATCAATTTTAGAATAAGGCTGTAACCTAACGAAATCAGGATAAAGTCAGGGGTCCGAATACTTTCCGAAGGCACTGTATGCACAAACTATAACGAACTGTTGCGGCTAGGAAGCATGCGGACTCCTTACGGAGAGGGTTGGAACATCACAAATGTGTGAGGAGAGAGCGTAGTCGTTGGGGTAACTAAAGGAACGTTACAGCTGCCTGTGATTTAAGGGGCTCAGACCATCTCCAGGGGAGAAAACAGATGATAAACCATCACCACTACCCTTTCCCCCCCTCACTGTCTTCTGCAGAGTGTCTGTTTGATATTTTAAACTAGGCAGCATTTCTCCTTGTCAGGCTGGCCAGCCCAGCTGCTCATTGGGTCTCTGCTCTACTCTGCAGCGAGCTGACCGAGGGAAGGACATCCTCTGGATCCAAACGAGTGGAATGAATCAGAAATAAAAATCAACATTTCAAAAAGGTATTAAAGAAATAAACATCCAGCCCGAGGGGTTAGGGCTTTTTTTTTACCCCCTTTTTCTCATCCCTACAACTCCCGTACGGACTCGGGAGAGGCGAAGGTTGAGAGCCATGCGTCCTCCGAAACACAACCGCACTGCTTCTCGACACAATGCCCAAAAAACCTGGAAGCCAGCCACACCAATGTGTCGGACGAAACACTGTGCACCCGGCGACTGTCAGCGTGCACTATGCCGGGCCCGCCACAGGAGTCGCTAGTGCGCGATGGGACAAAGGACATCCCTGCCAGCCAAACCCTCCCCTAACCCGGACGACGGTGGCCCAATTGTGTACCGCCCCATGGGTCTCCTGGTCGCGGCCGGCTGCGACAGCCTGGACTCGAACCAGGATCTCCAGTGGCACAGTGATGCATTGTCTTAGACCTCTGCTCCACTCGGGAGGCCAGAGCTCTTGACGCTCGGGCTGCTTCTCTTCAGGATGTTTACTGGTTACACAGCTATATTTAGTACAGGAGCAGCCATTCATTTGATTCATACAAAATGTCTACCAGGAATATCAAGTAAGAAATTCAACACAGGAGCATGATGACCCGGGGCCAACTATGGACTGTACTGTTCTGTCCAAATCCCACGGCTTAAACCTGAACCAAACCCAGCCCACCTAAAGGTAGCCAGTGCTCTATGAACCCCAACTTAAAGGTGCATTCTACAACATTTACAGTACATGTTGAGCTCATCGACCATTGCATGCATAGATCCAAATCTGAAGAGTGCTTACATTTCTCCAGCCCCATCCTTCAGCTTTAATCCAAAAACCTTTTGTCCTTCACTCCAGGGGGCCCTTTCATCAAAGGGAGGTGGTCTGAATCTTTCATTTAAAGACCCTTGCTCCCTTCGGTCTCAACATAGACTTTGATCTGAAGCCATTCTTGTGATTATGCTATCGTAACTGTTTGTAGCCAAATTGTATCTATGATAGAACGCCATCCATTTATGTTCTTTGGTTAATTCTCATATATTAAAATAGCATACAATGATATCAGGCCACACCCGGCCATGATAAGACACCTGTGTGTCTTTTGACACTATATAAATGTCACCCCGCAGTGTTTGTCATTATACCCTGATGAAGACAGGTTGTCTGTTGAAACGTTGGACATAAATATTTTTGCATCTGAGCTCCTAAC
Source organism: Salvelinus fontinalis (assembly GCF_029448725.1). Taxonomy (NCBI): domain Eukaryota; kingdom Metazoa; phylum Chordata; class Actinopteri; order Salmoniformes; family Salmonidae; genus Salvelinus; species Salvelinus fontinalis. Next base: position 37,713,484 of record NC_074678.1, on the reverse strand, counting down.
ACTTTTTTTAAGTGTTCCACTCCGCTAGCCAGCACCTCACCTAAATGGATGTGCGTTTCTTTCACCTCTAGGTGGTCTGAATCAGACAGCAATTTCAAGTGTACTATAGGTAAAACTAGCCATATTGTGTATTCAGTCCCAGCGAACAGAATCACATCATAACATGTGATCACAGGGTTGCATAGGACGGATGCACTGGGTGGCCCAGACATGCTTGGGAGGCACCGAGCGCCTTTTGGGAGCCCTTCAATAGGATGTGACCCCTGTCAGGAGCCCAGGGCCCCTCTTCTTATTACAGTTGGCTTGTTCCCCTCCCCATTATACCCTGCTCTAGTCTCTGCCCTGTTATGTAACTGTACCTTGCTGATATTATGAGCCAATTCCACCTTGGCCACGGGAGAACATGTCAGTCCTACTAAAACACCATAATGTTGATCATAAACACTAAGTAAAAGTAAAATGCCGCACCTAATGGTAGGCCATTATAGAGCCCTATACCAACGACCATTAAGTGTGTGTGTGTGTGGGGGGGGGGGGGGGGGGGGGGGGGGGGTGATGAGCTAATAGGGAAAGTAAGAGTCACACCTCTGGTATTGTTCTCCTCCCTACTGTACTAGCTAGCACTGTGTCGCGGGGTTGCAACATAACTCATTAACACACTCAGCGCTTCACTGACGTCTACCATAATGCTGACAGGAACACATTTCTGAAGTTTGCAACACCTCTCCTACCCTAGTCCCCCCCACATCTTCCTGTGTATGTGTTGTTAACAGGCAGTAGGTTGGTGAGAGGACGTGGTGCTGATGGATGAATATCTCCATTAGTCATAGCAGGGGGCAGGTCGCTGCTTTTCCTTTTCTGCTGCTAACCAGCTGTTCCTCCCCCCTCTCATCTACACCCTGGCTGAATCCCAAATGATACCCTATTAGCTAAATGGTGCACTACTTTTAAATCAAGTGCAATAGGGCTCTGGCCAAAAGCCATGCACTATGTAGGGAATAGGATGCCATTTAGTACACACATATTTAAGGGTTGAGGTTACAGGACAACCCACAGCCCCACGGTTAATAGCGTATCCTGACTGGACTAGTGAGCAACAAGGCCTCAAGGCTGGAGGAATCCACACACACCAGGGAAACAATAAGGGTGAAAATTGGTAGAAAATCCTGGAGTTTAACATGGCGTTTTCACTACGCGTATATAACCTGATGGGGATCTGATGCCCCTGGTCTGTGTATAGGGTAGGGAGTGTGTGTGATACTTACTTTGTATCCAAAAGAAGAGAAAAAAAGAGTCCGAGATGACTGACAAGAGGAGCCTCCTGGGATACCCATCACTAACTAAAGGACTAAAGCTTACTACACGCTCTGGGAAGACGCAAGACTCGGAGTGCTGCCATGTCAATTTCATCACAAAAAGGGGCGGATCCTTGTAATACGCTCTGGCATTCAACGTACTTTTTTACTACCTGACAATTGAGACACGCCGTATCATTCCTTCTGCAGCCATGGGGGCAGTGTTGTTGCTTGGTTCCTTGATCTGGTCTACAGGCTATTCATCCAAGCATTGATAACCAAATATAATCTCAGCGACTGTAAACCAAACAAGTAAACCAAACAAGAATCCACCCAAAAAGGTACTTTGTAATAACTAATGATTCCAGGCTATTGTAGCCAGCTAGCTAGCCATGTGCTTTTTCTCCATGACCAAAACATGTTCTATTTTTAGCTGCTATCAGAATGTATACAAACAGCATATCAAACTGGGATAAATGTTTTAGGTTACACCAGCAGGTATAAGAATATTTGTCAGGGCATATTTTTTCAACTATGATCAGATTTTCTTTTCACATGGAGATGTGGGAAGCTAAAAAGGCTACTAGAAAGCCTCGTTAAAAAACATAAGCTAAAGACGACTAGCCAGGCTGCTACTAGCAAGGGAAGGTGACTTGTCATTGCTTTCACAAAATATAAAAATAGAGATAACGTTGGCATCGCCCCCTTGTGAATGGGAGTGGGACCGGCGAGGATATCAGGTTACCAAAAGGTGTCCACTACTCCCCCAAAAAATCCCACTCCACCCATGTGCACACGTGTAGATCAAATGAGTGAAGCTTGTGGTAAGTAACCTAAAGGACCATCTCAGGAGTGATATGGGCCGGGGGAGATTCACTGTCATGTTGATGCTATTTGCGATGCGAAGAACAAGTAGCTCCACATTAGAAGAGTAAGTAAGGGGGCTGGTTGATTGGTAGACTGAAGTTGTGGGGTCAGAGGGCACAGCAGGTTATGAGTGTAGAAGATCAACTTTCTCTATGACTAAGTGGAAATGGGTGACAGCCAAGGACTGGGCGAGGCAAATGGGTGCTATCAAAACCAGCACCATCCCCTTCCCACACAAAGTATGTCTGTGTCCAGATGATCAGCGGCATTCCCAAAATGTGGAATCAACTGGAATTACAGCACAAAGAATTAGGCCGGGGGAAATGAAAAGCTCTGCTTTCGCACTGCGTAGCTCAGCAGGAATTTACAAGGCGAGTGATGTCATGTTCATAAACCCATTAAGGCGATTTCATACATGCGGGATAAATCCGTCACGAGAGTGGCGAGGCCGGCGAAACAGAACGCTCACATGGACAGAATGCCTGAGTACTGACAGGATTCTGACAACACTTTTGATGAGATTACAAATCTTTGTGTTGAAATTTATTAGAACTTTGGTTGCTGGAACAATCTGATGAGACAATTAATTAATATCAATGGAATGGACAGTGATGTTAATAGGAGAACTGAGGTCCAATTTGGGTACATTTAACATCAGTTTCCCAGACCCATATTAAGCTAAATTCTGGACAAAAAAAGCACTTTCAATGGAGATTCTCTTCGCTTTAGAGTAATTCGTACCTCACAGAGTTGGCCTTCCTGCCCTCAGCCTTCATGAAGACCCTGACGTGATCAAATGGGCTGTGGACGTACATCTTCAACCTGAAAGACATAAATGAAAATGGGTCAAGGTTCGAGAAGGTATCAAAACCAGCTTTTATATAGAGACACACATACAGTAATACAGGGCTGTGGATAGGGTTTAGACGTTCACACATTTGCACTTATTTTCTTAAGAGGGGTCAACGAGAGGTCACAAAACAAAGACTACAATGACTGAGCTACAGACTGGGACTCTGAGCTACAGACTGGGACTCTGAGCTACAGACTGGGACTCTGAGCTACAGACTGGGACTCTGAGCTACAGACTGGGACTCTGAGCTACAGACTGGGACTCTGAGCTACAGACTGGGACTCTGAGCTACAGACTGGGACTCTGAGCTACAGACTGGGACTCTGAGCTACAGACTGGGACTCTGAGCTACAGACTGGGACTCTGAGCTACAGACTGGGACTCTGAGCTACAGACTGGGACTCTGAGCTACAGACTGGGACTCTGAGCTACAGACTGGGACTCTGAGCTACAGACTGGGACTCTGAGCTACAGACTGGGACTCTGAGCTACAGACTGGGACTCTGAGCTACAGACTGGGACTCTGAGCTACAGACTGGGACTCTGAGCTACAGACTGGGACTCTGAGCTACAGACTGGGACTCTGAGCTACAGACTGGGACTCTGAGCTACAGACTGGGACTCTGAGCTACAGACTGGGACTCTGAGCTACAGACTGGGACTCTGAGCTACAGACTGGGACTCTGAGCTACAGACTGGGACTCTGAGCTACAGACTGGGACTCTGAGCTACAGACTGGGACTCTGAGCTACAGACTGGGACTCTGAGCTACAGACTGGGACTCTGAGCTACAGACTGGGACTCTGAGCTACAGACTGGGACTCTGAGCTACAGACTGGGACTCTGAGCTACAGACTGGGACTCTCAGAGCTACAGGTGACTAACATGCTGCCTGAGCCTCCTATAGACAGTCTACACTGGGAACCAGAGGCCAGACTAAGCAAAGGTCCTTAGCCAGCGCGTGGCGAGAGCGCGGGGTCGAGGCGGCAGCGTTGGGTTAAAAATCTTTTTTAAAGGGAAAGATGGAGAGTTAGGGACAGAGAGGTGAGAAGTAGTATACTGTCCCTGTAGTATGTAAATGTTATTCTATTACTGCATTTCAAGCGTGTTCTTCCCAAGTCAATCACGTCCAAATAAAAAAGGCCACTGGAGAAAAAACGATAGATGGTATTTTTCGTCTACCAAAATTGAATTCTCACTTTCTTTTGATTTTCTTTATCTGGCAGCCGGTAATCTAAAATTAAAAGGAAACATTGTGTTTAGTTTATTATGTCGTTCAGTCGTCCCTTTTGAACAACATTCCCACTGTGGGGACAAGTGTTAAAGCTCTCACTTCATTCCTTGTAAAGTCACTGTACTGTGAGCCTAGACCAAGCAGTGTCATCCATCGTACTAGTCAGGCCAGGAAGGCAACACAGCTGGGAGGTGTCGGGGGCCAACAGTGACATAGTGGTCTAAAAGATCTGTATTCCATTTACTAACAACGAGCCAACCACCAGACAAGATTGATGGCATTCTGCTTCTTTGAGCAAACAAAAACATTTATAGAGAATCCATACAGTTATGGAATCGATGTGCATGATGCCAGTTAACCACAAGGAGCGTTGCCACATAATTGGCACGGAGGAATTGCTTGCGATGCCAGACTTCGTAGTCGTTTCCAACAAACGTGAGGATGATTTGTGATCAAGTATTGTATGGAAAGGGACGTCATTGTCCACAGTGAGTTTCTCACTCCATTTTAAATGGCATATAGCTCATTGCATAATTTACAATTTCACTCTCCATCGTAATAATGTTAGCTTTCTCCCCCTGCTGATAAGCACATTTTAATTGAATATACCTAGATACACCATAATTACAAAAGTGTGTGGACACATCTCAAATTAGTGGATTCGGCTATTTCAGCCACACTTGTTGCTGACAGGTGTATAAAAATCGAGCTCACTGCCATGCAATCACCATAGACAAACACTGGCAGTAGAATGGCCTTACTGAAGAGCTCAGTGACGTTCAACGTGGCACCATCATAGGATAACACCTTAACAACAAGTCAGTTCATCAAATTTCTGCCCTGCTAGAGCTGCCCTGGTCAACTGTAAGTGCTGTTGTTGTGAAGTGGAAACTTCTAAGAGCAACAATGTCTCAGCCGCGAAGTGGTAGGCCACACATGCGCACAGAACGGTACCGCCGAGTGCTAAAGCGTTCAGCACGTAAAAATCATCTGTGCTCGGTTGCAACACTCAACACCGGGTTGCAAACTACCACCGGAAGCAACGTCAGCACAAGAACTGTTAGTCTGGAGCTTCATGAAATGGGTTTCCATGGCCGAACAGCCGCACCCACACAAGCCTAAGAACTTGATTGGCCTGCAGAGCCCTGACCTCAACCCCATTGAACACCTTTGGGATGAATTGGAAAGCAGACTGTGAGCCAGGCCTAAACCCCCAACATCAGTGCCCGACCTCACTAGATGTTCCAACATCTAGTGGAAAGCCTTCCCAGAAGAGTGGAGGCTGTTATAACAGCGAAGTGGGACCAACTCCATAATAACACCCATGATTTTGGAACGAGAAGTTTGACGAGCAGGTGTCCACATACACTACATGACCAAAAGTATTTAATTTGGCAGACGAGGAAATGCTTTAAACTGCACGCTCGCTGTACTGAGGTACTACTGAGCTACTCACAGCTAAAATAAGTCCTTGGGGTTTGATCTACCAAATCAAATTTCATAGGGTTTTAGGGCACAAAACCACAAGAAATGTACAGCAATATCATGAAATAAAATACACATTTCCTTCAGCATACTTCTCACGGGAGAAACCCCCTAACGTTAATGCAATTATACACGCTCAACGTTATGCAGCCTGCAAGACAAATCGTCAAACGATAGTTTGGACTGGACTGGGGAACAGTAACAGAGGCTTAATGAATTCACCATGGGTGTTTAATCATTTCTATATTTGTCCTTTAATACAGTATGAGCCCTGTCGTACAGGGCTCCTTATGGCAGACAGACTTGATTTACAGCTGGTCTGACTGCAGTAGGAGACAACCCCAAAACAGTTGCATGTTATAGCAACTGTATAAATATTTACCGTGATACAGTGAGCAAGGTTGTCCCCATTGACAATGAAGACAACTTTAAGAAAATGTGATGACTTCTTGTCTTCAAAGACAAAATGTAGAACTGTAAATGAAATTGCAGCTTTTGTATGTCACACTGGCGATGTTTCATTTTCAGTCTATTAGTGATCAGCATTTCAACAGCAGTTACATGTAATTCACTGAAATATAATTAGCTGTGTGTGCCCCACTCCTGTTGACTGTGGAACGTGAGAATGCAGTGTACTTAACACACTGCATGTGGCGTCAAGCAGTCAGGTTGTGTTTGTTTAACTGTTTCAGGAGAAAACAGCAGGCAAGACAACAGAAAGTAGGTTATCCAAACTGCCCATCTAACTGGTGTTGATTTCAGACTCCATTACCATATTGTTAACTTCCTATTCCTGCTGTTGAGTAGACTACACAGTGACCGACCCAAAACCACAAGCTAATTTAATTTCTATATCTTAAAATCTCGAATGAAATAGTTAGACCATTATGTTTGCATGTAGATTCCAGCTAGATGATTTGGGCCCTGGCTACAGCTCAGAGACACTCCTCTCTCTGGACCAGTCTATCTTGGTTTGCTCTGTTTCTAGCTTTCTGTTATCTAGCTTTCTGTTATCTAGCTTGCAAAACCACTTGATGGACCTTCAGCCATAGCCAACTATTGAACACCTGGAGGACAGGTGAGGCAGTCGTTAGGCAGGCTCTGTTTGGGAGGAAAGACAGAGGCAAACAACCAAACCGAGCAGATCAGGAAGGCGTGGATACTACTAGCTATTCAAATACTCTCCAAGAGCAGTAGCTCAACCAGTTGTTTGGATTGTTTTGGACATTTGTTTAATTCGATTAGTAGATTATACAAGAGTGGTGTGTTCTTACTTTTGTCGTCTCACTGGCTCAGACTCTGTAGGGTGGATGTAGGGGGTGAGGATCTGCTTAAGTGTTTGGTCATCGGACACCCTGGGGAGAGATGGAGAGGAGAGAGAGAGGGCAAGAAACGATTGACAGAAAAAGAGAGTGAACAACCAACCAATCAAGTGCCAAGGAACCAAACCGTGATGAAGATCGATGACGTTCTTGGAGTGGTTTTAATACAGAGGGCTAACGATCTACATCACCAATCATCCTCACCATTAGAAGATACATGGGTGCTGAGACAATCCTCTGGCAACAGTAAAGTCACTGTCCAAGGATCTGGCTGTTCTCTATTGCAGGTTCCAACCCCTGGACTCTGACATCAACTGGTATTAACAGGGTTCCTAAAGACTGTTCTGGCAGAGATGCCACCGGACAAGTAGGCAGGCAGGCACACACACCACTAACCTTCTCTCAGTGAACTCTGAGCTGCTCTGAGGGAACAGGAGCTGCAGGTGCCATAGGAAACGATTCTCCCTAAAGGACAAAACAGAAAGAGGGAGATAAACGATAAATAATAACATTTTCAAAATCAGCAGTTGGTAGTGGTCTGCTTGCAGATACCAGCGCTTTGTCTCTGAGCTAAAACAAACTATTTTGCATTCAAGAGACATAGAAAAAGTATTTAACGCCAATGTACGACTAATGCTGTGTATGTGTCTAGCTCGATGTGTGGATTGAGTCAGAGTTGTCATGGGGGTGACCATGGCATACACTACATGACCAAAAGTACGTAGACCCTTGCTTGTCAAAAATCTCATTCCAAAATCATGGGCATTAATGTGGAGTTGGTACCCCTGTTACTGTTCGCCCTTTGCTGCTATAACAGCCTCCACTCATCTTTGAAGGCGTTCCACTAGATGTTTGAACATTTATGCGGGGACTTACTTCCATTCAGCAACAAGAGCATTAGTGAGGTCGGACACTGGTGTTGGGCGATTAGAACCGGCTCGCAGTCCGCTTTCCAATTCATTGCAAAGGTGTTCAATGGGGTTGAGGTCAGGGCTCTGTAGGTCAATCAAGTTCTTCCAAACCGATCGACAAACCCTTCCTGTATAAGACCTCGCTTTATGCACGGGGGCATTGTCATGCTAAAACAGGAAAAGGCTTTCCCCAAACTGTTGCCAAAGTGTGAAGCACAGTATCGTCTAGAATGTCATTGTATGCTGTAGCGTTAAGATTCCCTTCCCTGGGAACTAAGAGGCCTAGCCCGAACCATGAAAAACAGCCCCAGACCATTATTACTCCTCCACCAAAACTTTACAGTTGGCACTATGCATTCGGGCAGATTGCGTTGTCCTAGCATCCGCCAAACCCAGATTTGGCGTGATTCATTACTCCTGAGAACGCGTTTGCACTGCTCCAGAGTCCAATGGCCGCAAGCTTTACACCACTCCAGCAGACGCTTGGCATTGAGCATGAGGATCTTAGGCGTGTGTGTGTGTGTGGCTGCTCGGCCATGCAAACCAATTTCATGAAGCTCCCGAAAAAACAGTTATTGTGCGGACGTTGCTTCCAGTTTGGAACTCGTAGTGAGTGTTGCAACTGAAGACATGATTTTTACGTGTTACGCACTTCAGCGGTCCCGTTCTGTGAACTTGCTCCTAGACGTTTCCACTTCATAATAACAGCACTTAGTTGACCGGGGCAGCTCTAACAGGGCAGACATTTGACGAACTGACTTGTTGGAAAGGTCCTATGGTGGTGCCACATTGAAAGTCACTGAGCTCTTCAGTAAGTACGTGGATACCCCCTTCAAATTGTTTGTCTACTGAGATTGCATGGCTATGTGCTCGATTTTATACACCGGTCAGCAACGGGTGTGGCTGAAATGGCAGAATCAACTCATTTGAAGCGATGTACACATACTTGTGTGTGTGTGTGTGTGTAATATATACACACGCACCCAACACAACTGTGACCATAAAAATTGAGAGGACTCTAGGGCCCAAAAGCTCATGATACACTGGGTAGTTTGAGCCCTGAATGCTATTGGCTGACAGCCGCGGTATACCATGGGTATGGTATCGCATACCATGGGCATGACAAAACATTTATTTTTACTGCCCTAATTACTTTGTTAACCAGTTTATAATAGCAATAAGGCACCTCGGAGGTTTGTGGTATATGGCCAGTATATTGGCCATATTCTACACCCCCTTGGGCCTTATAGCTTATTTATAGCATGGGCACTTTCACCATGTTTGAGGACTTTCACCATTTTGAAGTAGTCAACTGGGTGGGACTTTATTGGTTAAGAAAGAATCACATGATTTCATCTGGGTCATCAGGAGGGATCAGCCAATGAATTAAAACTCAAAATAAAATTTGATTTGAAACATTCCATAATTGCAGGTGGCCGGCAGTAAATCGCAAACCTTTCCTTTATACCCGTTCAGACAACACACTACAGGTGGCAGTATGCACCCTTTCAGTTTGTTTGCCAACTCAGAAGTAGTAAAATAATGGAGAATCCCTCCCTACCCAGGTCAAGTTGGGTTATATGAATTACCATGTCAGAGCATTTGTTCCAAGATTGATGCAGTCTGATCGCTGTCTGTGATCGCTGTCTGTAGAAGAATACAAGGTGTGAAAGTTGTGGAGAAGACCATATTGAATGTGGTATCAGTATTGATTGTGTGAAATGTTGTAATTATGGTGGGAACCGTGTTGCTACATCTTTGGAATGGCCAATGAGGGTGAAGGAGAATAAGGTGGCTAAGGTCAGGGCCAAACAGAACATAATCACATACAGCGGCTGTCTAGAGGATTGAGGGAGCGAATGGTTCTGAAGGGTCCATGGTGGTGGATAAGCTGTCACTGCAAGGAGTTGCCTCAGCAGGATCCAGATATTCTACAGGTTAAGGCGGCATACTTTGTAGTCTTCATGGCTATGGGGATTAACAGCACTGTCAAAGTCCAGAAATTGTGGATGCAGTTTCTGGGATTAGAGGACTTCTCGGTGAAGGATTTACATAAAAGGCTGTCAAACCATACCAACATCTCATGTCCAGAGCCTGAGTGGGGAGATATGGAACTTTGAAGGATGGAAGAAGTGAGAGTTTTGTTTTTCTTTTGGGTGACATACTATTTAATTGTGAGGAGTAAGTTATTTCTTCCCCATAAAGTATATTTTTATTTTTCATTTGAATCCAGAAGTGTGCGGCAATTCAACTTTTTAGATGTAGTCCGCCATAAAACTCGACGGAAGAAAATTGACTAATTCAAAATGGAGATGGCCTCAATGGCACTATCAATGCTCTCACAGATGCCATAATGGAACAGATACAATGTCTATCTACATCTATGGTCCTGAATCTCTGGGGTGCAACACACAGAGCAGAGCGAGAGCGAGATGGAGGGTTGACAAATGAGAAGTGTGCAGAACATCCAATGAAAATGTGCTTATGAGTTTCCACTTGATGTGGGCAGAAGGGGAGGTTGGGGCGCAAGCAGGCAGAAGTGGGGGTTGGTTAGGCTGCGTGCGAGGGGGGGCAAGCAGGAAGTAGTGGGGTTTGGTTGGGGAGGGTTTGAGGGGCTTCCCTATGCAGGTGCAGAGCTATTCCATCCCCCTCTAGGCTGCTGAGGAATTTATGAGTGTTTGCTTGGGCTTGGCAGAGACTGGGCTTGGTGGAAGGGGGGGTGGTAAGTCAGAGGAGGAACACCAGGTGTTTGGGCATTGTTCTGCATTGAGGGTGAAAGGAAACTATTTTCTCCAATGGAAAAGGGGGTGGGCAGGGCTGTGTAGGCGCGAGCATGCACCTCAGGCTGTGCCAGGGTTGCATACAGGAATATGTGGTATCATTCACTCACGGTCAGTCATAAAAGTGAAGATGGCACAGAGAAACTCAACAAGCATTTTCCATACAGACAAAAATGGGCAGATGGTGGAATGATGACATATCAAGTTGAGTAAGACTAGCTTGTGTTTACATACTGCCTGACTGCCCAGTGAGAGCATGGCATAGGTCTTCTGTCTCCCTGCTTGCCTGTCTGTCAGCCCGTCTCTGTCTGCAGTAATAAGTCAAGTTCATCAAGAAATGTCAAATTGAAAGCCCATTCAACTTGCATTCCTGCTTACCTTCCAGCCATGGTGTCTATGCAAGATGAATACCTATGTAAGAATGCTGTTCATTGACTACCACTCAGCATTCAACACCATAGCACCCTCCAAGCTCATCATTAACCTTGAGGCCCTGGGTCTCAAACCCTCCCTGTGCAATTGGGTGCTGGACTTTGACGGGCCGCCCCCAGGTGGTGAAGGTAGAAAACAACATCTCCCCTTCGTTGATCCTCAACACTGGGGCCACACAAGGGTGCGTTCTCAGCCCTCTCCTGTACTCCCTGTTCACCCATGACTGCGTGGCCATGCACACCAACGCAATCATCACGTTTGCAGACGACACAACAGTAGTGGGCTTGATTACAAACAACAATGAGACAGTCTACAGGGAGGAGGTGAGGGCACTCTGAGTGTTGCGTCAGGAAAACAACCTCTCACTCAACGGCAACAAGACAAAGGAGATGATCGTGGACTTCAGGAAACAGCAAAGGGAGCACCCCCCTATATCCACATTGACGGGACAGCAGTGGAGAAGGTGGAAAGTTAAGTTCCTCAGCATACACATCACAGACAAACTGAAATGGTCCACCCACACAGACAATGTGGTGAAGGCGCAACAGCGCCTCTTCAACTTGGCTTGTCACCTAAAACCCTGACAAACTTTTACAGATACACAATTGATAGCATCCTGTTGGGCTGTATCACTGCCTGGTACAGCAACTGCACTGCCCAAAACCACAAGGCTCTACAGAGGGTGGTGCGGTCTGAACAACGCATCACAGAGGGCAAACAACCTGCCCTCAAGGACACCTACAGCACCCGATGTCACAGGAAGGGCAAAACGATCTTCAAAGACAACAACCAACTGAGACACTGCCTGTTCACCCTGCTACCATCCAGAAGGCGAGGTCAGTACAGGTGCATCAAAGCTGCGACAGAGACTGAAAAACAGCTTCTATCTCAAGGAGATCAGACTGTTAAACAGCCATCACTAACAGAGGCTGCTGCATACATAACATCATTGGCCACTTTAATAAATGGATCACTAGTCACTTTAATAATGTTTACATATCTTGCATTACTCATTTCATATGTATATACTGTATTTTATACCATCTTGACTATGCCGTTCTTCCATATATATTTATGTACATATTCCTATTCCATCCCTTTAGATGTGGAATTGTTAGATTACTTGTTAGATATTACTGCACTGTCGGAACTAGAAGCACAAGCATTTCGCTACACTCGCATTAACATCTGCTAACCATGTGTATGTGACCAATACAGTCCTAACTGCCCAACACTAACACACAAAAAACTGACCGATAACTTCTAGTTGGACTCGTTGTTGCTAAAGCCAAATCCTGTTCCTACAAATCTCTTGTTGCTTTCAACAACCCAGTGGGGAATGGGCTTGGAAGAAGGGGAATCAAACAGCAGATTTCTACATTCTGCAGCAGAACAGCTTGTGATCAGTGTGGTTTTGAAGCCTCTGGAAGTAATATTGTGTGCTCTAAATTCATTATAATTTTTTTTGCTTGTCTGGAGGACAAAATGTTGAACTCGAACAACCTCAGAGCCCTGGAAATAACATGGCGTTTCCAACTGTGTGTAAATGACTAAAATGGTGTGTGCGCGAACGCACGCAGAGCCTAGTGCAGAAGTGGGCTCCTATCATTCGTAAGCAGGTCATCTCTCATCAGTCTCAAGTGGCCGGTCTTATTCTCTCCAGTCATATCACTGGGCAGCACTACGACAACACTTATCAAGCACAAACTTATGGCAACCACAGTTCCATGGTCTCAATGTCTAAGTTCTGTTTTCATGACAAACTTTATTATTAAAATGTTCTATATTTAGTACTGTATAACAAACAAGAGCCTAACAACTGGCATCCATAATATGAAAACATATGGAAGCCTTGAGGCCCTGACGCATAACAAATAACATATCTACCAACGCAGTGACCTCACACACTGTAATCATTTCTAAAATAGATCGCTGAGGAGGGTGAATGCAGATAGAAGAATATTATACAACTGATAGAAGCCAGCATCAGTATGTGTGCCCAAATAAACTGCCAACAAGGATTCCACAAACACAATATGTTTATCAAACACGTGGGTTGCAGTTAAATGAATGATCTAATGGCTGGCTCGATAGCTGGTTATCAGGCACCTATGAGCTGCTACACATGATGTGTATGGCTGCTATACCCCATTGCATGAAATTGTTAAAGAGTCTAGGGGAATGGGGTGGCAATGGCATTATGGGGTTCTAAATGCAGAAACGCAGCCATCACGGACAGAATATCATTGCATTGTCATTTCAGAAGGTGACTTTAGCTCCCACAAATAAAAGGGAAACTAGACAGCCCCAATTCTGATCAATTTGATGTTATTTTAAATGGACAAGAAAAAAAAAGGGTGTTTCTTTCGAAGTGACCCCAAACTTTTGAATGTGTGTATGTAACACACACGGAGTCCCCAACCAGAGCTCGTGCTCTGCCTAGAAGGCCAGCATCCCAGAATCACCTCTTCCCTGTTGATGTTGAGACTGGTGTTTTGCAGGTAGTATTTAATGAAGCTGCCAGTTGAGGACTTGTGAGGCATCTGTTACTCAAACTAGACACACTAATGTGCTTGTCCTCTTGCTCAGTTGTGCACCGGGGCCTCCTACTCCTTTCTATTCTGGTTAGAGTCAGTTTGCACTGTTCTGTGAAGGGAGTATTACACAGCTTTGTGTGAGGTCTTCAGTTCCTTGGCAATTTCTCGCACGGAATAGCCTTCATTTCTCAGAACAAGAATAGATTGTTGAGTTTCAAGAGAAAGGTCTTTGTTTCTGGCCATTTTGAGCCTGTAAATCAAACCCACAAATGCTGATGCTCCAGATACTCAACTAGTCTAAAGGCAGACAGTTTTATTGCTTCTTTAAAATCAGAACAAGTTTTCAGCTGTGCTAACAATTGCAAAAGGGTTTTCTAATGATCAATTAGCCTTTTAAAATGATCAACTTGGATTCAGCTACAATAGTAATTTACAAAATTAACAATGTCTACACTATTTCTGATCAATTTGATGTTACTTTAATGAACACTTTTTTTTGCTTTTCTTTCAAAAACAAGGAAATGTCTAAGGGACCCCAAACTTGTGAACGGTTGTGTGCGTGTATTTGTGCATGTATGCATGTGTGTATGTGATCAATTGCTAGTAAGTAACAGTTTTGTCTTCCATCCAGAAAAGTAAAACAAAGGGGAAGAAAGATGATAAACATTAGCCAAGCTGACTCTTCAGCAGAGAAGAGAACAAAACTTTTGACAAGCTTCTTCTTGAGAGAAGGGAACAAAACTTTGACAAGCTTCTTCTTGAGAGAAGGGAACAAAACTTTGACAAGCTTCTTCTTGAGAGAAGGGAACAAAACATTGCTAACAGGAGGCCACCAAACATTTCCAAACCACAATTCATATTATTACACTAAAAAAATGAACTGATCTGTTTGCAAGCCAGTGAAGCCACAAATAAATCAGCTGACTTTTGAACAAGAGTACAGCGTGAATTCCAAACGGCACTATTCCCCATGCCAACTATTACATATGTGTACCACTGGTTGAATTGGTTTAAAAAGTAGCGCAGGCCTGTCATTTCTAGTTCAACACTTTTAGTGTACCCGTAACCTGTTTTGACATCAGTCACCAGGGAGGGGCAGGCAGGCGCACGCACGTCAGTGCATGTGGCTGTGCACACACCTAAGCCCAGGATAAAAGCCTCTATAGCTGGCCACTAATTATGATTCCCTCTGTGTGCGTGTATGTGTGTGTGTAAGGACTGCCTCTGTGTGTGTGTGTGTGTGTGTAATGATGGCCTCTCTCTGGCAGCATGTGTGTGTAGCATGAATATGTCACTAACCATCTGCAGTCACACTGCTCAAACATCTACTTATTATATAATGCAAAGTACATTCTCAAACCCATTTTCTCCTGCTGCTGCCGTTGAGTCGACACCCTTAGACCCAGTCTCCGTTGAGTCGACACCCTTAGGCCCAGTCTCCGTTGAGTCGACACCCTTAGGCCCAGTCTCCGTTGAGTCGACACCCTTAGGCCCAGTCTCCGTTGAGTCGACACCCTTAGGCCCAGTCTCCGTTGAGTCGACACCCTTAGGCCCAGTCTCCGTTGAGTCGACACCCTTAGGCCCAGTCTCCGTTGAGTCGACACCCTTAGGCCCAGTCTCCGTTGAGTCGACACCCGTAGGCCCAGTCTCCGTTGAGTCGACACCCGTAGGCCCAGTCTCCGTTGAGTCGACACCCTTAGGCCCAGTCTCCGTTGAGTCGACACCCTTAGGCCCAGTCTCCGTTGAGTCGACACCCTTAGGCCCAGTCTCCGTTGAGTCGACACCCTTAGGCCCAGTCTCCGTTGAGTCGACACCCTTAGGCCCAGTCTCCGTTGAGTCGACACCCTTAGGCCCAGTCTCCGTTGAGTCGACACCCTTAGGCCCAGTCTCCGTTGAGTCGACACCCTTAGGCCCAGTCTCCGTTGAGTCGACACCCTTAGGCCCAGTCTCCGTTGAGTCGACACCCTTAGGCCCAGTCTCCGTTGAGTCGACACCCTTAGGCCCAGTCTCCGTTGAGTCGACACCCTTAGGCCCAGTCTCCGTTGAGTCGACACCCTTAGGCCCAGTCTCCGTTGAGTCGACACCCTTAGGCCCAGTCTCCGTTGAGTCGACACCCTTAGGCCCGGTCTCCGTTGAGTCGACACCCTTAGGCCCAGTCTCCGTTGAGTCGACACCCTTAGACCCGGTCTCCGTTGAGTCGACACCCTTAGACCCAGTCTCCGTTTAGTTGACACCCTTAGTCCCAGTCTCCGTTTAGTCGACATCCTTAGATGAGGATTCTCTAAGGATAGGAAATAAACTGTCTCTTCCTTGAAAACTCCTAAGATAGAACTGTATGCACACTGACTGCATGATATTTAGAATGTAACCACTAACCATAACCATTTATTCATCAGTCATTTCATTTCTATGCATTTAACCCTAAATTAGTGTTCTATCCATATGTAAAACCAGATACTAGGCTATGTCTTCCGGAAGAGAAAGGAGCCTGGCTACTTTGCTCACCTTACATAATGCGGTCTTACCTTCTGGCAATAATGCACAAATTAGTACTACAAACGCCAGTAGGGAATTATATGGCCTGAGGGGAATTATATGGCCTGAGGGGAATTATATTTAGAATGGAAAAGAGTGGACTGGCTAACATTAACTTCGTTCAGGGACAGCTTTGATTGACATTACAGAGGTTCTGTTTTTTTTAGTTAACTTGTGGGTTAAATGTTTGTTTCCTTCCATGTGGGGTGGAGCGAGAGAGAGAGGAAATAGCAGAACGATATCCCTTCAGGAAAAGTTGTCAAATATGGAAAGACGGGACCACCTGCAGCACAGCAGGAAATCCAGGAAAATGGAAAAGGAATGAGAAATGGAGGGAATGGGGAACAAAGGAAAACATGTCTGGGATTAAGGCTATGGCAGGTCTCTTACACTCATGAGTGGTGGGGTAGCAGGTTGCTATAGAAACACACCAAGTCCAGTGAAACATCACAAGTTGGAAATGATGATGCCCCCAGAGAGGCCAGGACATATGGACAGGGTTGGTTTAGCCTACATAGCCGGTCAGAAGGCTACAGGCAGCAATACATTACTCCACACCAGTGACTAATCAAACGTTGCTTCAAGTCTTTGTCCCACATGTCCAAAATTTGCCTGAGCTGACACACACACACAAATGAGCTGTAAGGCCTTTTAAAGACTGAACAGCACATGCCAGGTATACAGAGTTGAGTAGTGCCTTCATAAACATGCAGAGGACTGATGCCCCAGAGACACATAACCTTTAAAAACAAGTGTTTTTGCATGTGAGGAATTGTGAAAACTTAAGAGCGCCATCCTGTGGCAGAGAAACACTTCTGCTCTCAACACAAGGATCCTCAACCACCTTACTGAAAATAGAAGTTGTTTTTAAAGTCAAAGAGCCACCTGAATGTTTAGAGGTCCTCTTAGAGGGGACGCAAACATTGCCTTTCTTCGCTGAGCCAAAAACAACTGTTATAAAACACTTTAGTATGTTGTGTCCTACAGAACATGGCCCTGATGTCTAAGAGGAACCTACTTCTTGAGACAGATGGTGGAGTTCTCTCTGCTCCTGGTGAATGTGTTGGGAAGGAACCTCAACGTGATGTTCAGCCTCCTCGCCTGGGCTGTCAGTCTCTTAGCCTGGAGAGCGGAGAGCAAGCGAGGACATTACATAAACAAACATCTGCTCTTAACTACCTGGTTAAGCAACTGGTTAATTGACAACAAAAAAATCTACAAAAATAGGAAGTAACCTAGAAATGGCTGTTCTTGGCTCAGAACCTAATGACACAATAACTCCTTCTCCTCACCTTGATTTTAAAGGATACCCCTTTCCTTAGTAGTACTTGGTTAGCACCATAATGACTAGAGGTCGACCGATTATGATTTTTCAACCCCGATACCGATAATTGGAGGACCAAAAAATGCAGATACCGATTTTATTTATTTGTAATGACAATTACAACAATACTGAATGAACACTTATTTTAACTTCATATAATACATCAATAAAATCAATTTAGCCTCAATTAAATAATCAAACATGTTCAATTTGGAACATATGAAAGCTTGTGGTTCCCTTTAACACGAGTCTTCAATATTCCCAGGTAAGAAGTTTTAGGTTGTAGTTATTATAGGAATTATAGGATTATTTCTCTCTATACCATTTGTATTTCATATACCTTTGACTATTGGATGTTCTTATAGGCACTTTAGTATTGCCAGTGTAACAGTATAGCTTCCGTCCATCTCCTCGCCGCTACCTGGGCTCGAACCAGGAACACATCGACAGTCACCCTCGAAGCATCGTTACCCATCGTTCCACAAAAGCCGCGGCCCTTCAAGGTCTCAGAGCGAGTGACGTCACCGATTGAAACGCTATTAGCGCACACCCCGCTAACTAGCTAGCCATTTCACATCGGTTACACTAGCCTAATCTCGGGAGTTGATAGGCTTGAAGTCATAAACAGCGCAATGCTTGAAGCACAGCGAAGAGCTGCTGGCAAACGCACGAAAGTGCTGTTTGAATGAATGCTTACGATCCTGCTGCTGCCTACCACCACTCAATCAGAGTGCTCTATCAAATCATAGACTTAATTATAACACACAGAAATACGAGTCTTAGGTCATTAATATGGTCAAATCTGGAAACTATAATTTCGAAAACAAAACATTTATTCTTTCAGTGAAATACGGAACCGTTCCGTATTTTATCTAACGGTTGCATCCATAAGTCTAAATATTCCTGTTACATTGCACAACCTTCAATGTTATGTCATAATTACGTAAAATTCTGGCAAATTAGTTCGCAACAAGCCAGGCGGCCCAAACTGTTGCATATACCCTGACTCTGCGTGCAATGAACGCAAGAGAAGTGACACAATTTCCCGAGTTTAATATTGCCTGCTAACCTGGATTTCTTTTAACGAAATATGCAGGTTTAAAAAAAACATACTTCCGAGTATTGATTTTAAGAAAGGCATTGATGTTTTTATGGTTAGGTACATTCGATTGTGCAACGATTGTGCTTTTTTCGCAAATGCGCTTTTGTTAAATCATCCCCCGTTTGGCGAAGTTGGCTGTCTTTGTTAGGAAAAAAGTCTTCACACAGTTCGCAACGAGCCAGGCAGCCCAAACTGCTGCATATACCCTGACTCTGTTGCACAGAACGCAAGAAAAGTGACATTTCCCTGGTTAAAGAAATTCATGTTAGCAGGCAATATTAACTAAATATGCAGGTTTAAAAATATATACTTGTGTATTATTTTAAGAAAGGCGTTGATGTTTATGGTTAGGTACACATTGGTGCAACGACAGGGCTTTTTTTTCACGAATGCGCTCGTTAAATCACCCGTTTGGCGAAGTAGGCTATGATTCAATGATAAATGAACAGGCACCGCATCGATTATATGCAACGCAGGACAAGCTAGATAAACTAGTAATATCATCAACCATGTGTAGTTAACTAGTGATTATGTTAAGATTGATTGTTTTTATAAGATACGTTTAATGCTAGCTAGCACCTTACTTTGCAGCTCCTTGCTGCACTCGCATAACAGGTATTCAGCCTGTCACGCAGTCTCCTCGTGGAATGCAATGTAATCGGCCATGATCGGTGTCCAAAAATGCAGATAACCGATTGTTATGAAAACTTAAAAATCGGCCATTCCAATTAATCGGTCGACCTCTAAAAATGACTACAACTAGCTGGAGGAAAATGGTTTAACAGATACACTGACAGGTAGCTATTCAGGTACCCCATCAGTAACCACTGGGCTCCTTCCTACAGTCTTTTTGTATGATATTAGACCATTACATGTAAAAGGTTATAGATGGCCACAGCCCAGACAGACATTCACATTACTTGCCAAACAGACTTTCCCCCCCCTCTTTCGCTAAGAAGAATCATTCTTATTTTATTGATAGATTTGTGACCACTGAACCAGACCGAAGCAAAAACACATTACCTCAAGCCATTATAAAATTCTGCATGTAATAGTCTTAAATGAATCCAGGTAAGGTAAGGACTGGGCTGGGAGACTGAGTCGCTCCCTGAAAGTGCCATTTTCAATGAATGTCTGTGGTTATGGGCTCCAGCTCTGCTCAAACCACAGTTACCTGAAGAGCCATGGAGGCACGGAGAGAAAACCCAAAACCACACAATTTAAATCATATAAAGAATTCATTTCCAAAAAAGATTTAGTGAGGCAAGTTGTTATAAATGCTCTAGTGTGCTCCAAGAAACACAAAGAAATTACGAAAATAGAAATCAATATTGCGGTTTAGACAAGCATAACACTCTCCAAGTCTTTCTGGTGTGAGCCCGATAGAAGGAATCATCATCCTACTCAGTCACCCGCCTGTCCGTCACCCCGCCTGTCCCACTGTCAAACTTGTGGTTGATGTGAGTTTCTCCCTCACCATGTTGAGTTGTCTGATATAAATATATCACAAATTCAATCAATTAAATGATAGGTGGTGAATGAATGACATACTCTAAAGTTAACAGGAGGGCCGCGGACCAGGGAATCTCTGTTGGCGCTGTCTGCCAGCCTCCCCGTGTCCTCCAGGAACCTGTAGTCTAGCAGGGCCACAAAGGAGACCACAGTTACACACAATTCAATGAATCTTTGTTTAGCCAGGATAGTCCATTCACTCAGCAACAATCATTGCTTTCCAGGGAGTCATGCCTTCCACAAACCTTTGACCGTTACACACGCATGCATGCGCACACACACAGCAGAGGGAGTGTCTCACCGCTGAGTAGGTTGATCTCATCCATCTTGGACAGGGCCACGAAGGCAGTCTTATCTCGAACTCCACTGCATCCTGACTCCTCTTTGTGTTTCTTCACACAGGGCAAGCTAGATTAAAATAAAAGAGGACATTTATAAATAACATTTTATCAAAGTCTGCTCTTCTGGTAGTCAGCACTAGAACTATAGCGAGAAAAGAAGCTGTGTAGAGGTTTTGGTTCATCCATGAACACAACAGACTGACACAGTATCAGCTGTCTTTCCAAGGACAAAGCATCCATTTAGGCACATTGTAGAATACAAACTCTGCAATTTTCTTAATAAAGTGACTATTTAGAACTAAGCACCTCATTTTGAATTCAACTCATGCAAACCAGTGTTGCATGACAGCAGGTCTGGAAAATTGAAGAGCAGAACCCCATCTTTCACTATGGGTAGAGTTGCATCATGGACAACAGAAGACTGGGGATGGAAGGCTGGACAACAGAAGACTGGGGATGGAAGGCTGGACAACAGAAGACTGGGGATGGAAGGCTGGACAACAGAAGACTGGGGATGGAAGGCTGGACAACAGAAGACTGGGGATGGAAGGCTGGACAACAGAAGACTGGGGATGGAAGGCTGGACAACAGAAGACTGGGGATGGAAGGCTGGACAACAGAAGACTGGGGATGGAAGGCTGGACAACAGAAGACTGGGGATGGAAGGCTGGACAACAGAAGACTGGGGATGGAAGGCTGGACAACAGAAGACTGGGGATGGAAGGCTGGACAACAGAAGACTGGGGATGGAAGGCTGGACAACAGAAGACTGGGGATGGAAGGCTGGACAACAGAAGACTGGGGATGGAAGGCTGGACAACAGAAGACTGGGGATGGAAGGCTGGACAACAGAAGACTGGGGATGGAAGGCTGGACAACAGAAGACTGGGGATGGAAGGCTGGACAACAGAAGACTGGGGATGGAAGGCTGGACAACAGAAGACTGGGGATGGAAGGCTGGACAACAGAAGACTGGGGATGGAAGGCTGGACAACAGAAGACTGGGGATGGAAGGCTGGACAACAGAAGACTGGGGATGGAAGGCTGGACAACAGAAGACTGGGGATGGAAGGCTGGACAACAGAAGACTGGGGATGGAAGGCTGGACAACAGAAGACTGGGGATGGAAGGCTGGACAACAGAAGACTGGGGATGGAAGGCTGGACAACAGAAGACTGGGGATGGAAGGCTGGACAACAGAAGACTGGGGATGGAAGGCTGGACAACAGAAGACTGGGGATGGAAGGCTGGACAACAGAAGACTGGGGATGGAAGGCTGGACAACAGAAGACTGGGGATGGAAGGCTGGACAACAGAAGACTGGGGATGGAAGGCTGGACAACAGAAGACTGGGGATGGAAGGCTGGACAACAGAAGACTGGGGATGGAAGGCTGGACAACAGAAGACTGGGGATGGAAGGCTGGACAACAGAAGACTGGGGATGGAAGGCTGGACAACAGAAGACTGGGGATGGAAGGCTGGACAACAGAAGACTGGGGATGGAAGGCTGGACAACAGAAGACTGGGGATGGAAGGCTGGAGAACAGAAGACTGGGGATGGAAGGCTGGAGAACAGAAGACTGGGGATGGAAGGCTGGACAACAGAAGACTGGGGATGGAAGGCTGGACAACAGAAGACTGGGGATGGAAGGCTGGAGAACAGAAGACTGGGGATGGAAGGCTGGAGAACAGAAGACTGGGGATGGAAGGCTGGAGAACAGAAGACTGGGGATGGAAGGCTGGAGAACAGAAGACTGGGGATGGAAGGCTGGAGAACAGAAGACTGGGGATGGAAGGCTGGAGAACAGAAGACTGGGGATGGAAGGCTGGAGAACAGAAGACTGGGGATGGAAGGCTGGAGAACAGAAGACTGGGGATGGAAGGCTGGAGAACAGAAGACTGGGAGTGGAAGGCTGGAGAACAGAAGACTGGGAGTGGAAGGCTGGAGAACAGAAGACTGGGAGTGGAAGGCTGGAGAACAGAAGACTGGGAGTGGAAGGATGGAGAACAGAAGACTGGGAGTGGAAGGATGGAGAACAGAAGACTGGGGATAGAAGGATGGAGAACAGAAGACTGGGGATGGAAGGATGGAGAACAGAAGACTGGGGATAGAAGGCTGGACAACAGAAGACTGGGGATGGAAGGATGGAGAACAGAAGACTGGGGATGGAAGGCTGGAGAACAGAAGACTGGGGATGGAAGGCTGGACAACAGAAGACTGGGGATAGAAGGATGGAGAACAGAAGACTGGGGATGGAAGGATGGAGAACAGAAGACTGGGGATGGAAGGATGGAGAACAGAAGACTGGGGATAGAAGGCAGAATGATGGAGAGGAGGCGTAAATCAATCTGGAGATGTCTCACTGCCTGCTGGGAAATGTCTGTGTGCCACTGAAGGAAGACCCTTCTCTTCCTCTCCTCTGACAGATTGAAATCCTCTGCGTCGGTTTCACCTGAGACTCACTGTGTGTGGAGTGATTGAGTATGGGAACTATAAAGGAGTTAGGCCTATAACTGGTTGACACTAGCTAGTTTATATTATTACTAACCCCAAGGTCCACAAATGTACACTCATTATTTGACCTAAGCTAATCCAAGCTATACCTCCGGTGATCAGGTCAGCACATACACCAGTGCAGTGATGTGTTGAAACCACTCTTCTGGATTGATGACAATCATTCCCTACATAGAATAGATACTAATCAACACATGTGAAAGGTGTTTTGCAGTCAGTCACATTCTTCAAGGCTTAAAACACACATTCATTTCAACCAGCCCAATGGGCCCTTTCATCCATCCCATCCATGGTATTTGTTTGTTAGGAACCACATACAACATATACATACACACAAGTATGTGGACACCCATTCAAATTAGTGGGTTTGGCTATTTCTTTTTTTTTATTTTTTATTTTTTATTAATTTTTTATTCCCTTTTCTCCCCAATTTTCGTGGTATCCAATCGCTAGTAATTACTATCTTGTCTCATCGCTACAACTCCCGTACGGGCTCGGGAGAGACGAAGGTCGAAAGCCATGCGTCCTCCGAGGCACAACCCAACCAAGTCGCACTGCTTCTTTAACACAGCGCGCCTCCAACCCGGAAGCCAGCCGCACTAATGTGTCGGAGGAAACACCGTGCACCTGGCCCCCTTGGTTAGCGCGCACTGCGCCCAGCCCGCCACAGGAGTCGCTGGAGAGCGATGAGACAAGGAAATCCCTACCGGCCAAACCCTCCCTAACCCGGACGACGCTAGCCCAATTGTGCGTCGCCCCACGGACCTCCCGGTCGCGGCCGGCTGCGGGGTTTGGCTATTTCAGCCACATACATTGCTGACAGGTGTATAAAATCGAGCACCCAGCCATGCAATCTCTATAGACAAACACTGGCAGTAGAGTGGCCTTACTGAAGAGCTCAGTGACTTTCAATGTTGCACCGTCATTGGATGCCACTTTCCCAACAAGTCAGTTTATCAAATTTCTGCCCTGCTAGATCTGCCCCGGTCAAATGTAAGTCCTACTAAACTCAGCAAAAAAACAAATGTCCCTTTTTCAGGACCCTGTCTTTCAAAGATAATTCGTAAAAATCCAAATAACTTCACAGATCTCATTGTAAAGGGTTTAAACACTGTGTCCCATGCTTGTTCAATGAACCATAAACAATTAATGAACATGCATCTGTGGAACGGTCGTTAAGACACTAACAGCTTAGACAGTAAGCTAAGTAAAGTCAGTTATGAAAACTTAGGACACTAAAGAGGCCTTTCTACTGACTCTGAAAAACACCAAAAGAAAGATGCCCAGGGTCCCTGCTCATCTGCGTGAACGTGCCTTAGGCATGCTGCAAGGAAGCATGAGGACTGCAGATTTGGCCAGGGCAATAAATTGCAATGGTCGTACTGTGAGACGCCTAAGACAGAACTACAGGGAGACAGGACGGACATCTGATCGTCCTCGCAGTGGCAGACCACGTGTAACACCTGCACAGGATCGGTACATCTGAACATCACACCTGAGGAAAAGGTACAGGATGGCAACAACTGCCCGAGTTACACCAGGAAAGCACAATCCCTCCATGAGTGCTCAGACTGCCCGCAATAGGCTGAGAGAGCCTTGGCTTGTAGAACTGAGGGCTTGTAGGCCTGTTGTAAGGCAGGTCCTCACCAGACATCACCGGTAACAACAGAGCCTATGGGCACAAACCCACCGTCGCTGGACCAGACAGGACTGGCAAAAAGTGCTCTTCACTGACGAGTCATGGTTTTGTCTCACCAGGGGTGATGGTCGGATTCACATTTATTGTCAAAGGAATGAGCGTTACACTGAGGCCAGTACTCTGGAGTGGGATCGATTGAGGTGGAGGGTCCGTCATGGTCTGGGACGGTGTGTCGCAGCATCATCAGACTGCCTGCATTGACAACAAGCTCAATCTCAACACTGTGCGTTACAGGGAAGACATCCTCCTCCCTCATGTGGTACACTTCCTGCAGGCTCATCCTGACATGACCCTCCAGCATGACAATGCCACCAGCCATACTGCTCGTTCTGTGCGTGATTTCCTGCAAGACAGGAATGTCAGTGTTCTGCCGTGGCCAACGAAGAGCCCGGATCTCAATCTAAATTGAGCACGTCTGGGACCTGTTGGATCGGAGGGGGAGGGCTAGAGCCATTCCCCCCAGAAATGTCCAGGATCTTGCAGGTGCCTTGCTGTGAGATGTTACCCCACTCTTCCACCAAGTACTGGGAAATCTGGTACAGTCCATAAGGAGATGCACTGCATGACTTAATGCAGCTGGTGGCCACACCAGATACTGACTGTTAATTTTGATTGTGACCCCCCTTTGTTCAGGGACACAGTATTCCATTTCTGTGGAACTTGTTCAGTTTATGTCTCAGTTGTTGAATCTTATGGTCATACAAATATTTAAACGTTAAGTTTGCTGAAAATAAACACAGTTGACAGTGAGAGGATGTTTATTTTTTTGCTGAGTTTATTATGAAGTGGAAACGTCTAGGAGCAACAACGGCTCAGCCGCAAAGTGGAATGTCACACATGCTCACAGAACGGGCACGCCGAGTGCTGAACCGCGTAAAAATCGTCTGTCCTCGGTTGCAACACTCACTAATAAGTTCCAAAGTGCCTCTGGAAGCAACGTCAGCACAAGAACTGTTTGTCAGGAGCTTCATGAAATTGGTTTCCATGGCCGAGCAGCCACACAAGTCTAAGATCACCATGAGCAATGCCAAGCGTTGGAGTGGTGTAAAGCTTGCGGCCATTGGACTCTGGAGCAGTGGAAACACGTTCTCTGGAGTGATGAATCACGCTTCACCAACTGGCAGTCCGACAGACGAATCTGGGTTTGGCAGATGCCAGGAGAATGCTACCTGCCCGGATGCATAGTGCCAACTAAAGTTTGGTGGAGGAGGAATAATGTTCTGGGGCTGTTTTTCCATGGTTCGGGCTAGGCCCCTTAGTTCCGCTGAAGGGAAATCTTCATGATATAACATACAATGACATTGACAATTCTACAATGACATTCTAGATGATTCTGCGCTTCCAACTTTGTGCCAAATGTTTGAGGAAGGCCCTTTCCTGTTTCAGCTGGATAATGCCCCTTTGCACAAAACAAGGTCCATACAGAAATCTAGTGGAAAGCATTCCCAGAAGAGTGAAGGCTGTTATAAGCAGCAAATGAGGGACCAACTCCATATTAGTGTCCATGATCTTGGAATGAGATGTTCAACGAGCAGGTGTCCACATATGTAGTGTAGCTAATTTGAATCTGTAGTCCCATTTTCATCCGTGGTAGGACTGCGGTCTCTAAAAGAAAACATCCATAATAATGTCAAGGGATTTGGTGTGGTTCTCTCTAGGGGCCTTGTTTCTTTTAATGAACAGTTGGGATGTGATCCTAACACAGATATTCACAAATCACAATCCATTTCAGACACTTGCTGACAGAGAGGTACTTGGCAGGGGTCTTTCAGACCATCTCCACAAACTATTTGGGGAATGTCAATGGCTGCCCAAAACAATTGGGAGCCATTTGAGAAATGTGCAAATTACCTCTAAATCTTATTGAGATGTGAAGGAGCAATTTTGATAGTGCCATTCAGGCTGAGATTGAAAGCTGAAAGGTATTTCTAAGTAGGCTTCACTTGCTTTCTGGGACTTGGATTTGATACCTTCATACCACAGCTGAGATTAATCACCTGGACATGTCCATCCATACTTGTACATACCTACACAGACAGCGCTCAAGAATAGTCTACCTTTACATTTTTGTTACATAGCCTAGGCCTAACCAAAGGATTTTCAGCTTTACTGTAGTCTTGGCTGTAGAAGGGTTACCCAATCAATTTCTGACATTGGAGGTGCAGTCTAGCCCACCACCAAATCTTAATTAAAAAAAAAATAATTAATTAAACACTGACATTGTTATAAAAACCTTAAGATAAATTGTTTCCATCTTGATATTAAAATAAGTAGAGGTTGTTAAACACCAGGGGAGATGGGTTAAGCCCCAAATGGCACCATGTCCCCTATATAGTAGACTACCTTTGACCAGGGCTGGTTGGCAGTACTTTTGACCAGAGCCTGAGTAGAGCAATAGACCTATAGGGGAGAATGTGCCATTTAGGGGACACACAGCCATAGTCTTATAAACAGCTTGAGTTTTAAGAAGGAGACGAAAAGAAAGGACACGAGGAATATAGAATTGAGAGCTTCCCATTGTCTTTCCTATCAGTGCACATGAATAAAGGGAGAGCAAGTCACTTTATACTATTGAGATGCACCAGATGTCTCTCCTCTTACCTGCACGAGTGTTTGAGACAGCCGGGACATCTATAATTCGCCACTTCAGAGCCACACACACCACAACTGTAGGGATTAAATGATAAATTATGTTCAACAAACACTCAACATCGCCAGACTCAAAGGGGCGTGGACATCACAGCACGTGGTAACCCATGTGCTTTCCTGATAGCTTGTTATTTTAGCGACAAATATAACCTGCCACAATTATTTTACATACGTTCAGAGACATAGCAAGGTAAAATAGTAATCACTATGCCTAGGTAAGCTAGCTTGCTGTGTTATTGAGCTAGACGCCATCTAGCCCACCAAGCGTTAGCTTAGCTAGCTAGCTGCCTTCTTACTTTGCCAGGGATAGTTTTATTTTCTTTCCTTTGAGTTCGTCTCCCAGACTGTCATTCTCGACGTGGCTTTCAGAAGCTCCGACTGTATCCACCGAAGGCAGCATACTTGTACACATTTCTAGAAATTACTCTCTCGAAGCTCTGTTTCAATCAAAGCAGTCTGAAGTTTACCGTCTTCCGCTACACGTGGAGAAAAGATGTGACGGATGTATTCCGGTTTGTCTTGACAATGCACAAAAGCGCCCCCTGGTGTTGGTATTCATGTAATATAGGACATTTGATGCGTGGAAGATCCCCCCTCTCTCTATCATGTGCTTCATGTCAGCCTGTCAGCCAGCCTCTCTCTCTTACTCTGTGTGAGTGTGTGTGTAGGCCCATGTACACCAATAGGAGCTGTGTTCTGAGGACTGAAGCTGACTATTATTACACTAAAGCCTTTCTAACCCACACTGACCAGGCCCAGGAGAGATGAGCTGATGTCTAATGAAAAGAAAATAACAAAATATGCATTGTTTTTCTTGTATCTTTGTTGGGAGGAGACAAATGCAACAGTATCCAAGGCGGGTCAAACAAGAGCAAACATCTGAATCCAAACTGTTCTTAGTATCTATCTCAAGAGAAGTCAGCCATTTTGTTTCTCTTGGTTTATTTGCTTTGTCCCTATCCATGTTAGCAGTGCTTGTCATGCCATAGCATCTATGTCAAGTTTAAAGGTCCATGCTAGTATTGTGTTAAGAAGGAAAAGCCCAAGTGATGTTTATATGTAGCCTACATTGCATGCATTGTTTTTAAATCAGAAAAAAACTCCTTATTACCAGTAACTCTCCATGTTACCAGTATATATACAGCTTCCAGCAAAGTTTAAATGTTGCTGGAACTGGGAGAGTGGGTGTCAAGAATTCAAACCATTTCAATGAAAAACAGATTTTCAAGTTTGATGCCAGAGGGGCGTGTTGGACTTGGACTTCTCAGAATTTGGAAAAATAATACAGACTTATGGGAAATCTGAAGTTGTGCTGCTAATGATAAGTAGCTATCTCTAATTGCAGTTTTTAACCAGGTCATTGTTGGACTTCAGAAATACTGTTATGAACATCAACGAAATAACAAGACGGTATTTACTATTTTGGGATTAAAACATTTCATTTATTTAATGTCAATATATTTCATATTTACACAATTTTAACTTTATTCCTCGAGAGCATTTACTTATTTAATTACACTTTTTTCAACGTAACATAACTTAAGAGCAAGATCATTGCTATTTCTGATGTGTTCTGACTCTGGCCTATGCTAGCTGCCAGTATGAGCTATCAACCCCCATTGTAGTGAATGTGAACATATACAATGAACAGTCACATAATGTGTGTACATAGTATACAAATACCATTTTTTTACATAAATAGTTATTTGGACTAAGTTGGAGTTGACCAAATAGATCTCTGAGAGTATAATTTATTGGGGTACAGTAATGTGAACAAAAACAAAGGATATAAATAATCAACCATATAATGTCAAAATATACACAGGAAAAATGTCTTACAACTCACTGATGTCTCACGCTCTTGTGTCTGTTGCAGCACCAATGATAGGTTACGTTACCACCTACCAAATAAAATGAAGAGTAAAAGCTAAAAAATATGTAATTCATCAACAAATATTTCATATAAATTTCAAATAAGTACTCTTACAACAGATACAGATCTTGATGTAACCGGTACATAAGGACAAAAAATTACTTGACACTAGCACCTATACTTAGAAGGCATACAAGCAAGAGGTAGAGCACCGTCTTTCAAGGGCAGTGTCCAAAATAGAACCATATTCCCGATATAGTGCACTACTTTTGAGCTCTATGTGCCCTGGTTAAACCTAGTGCATTACATAGGGAATATGGTGCCATTTTGGACTTACCCAAGGTGTAAACGTCCAGCTGTGTTGGACAACAGATTCAAACATTAAAAATAAACAAAATGGCGGTCCGAGCTGGCGGTTGACCTTTGATTGAAATTGCAATATGAAATCTCTTACTCTTAATTCACAAGCTATTGCACTCTTAGGAAGCTTTTGTTGTACAGTATTCCTGTTACAAAGCCCCTAGAGCTTTCCTTCGGATAGCTAGGCCCGTTCTGAGGATGGCTGGTAGGGTGAATATGGGGGAGAAGAAGGATGGGGGTGGGCAGTAGGGAGCGAGGCACAGGATTTGAGTTTTAGGACGGTGTTGTGTGGATGAGCCCTGTCCTGAGTTCAGGGACCAACTGTCCAACGAACTCAAGCACCTTTTGAAAAACAAAAACCAAACAGACACACTTTACACATTTATTTGATAAATATTGGTATACACTGCTCTCCTGAGGCCATCTTACTGTAAGCTGGCCTAGTTTCCTATGGACTGAGTTCTTCCACAGACATCTGCCATCGATTGGACAGGGCGTTTGTCACTCGCTAACACTCCATAAAGGGTCTCCCAAGTGGGGGAGCAGACCTGACCAACTCTGCTTGGGCGTACAGAGATCTCTCTTTGGTTTGGAAAGCAGCCATTTTGGCCTGCTTATGCCATGCTCGTTTTTTTTATAGTCTATATTTTGGACAGGCAGGCTAGCGATGGATATTGACCTCACAGGAAGCAGACAGGTCCCACCTCGAGGTGGCGCAGATCGTTGGACTGTGACAAAGGTTGCTCCTGTATATCAATGATGGGGAGCTCGTAGCTGTCCTGAGTATGGAAGAAGAAGCGTGACTGGTGCCAGCTGCCATCTTGGATCTAGAAGGGAAAATATACAACATGAAGTCATAGACACACAATGGATGCCCGTATTCACAATGTCTCAAAGTAGGAGTGCTGATCTAGGATCAGTTTTGCCTTTTAGATTATAATGAATAAGATTACATGGACAGGGAGGACCTGATCCTAGATTAGCAATGCTACTTTGAAACGCTTTATGAATGCAGGCCCAGGTCTGAAGTGAAAGCATCATATATCTCTTCCTCTCTCCGACTCCTTACCCTGCATTCGTCTAGTAGCATGTGAGGTTCAAGTAGACTGTCTGCCTCAAACATCTGTCCGTTCCATCCTTTGAACCTTGGTGGTCTGGCCTGATACTCCTGTACTGGGTCGTCAGCACTGTAGGTGTTTGTGGGGCTGAAGGGAGGGTCACTCAGACAGTGGAAGGTAATGTCCTGACTGGCCTCTGTGCTCAAGAGGTGGAGGAACTTCATCTGAACCTTATGCACACCGAACGACAGCTGTGGAGGGAGCATGGTAAGAGTTAGTGGAGATAACGGAGGCATCTCTTATGATACCTCTCACTGCTCAATACTTCAGCAAACAGATGCATACAGAGACCAGGGGAGTAATGCTGCCGGAACACGAGGGAGCGGCACTCCCTTACTCTTTCAAATTTGAGAATACACAGAGCTGGGAAAAATCTATCTGGAAAATTATTTCTGAATCTGAATCAATGTTCTACAAGATCCTAAAATGATGAATTAGTATTTTACATAACACAGCCTAATACAAAAGCATAGCATAGTTACTATTTTGGCGTAATGCTACTTTTACGCCAAAAACACCTCTTAATTTCTAGTGAGATGTTATGGTTAGCTGAAGCTGAATAGTCACATTTCTTTCCTAATGCGGCCAACACTCAACAGCGCGGGCCACAAGGAAGGATATATTCTTTGATTAAAACAAAATACAATAAAGACTAACAGTTTAACACCATCTGCTCTAATTTGCTCACCAAACAGTAATTCAAGCAGATCTAAATGCATATTCCCATGAAACTGATTGAGATCGAATGATTGGCATGCATACACAGTCTGGACTTTTCACAGATAAAACCTGAAGAATTATCATTCACGATTGACCGTGATGATGGCCTATTTTGAAACGAGGTATGCCTAAGTTGGTGTTTGAGGGTATTAAAAATAAAACATTTTCTTGAGACAATATGTGTAGGGCTTAGGCCGACGTTCCAATTGGAGGATGTATTTAGAGCGTTGGGCCAGTAACCGGAAGGTTGCTGGATCGAATCCCCGAGCTGACAAGGTAAAAATCTGTCGTTCTGGCCCTGAGCAAGGCAGTCAACCCACTGTTCCCCGGGCGCTGAAGACGTGGATGTCGATTCAGACAGCCCCCGGTACCTCTCTGATTCAGAGGGGTTGGGTTAAATGCGGAAGACACATTTCAGTTTAATACATTAAATTGGACAACTGGCTAGGTATCCACCTTTCCCTTTATTTTCTGCATATTCTGTAATAATATTCTATAGGCTAGGCCTACAGCTGTAGGAACACATTTTGAATGAGAAATTATGATTTAATAAAAATGACATTACACCACTGACAGAGACTGATTATCATTCTTATCTACCACGACTAGTGAAGGTTTCTCATCTACTGAGGGATAGTGAAATGCTGCATATTAAAAAGTGGAATTTGTATTATTGATTGCAATGGTCATAAACTGTACAGCACAAGCGGAGAAGAAGTCTAAGAAAATGTGAATCATTTTGAATGCAGCCGAATGATTTTTTGGGTCTTCGTGATTTCACAGCCGAGGCCGTGCATGAAATCCTATCGGTGAATGTTCTGCCATCACAGGCCCCTGAGCCTGTGTTGGGATGTATTTTGGAGTGGACAGTGATTGAAGAAGTGGGATGGGTTTTCTCAGTTGACATGCTTCATTTTGTATGACGTCGTTTTTCCCCTTCCCGCAAAGTGTTTTTAGTTTCTTATTCAATACCCTGTTCAGCTGGTGTTGGCAATGCAGCATTAACATTGGATGCCAACCGCCGGTAAACCCCATCGAAGAAGAGGTAGAGGGAGTACAGGGCTTAGCAGGTCTCTTGCTAAAAAGAGATGTCGGCTTGGAAAAGCTGAATATTTTAAAGACTGAGGGAGGCAGAGAATGGGTTTGAATCTGTTGGTGCGAGTAATAACAAGTGAGAGGGTATATCGAGGAAGATTGGTGTCAAGTTCAAACAGAGTGAGCCGGACACCAGTTTGAGTTCTGGAGGTGAAATGGAAGTGGTAGAAGGTGTTGTGAGGAGCTCGGAGCCCAAGCCTTGCATTGATGGACATGGTTATGATAAAGATAAGTTTGGTCCAGTGGGAGTGAGATTTTTGAAGAGGGTGGAACCAGGCCTTTTGGCTGATCCATGGGTGGTTTCAGGTTGGGTGGAAAAGATGGTGGGTGCTATTGAGTCGATGAAGGTAACCCTAAGTGGACTTGTAATGTTTCTTTGTGTTTCTTCAGATCAGAGTGAGCAGGACGCTCTGCACGACGCAACTTGGGTCAAGATCTGTTTCTTGCTATTTCTGGTGTTTGTCGTCTTAAGTCAGTCTTTACCAGACAAGGTTATGTTAGGATATATCAGTTACCCTGTTAGAGCGTTTGTGGCAAGTCCACTGCGCTGTTTCAGGTGCAACATTTATGGTCATGTTGCAGTAGTGTGTAGGAGGGAGATTCCAAGATGTGGGAAGAGTGCAGGAGGGCATGGGATAGAGGGTTGTGTAGTGTCAGTGGATAAAGGTGTGTGTGTCAACTGCAGGGGTGCACATGATGCTGGGGATCGGAAGTGTCCGATGCGACAAAGGCAGGTTGAAGTAGCTAGAGTCAGAGTAGTGCAGAAGGTGTCTTATGCTGAGGCAGTGAAGAAAGAAGAGGAGGATGGGTCAAGGGTGAGGGATTCGGAGAGGATCCCTGTGAATAGTAGATCTGTGCCAGCACAGAGGGATAGGCCAATGAGTGATATATGCTTTAATAAGGTTGGCTTCTTAGTGTTCATGGCAAATGTTATCAACTTTACTGTAGAAATGAAACGTAAATCACAGAAAATAGATATTGTGGTGCAGCTGCAGATAAGTACTTGGGGTACGAGATTTGACTTCAGAAGAGTTACATTGTGTGTTGAGCGGTAGTGTCCCGTCCTCTCAGGCCGTTGGCCTGGGGTAGGATCAGATTGGGTTAGGAGTGGAAAAAGGTGATGCGTTTTAATGAGTATAGGGTTAGCTGGTAGGGTAATTAAAATATATGTATATTTTTGGTTCCCCTTTCCCTTCGCAAAGTGTAATGGATCTATACTATAGTTCAGTGGAAATGGAACATATTGGATGCCAATCACTGTTAAACTTCACCGAAGAAGACATGGATTGTGTATGTTTGCTATTCAGAGGGTGGATGGATAAGACAAAATATTTAAGTGCCTTTGAACAGGGTATGGTAGTAGGTGCCAGGAGCACCAGTTTGAGTGTGTCAAGAACTGCAATGCTGCTGGGGTTTTCACACTCAACAGTTTCCCATGTAGCACTACTGGGTGATCTGAAAAGTCATAGTCAATCGATCAATAATACAATACATTTAGCAAACATGTTTATTTTTAATTTACAATCTGTAGAAATTAAGAGAATAGAAAAGTTCAGAACTTTTGTGAAACAGTACAGTTGAAAAGTATATGGCAAATAGAAATCCAATATGGATGGCGTTAAGAGATAGACGGGAGGGGTTGAATGGAGCTGAAGGTTGGGAATGATAACGTTTTACAGTCTCCTAACCAATTGTGCTATTGTGTGTGTTTTTTTGCGTTATTTGTAACTTATTTTGTACGTAATGTTTTTGCCACCGTCTCTTATAACCAAAAATAGCTTCTAGATATCAGAACAGCGATTACTCAACTGGACAAAGATTTTTTCTTTAACGAGTCGGATGCAAAGGATTTACTTCAGACACTAGACAAGGACCAAATCCCTGTTTTTCACATGAGAAAGAGATGGAGATATCGCGGGAGTAGGTCTGGGTGCATTGTAAGTATCCGACGTCGAATGGGTATACTGCCTCTACCATCAGTCCTATTAGCCAACGTACAATCATTGGATAACAAAATAGACGAGCTACGATCACCCTACCAACGGGGCATTAAAAACTGTAATATCTTATGTTTCAGCGAGTCGTGGCTGAATGACGACATGGATAACATACAGCTGCCGGGGTTTATGCTGCATCGGCAAGATAGAACAGCTGCCTCCGGTAAGACAAGGGGTGGCGGTCTGTGTGTATTTGTAAACAACAGCTGGTGCACGAAATCTAATATTAAGGAAGTCTCAAGATTTTGCTCGCCTGCGGTAGAGTATCTCATGATAAGCTGTAGACCACACTATTTACCAAGAGAGTTTATCTATATTTTTCGTAGCTGTCTATTTACCACTACAAACCGATGCTGGCACTAAAACCGCACTCAATGTCTGTATAAGGCCATAAGCAAACAGGAAAACACTCATCCTGAGGGGGCACTCCTAGTGGACGGGGAGCTCATTGTAAGGGAAACTGAAATCAGTTTTACCTAATTTCTATCAGCATGTTAAATGTGCAATCAGAGGAAAAAA
Source organism: Salvelinus fontinalis (assembly GCF_029448725.1). Lineage (NCBI taxonomy): Eukaryota > Metazoa > Chordata > Actinopteri > Salmoniformes > Salmonidae > Salvelinus > Salvelinus fontinalis. The sequence goes on along the minus strand of NC_074678.1, from coordinate 37,678,408 downwards.
ACTCCAGACCACCTTTACTCTAAACACAGAGAAGCGTACAAAGCTCTTCCTCGCCCTCCATTTGGCAAATTTAACCATAATTCTATCCTCCTGATTCCTGCTTACAAGCAAAAAAACTAAAGCAGAAAGCACCAGTGACTAGATCAATAAAGCAGTGGTCAGATGATGCAGATGCTAAGCTACAGGACTGTTTTGCTAGCACAGACTTGAATATGTTCCGGGATTTTTCCAATGGCATTGAGGAGTACACCACATCAGTCACTGGCTTCATCAATACGTGCATTGATGACGTCGTCCCCACAGTGACTATACGTACATACCCCAACCAGAAGCCATGGATTACAGGCAACATCCGCACTGAGCTAAAGGGTAGAGCTGCCGCTTTCAAGGAGCGGGACTCAAACCCGGGCGCTTATAAGAAATCCCGCTATGCCCTCCTATGAACCATCAAACAGGCAAAGCGTCAATACAGGACTAAGATTGAATTGTACTACGCCGGCTCCGACGCTCATCAGATGTGGCAGGGCTTGCAAACTATTACAAACTACAAAGGGAAGCACAGCCACAAGCAGCACAGTGACACGAACATACCACACGAGCTAAATTACTTCTATGCTCGCTCGAGGCAAACAACATGCATGAGAGCATCAGCTGTTCCAGGTGACTGTGATCACGCTCTCCGTAGCCGATGTGAGTAAGACCTTTAAACAGGTCAACATTCACAAGGCCGCAGGGCCAGGTGGATTACCAGGACGTGTACTCCGAGCATGCGCTGACAAACTGGCAAGTGTCTTCACTGACATTTTCAACCTGTCCCTGACTGAGTCTGTAATACCAGCATGTTTCAAGCAGACAACTATAGTCCCTGTGCCCAAGAACGTCTGTAGCCATGAAGTGCTTTGAAAGGCTGGTCATGGCTCACATCAACACCATTATCCCAGAAACCTAGACCCACTCCAATTTGCATACCGCTCCAACGATGATGCAATCTCTATTGCGCTCAACATTGCCCTTTCCCACCTGGACTAAAGGAACACCTATGTGAGAATGGACTGGCCAACCCTCATAGCCTGGTTCCCCTCTAGGTTCTTCCTAGGTTTAGGCCTTTCTAGGAAGTTTTTCCTAGCCACCGGGCTTCTACACCTGCATTGCTTGCTGTTTGGGGTTTTAGGTTGGGTTTCTGTACAGCACTTTGATATATCAGCTGATGTAAGAAGGGCTATATAAATAAATTTGATTTGAAATTTGACTACAGCTTAGCATTCAACACTATAGTGCCCTCAAAGCTCATCACTAAGCTAAGGACCCTGGGACTATTTCATTTTTAAAATCTTTATTTAACTAGGCAAGTCAGTTAAGAACAAATTCTTATTTTCAATGACGGTCTAGGAACAGTGGGCTAACTGCCTTGTTCAGGGGCAGAATGACAGATTTTGACCTTGTCAGCTTGGGGATTAGATCTTGCAACATTTCAGTTCCTAGTTCAACGCTCTAACTACTAGGCTACCTGCCGCCAACTAAACACCTCTCTCTGCAACTGGATCCTGGACTTCCTGAGGGGCCGCCCTCAGGTGGTGTGGGTAGGTAACAACACATCCGCCACGCTGATCCTCAACACGGGGATCCATCAGGGGTGCGTTATCAGTCCCCTCCTGTACTCCCTGTTCACTCATGACTGCGTGGCCAGGCATGACTTTAACACCATCATTAAGTTTGCAGACGACACAGTGGTAGGCCTGATTACGACAATGATGAGACAGCCTATAGGGAGGTCAGAGACCTGGCCGTGTGGTGCCAGGATAACTTCTCTCTCTCAATGTGATCAAGACAAAGGAGATGATTGTGGACTACAGGAAAAGGAGGACCAAACACACCCCCATTCACAAATACAATGACTTGAATGGGATTTGTGCCACAAATACTAACATGTCAGTATGTGGAAACAGTGCCAGGGAAACTAAACCAAAGCCTGGATTAATGCAATCATGTCTTATCCATAGACTGCTTACAGGGTAAGGAAACCAATTTGTCACTTTGTAATTTGGGTGAACTATCCCTTCAACCAAAAAACAGTTCTTTGGAAGCCCAATGAGTCAAACATTTGGCTGTAATAGAAGAACACAAGGGTCCAAATGTTTATGTTTTGACCCATTTTGGTAACCAGAGCTCACACAATGTCCACTTGGTACACACTGGTTGAATCAACATTGTTTCCACGTCATTTCAATGAAATTACGTTGAATTGACATCTGTGCCCATTGGGTGCTTGATGTGCAACAAAAGTCAGAAGCTATTCACCAATATCTTCAGGATGTTGTTTCCCTGAATAGAAGTCAAAGTCATGTACAACAGGCGTTTCCAAACGTTGTCTCTCTTGAAACCCATTCCTGACACTTAGAAGAAAGGAAATAAACAGTTGGATCATTAAGTGTTCTTCTATTACAGCCAAATGGTTGACTCATTGGGCTTCCAAAGAACAGTTTTTTTGTTAATGTCATGGTCATTTGTGGAGATGGACCAAGGCACAGCGAATGTAGAGTTCCACATATTTTAATAGTGAGTGAAACTTAGAAAAAACAAAACAATCCGTGACAACAAATGCAGTGCTAACAGGCATCTAAACATAAACAATATCCCATTACCCACAGGTGGAAAAATGCAACTTAAGTATGATCCCCAATTAGAGACAACGATTACCAGCTGCCTCTAATTGGGAATCATACACAAACCCCAACATAGAAAATTAAACCTAGAACCCAACATAGAAATAATAAACTAGACTAAAACCCCTAGTCACGCCCTGACCTACTCTACCATAGAAAATACAGACTTTCTATGGTCAGGACGTGACAGTTAAAGAGATAGTTCACCCAAATTACAAAGTGACAAATTGGTTTCCTTACCCTGTAAGCAGTCTATTGACAAGGTATGATCGCATTAATCAATGCTTTGGTTTAGTTTCACTGGCACTGTTTCCACATACTGACATGTTACCATTTGTGGCACAAATCCCATTCAAGTCACAGGAATGATATTAGCATTTTTCGCACATCATGTTCAAATCATCTATAAGTGACTGTTGAGCTTGACAATCAATTTGACACTGAGTGTACAAAACAGTAGGAACACCTTCCTAATATTGAGTTGCACCGCCTTTTGCCCTCAGAACAGCCTCGATTTGTCGGGGCATGGACACTACAAGGTTTCGAAAGCATTCCACTGGGATGCTGGCCCATGTTGACTCCAATGCTTCCCACAGTTGTGTCAAGTTGGCTGGATGTCCTTTGGGTGGTGGATCATTCTTGATACACACGGGAAACTGTTGAGTGTAAAATAACCCACCAGCATTGCAGTTCTTGACACACTCAACTGGTGCTCCTGGCACCTACTACAATACCCTGTTTAATGGCACTTAAATATGTTGTCTTGTTCATCCACCCTCTGAATAGCAAACATACACAATCCATGTCTTCTTCAGTGAAGTTTAACAGTGATTGGCATCCAATATGTTCCATTTCCACTGAACTATAGTATAGATTCATTATACTTTGCGACGGGAAAGGGGAACCAAATAATATACATATATTTTAATTACCCTACCAGCTAACCCTATACTCATTAAAACGCATCACCTTATTCCACTCCTAACCCTATCTGATCCTACCCCAGGCCAACGGCCTGAGAGGACGGGACACTACTACTCAACACACAATGTAACTCTTCTGAAGTCAAATCTTGTACCCCAAGTACTTATCTGCAGCTGCACCACAATATCTATTTTCTGTGATTTACGTTTCATTTCTACAGTAAAGTTGATAACCATTGCCATGAACACTAAGAAGCCAACCTTATTAAAGCATATTTCACTCATTGGCCTATCCCTCTGTGCTGGCACAGATCTACTATTCACAGGGATCCTCTCCGAATCCCTCACCCTTGACGCATCCTCCTATTTCCCGAAAACCGTACAATACTGTTGAAGTTGCAGAGGGAAGGAAGAACAGATGTGTTAGTGAGAATTCAACTTAAGTGGAAGTCAGGATTTGTGAATGTGAACGTGTTTTTCTTTAAACCTAGATAAAATCTGTTTATTGAATTAGTGCTGCTATGGACCAACTGGAGCCCCTGTGATGATGGAGTGCAGTGCTATGTTACCTTGTTAGAGGCTACTGGGTGGAGACATGTCTGCCCGCCTGCCGTGAAGTTACAGAAGACCTCAATGGCGTCTGACGGACATCCCAGGTTAGGGTCGATCCAGTACAGTCCTACAGAGGTACAGGTGTTGGATCTTAATTTGATCACTCTGTTGTTGCAGGACATTTCCAGCAAAGTAGTAAATGCAGACTTGTGGCATATTCAAGGTTCAAAAAGGCTTCTACAGTTTGTAATTTCCAATTTAAATTGTCAAGACTTGATTTGCCCTAACAAAAAAATGTATCAACCCCTACAACAATATCCATTAATTATTATCCACACAATTCCTGCTGCTGCAGGATTATTTCCCTGGTCAAATTAAGATAGCAACTACAGTCTATTCTACTGAGTAAATCTGTGAAGATTACTAATATTGATGCAGATCGGGGAAAAGTGTCCATTAAATTGATCAATTCTGTAAATCGGTTCTATGAGGTTCTCACCGTCAGAGAGCTTCTGTTGGCAGTCCAGCAGGTCCTTGCAAAACCGTGCCGGGATCTCCCGGGTTCCGAGCGGTTTCTTCATGCTCTCGATCACACTGCTTAGGTAGTGCAGGGTCTTAAAGATCCCTGCATTCTGGTCCGAGAGGGACATCTCCGTGTTCTGGTAGATCTAGGCAGCAGGGTTAGCATAGTCCACACAGTCCAGAGTTGCAGCATGCATGGGAAGAGGTTAGGAGAAAGCCACAGGGACAGCCAATCCAAAGCATGGACACATGGATGAATCAAACATTTCATAAGCATGAATTCATACAGACACATGCAAGTGTGCATGCATAGAGGCACACTCATATCCAACCACAGAAACACCATGTCAAGGTATTTAGAAAAGTTGAAAGCAATGTGTTTTGCATGTGTTACACGCAATTAAATAAGGTTTATTTGGAGGCAAGGTAGTGACAGGCACCCACACATTAGTGAAAATACATAGTATAAAAGAGCAAAAAACTAACAGGAAGATTTTTGTAAATTGTTTTACTGAAAATTGTCACTTAACAGTAAATATCATTAGAGTGAAGATATCAACAGTGAATGTTACATATGGTAAATATGTTGTCTAAAGTTGAAACTGTCTCGTGTATAGACCAACAGTGAGTGCTTTACCTCTGTCCTCAAGGCACCATTGTACTCAAACAGAGAGTTGTACTCGATTCGTCTCTGAGGATACAACACCAACAAGTACAGTTTAATCTCAGAGGCAGTAATAAGCAGAAAGCAGTAAACCAGAGGCATGTATCAACAAATCTACACATTCTTCAACTTAGTAGGGGCATACTAATCAATGTCACTGAAAGCCTACTCCCTGATTATTACATAACAGAAATGCCATTGCAGTATTGTAGTTTAAATTGATTGGTTCTATACAACTGTTGAAAAAGCTCACAGAGCAAAGGGAAAGGAAGGCCACACAGATTACACTGTATGCTCCGCTTCTATGCTACCTCTGACCCTCCAGCTATAAGACTGTTGCTTTTTCCCATTCCATCAAAAGCCTTATCTAAGCTTAGCCTGGCACCAAGCCTAGGACAGAGAGAGATAGAGAATACTTTTATATTCGAAAAATACTCCATCAACAGGCTCTGTATTTCAGAAATCACACTGTCAAGTACCCATGGTGCACTGTTCAACTATTTAGCCATTTAAACCATTTATTTTTGAAGAAAACTCAGTTTTTCTCACTGGCTTTCATGTATTGCAAACATGAGCTTGTCTGAGATGTCATACTCGATGATAGTTGTTCTCCATTGGAGCGATTCGTTTGGTTGGCCAGCATTCTGGGGCGAGGCTTAGCGAAGGGTCAATTAAGCATTGAAACTGGCAATAACTGATCATGGCCATGAATTCACAGGAGCCAGTAAATGTTTTGACCCATTTTGGAAACCAGAGCTCACACAATGTCCACACTGGTTGAATCAACATTGTTCCCACGTCATTTCAATGGAATTACGTTGAATTGACATTTGTGCCCATTGGGTGCTTGATGTGCAACAAAAGTTGCAGTTATATCTAACAAAAGTTCACCAATGTCTTCAGGATGTTGTTTCCCTGAATAGAAGTCAAAGTCATGTACAACAGGCGTTTCCAAACCTTGTCTCTCTTGAAACCCATTCCTGACACTTAGAAGAAAGGAAATAAACAGTTGGATCATTAAGTGTTCTTCTATTACAGCCAAATGGTTGACTCATTGGGCTTCCAAATAACAGTTTTTTGGTTAAAAAGATGGTTCACCCAAATTACAAAGTGACAAATTGGTTTCTTAGCGAAGGGTCAATTCCCAGGGTTAGAGGGTCCAAGCATGTATTATTCATTCTATTCCTATGTGTGCTGCTGCTGCACAGAGAGTGGGGAGGGGGGTGGGGGGGGTGTTGCCTAGGCAAACCAATACTTGTTTGCTACAACACCTTGTTTGAATTATCTGACTATCTGTGAATCAAACAGGATACTTACGGACGGGCCTGGAGCACCAGGGTGGCCCTGGGAGAGAGAACACAGAGAGGATTTTGAAAAACACAAAATAAACAGATACAAAGACAGTGGGGCAAAAAAGTATTTAGTCAGCCACCAATTGTGCAAGTTCTCCCACTTAAAAAGATGAGGCCTGTAATTTTCATCATAGGTACACTTCAACTATGACAGACAAAATGAGAAAAAAAATCCAGAAAATCACATTGTAGGATTTTTAATGAATTTATTTGCTAATTATGGTGGAAAATAAGTATTTGGTCAATAACAAAAGTTTCTCAATACTTTGTTATATACCCTTTGTTGGCAATGACAGAGGTCAAACGTTTTCTGTAAGTCTTCACAAGGTTTTCACACACTGTTGCTGGTATTTTGGCACATTCCTCCATGCAGATCTCCTCTAGAGCAGTGATGTTTTGGTTCTGTGGCTGGGCAACACGGACTTTCAACTCCCTCCAAAGATTTTCTATGGGGTTGAGATTTGGAGACTGGCTAGGCCATTACAGGACCTTGAAATGCTTCTTACGAAGCCACTCCTTCGTTGCTCGGGCGGTGTGTTTGGGATCATTGTCATGCTGAAAGACCCAGCCACGTTTCATCTTCAATGCCCTTGCTGATGGAGGGAAGTTTTCACTCAAAATCTCACGATACATGGCCCCATTCATTCTGTCCTTTACACAGATCAGTCATCCTGGTACCTTTGCAGAAAAACAGCCCCAAAGCATGATGTTTCCACCCCCATGCTTCACAGTAGGTATGGTGTTCTTTGGATGCAACTCAGCATTCTTTGTCCTCCAAACATGACGAGTTGAGTTTTTACCAAAAGTTATATTTTGGTTTCATCTGACCATATGACATCCTCCCAATCTTCTTCTGGATCATCTAAATGCTCTCTAGCAAACTTCAGACGGGCCTGGACATGTACTGGCTTAAGCAGGGGGACACGTCTGGCACTGCAGGATTTGAGTCCCTGGCGGCGTAGTGTGTTACTGATGGTAGGCTTTGTTATTTTGGTCCCAGCTCTCTGCAGGTCATTCACTAGGTCCCCCCGTGTGGTTCTGGGATTTTTGCTCACCGTTCTTGTGATCATTTTGACCCCGCGGGGTGAGATCTTGCGTGGAGCCCCAGATCGAGGGAGATTATCAGTGGTCTTGTATGTCTTCCATTTCCTAATAATTGCTCCCACAGTTGATTTCTTCAAACCAAGCTGCTTACCTATTGCAGATTCAGTCTTCCCAGCCTGGTGCAGGTCTACAATTTTGTTTCTGGTGTCCTTTGACAGCTCTTTGGTCTTGGCCATAGTGGAGTTTGGAGTGTGATTGTTTGAGGTTGTGGACAGGTGTATTTTATACTGATAACAAGTTCAAACAGGTGCCATTAATACAGGTAACGAGTGGAGGACAGAGGAGCCTCTTAAAGAAGAAGTTACAGGTCTGTGAGAGACAGAAATCTTGCTTGTTTGTTATTGACCAAATACTTATTTTCCACCATAATTTGCAAATAAATTCATAAAAAATCCTACAATGTGATTTTCTGGATTTCTTTTTCTCATTCTGTCTGTCATAGTTGAAGTGAACCTATGATGATAATTACAGGCCTCTCTCATCTTTTTAAGTGGGAGAACTTGCACAATTGGTGGCTGACTAAATACTTTTTTGCCCCACTGTATGTCTTCAAAAGACGACGAACCTCATTCTCTATGAACTGCCATAGAACTGTCAAGTAACTGTAAGTAGTAGGGAACCAGTAAAATAGGTTAGGACATAGTAAGGGGTGGGAAACTTACTCTGGGCCCTGGATGTCCCTGTGGCCCCTGGGGTCCCTGATACACAAACACAACAACATGGTGTTACAATGGTGTCCAAGCAATGACATCACAATAAATAGAATATCTGATGCACCTCCACTACTCTCTAGTGCTCTCAAATTCACAAAGATTGCAAAAAATGTATTTGTTGAAATATACACTCAGTGGCCAAATTATTAGGTAGACCCATCTAGCACCGGGTTGGACATTTTGCCTCCAGAACAGTCTGAATTATCCGGGGTGTGACGTTCAATCATTGCTCAATTGGTATCAAGGGCCCTAACGTGTGCCAGCAAAACATTCCATAGACTCATGCTGCTTATGCTAAATCCTGACTCTTCCATCAGCATGACGCAACAGGAACCGGCATTCGTCAGACCAGGCAATGTTTTTCAAATCCCCAATTGTCCAGTGTGGGTGATCACTTGCCCACTGGAGCCGCTTCTTCTTGTTTTTTGCTGATAGGAGGGGAACCCAGTCTGGTCGTCTGCTGCAATAGCCCATCCTTGACATGGATCAACGAGTTGTGCCTTCCGAGATGCCATTCTGCTCACCACTGTTATACTGTGCCGTTATTTGTCTATTCGTGGCTCGCTTGTTACCATTCTTGCCATTCTCTTTCAACCTCTCTTATCAACAAGCTGTTTTCGCCCACAGGATTGATGCTGACTGGATGTATTTTTTGTTGTTGCACCATTCTCTATAAACCCTAGACACTGTCATGAGTGAAAAGCCCAGGAGGGTGTCTGTTTCTGAGAAACTGGATCTGGCATGCCTGGACATCGACGTTCATACCACACTCAAAGTCGCTTAGCTTACTCGTTTTGCCCATTCTAACGTTCAATCAAACAGTAACTGAATGCTTCGATGTCTGTCTGCCTGCTTTATATAGCAAGCCACGGCCACTTGACTGTCTACAGGAGTGATCAATTTCCGTGAACAGGTGGTGTACCTAATAAACTGGCCCCTGAGTGTGTGTTGATATTAACATTATACATTTTGTATAAAATAGCTGCTCTAGTCTAAACGATCCTATCATAATCATACTTTACATTCTGAAGAGCTGAAGAGCTGCAGTCAGTACAAAGGGTTCTGTGTTGAGGGCTCTCTTTGTGTTTCTGTAATGGAGCTCTACCGCCCCCACTGGCTGATGAGGGAACTGACGGCACAGTACTATAGCAGCAGCCTTCTGCAGGCAGCTGGTTCTTATTAGGCCCCTGAGGAGCTGCCTGGAAGTGTGTAAGTTTGTGTGTGTCTGTTTACTGTGTGTGCTTTTGTGTTTTTCTCTCTCTCTACTGTTTGTGTGTAACTGCCTATGAGTCTCGAAGGGGCTTATAGAGCCGTGAGAATCTTAAACCAGTTTACACGGCAGAGCGTGAGCTGTGAGAATCTTAAGACTAGAATCATGTCTAGAAGGGGTCCAGCTTTTGTCAAATTAATGTTAGATTTGACTTTTCGTAGCAGGTTAGGAGAATTAAAGTAGCAGGTTAGGACAATTAGGTTAGGGTTAGGAAAAGGGTTAGGGTTAGCTAAAATGCAAAAGCTGGATCTCTTCTAGCCATGACCCATTAATCCCCACAGAGGATCACAGCACTAACATTATGACAAGGCATTTCCTGTACACTGCTTACATGAGAGGCAGTAAGGCTCCATGCACAGCCCACAGTGTACTGGAAATCGCTCTGCAACAGCTACTTTCACTATGAGTCTACCCAGGTAGCGTGGTTATTACCTCAGGAAACACTGACCATAGATACAGTTCACACAAACCAAACAAGGCCACGTAATTGCAGGAGGTATCATCTATAGTTTATAGATTAATCACCTACGCTGTACTTCACATATAACCTTGTGGTTTTCCAACGCCTACCGAGTGTAGCATAGACTGCTTTCTCTCCAGTGGATTATATAACTCTACAGAACGTATTCAGAAAAGAAAACAACCAAGTATTGGATTCAGATCTCACCATTTCCCCATGGCTTCCCTTTGGACCCTTCGGTCCCTGTGGAGGAGAAAATAAGACTTTTAAAATACACTGGTTTCTTTTCAAAGTACAAGTACCCCAATTATTCTGGGTATCCCTCCATTCCATGCAGGTGATGAACAGTACACTGGACATGAGCAGCGTAGGTCATCCATACATGTTCTCCGCTCTGTTTTGGGACAATTTGTCCAGTTCCTTCCATGAGTGGTTGGTTCTTCTAACTCTGTTATTCCTACAGTATAAAGCCCTTCATATAAGCACAACTTACTAGTGACACATCAGGTACTGTAGCAAAGTGTGACTAGACTGGACAGATCTCTATTCCAAACTAACTCCCAGGAGAATTGCAATGATGGAAAGTACCACTTGAGGCTTGAACTTTATTGATTTATGGTTTATGCCTGAGGAGTCATGAATACACACTCTCTCTCTCTAGTCTAGAAAATGTCTGACTTTGACAACAGAGGGGCTTATCAACTCAGGGGATGACCGTTATGGAAACACTCCAGACAGTTAGTTCAACAAAAGCCACATTCACAAGACAGACAGGGCAGAATGCCCGCTCTTAAAATGGACCATTCCACCTGAACTAACTCTCTCTCTCTCTCTCTGTCTCTGTGTATAGAGTAAAATTGGCAGATACGTAGACAAGCACAAGCACACACGGACATGTGCACACACACACACACTAAACCTACAGGTTTCCCCATTGGGCCGATCATCCCTTCTGGTCCAACAGGTCCACTGAAACCCTGAAACAGACATATAGAGGAGAGATCAGCACACACACCATTTTTAAACATAATTTATTGCAACAAATCAAATCAAACTTTATTTGTCACATGCGCCGAATACAACAAGTGTAGACCTTACCGTGAAATGCTGACTTACAAGCCCCTTAACCAACAGTGCAATTCAGTGCAGTTCAAGAAGAGTTAATATTTACCAAATAACTCAAGTAAAAAATAAAATAAAATAAAAAAAGTAACACAATAATATAACAATAACGAGGCTATATACAGTGGGTACCGGTTCCAGTGTTTTTATTTTTATTTTTATTTTACCGTTATTTTACCAGGTAAGTTGACACGTTCTCATTTGCAGCAACGACCTGGGGAATAGTTACAGGGGAGAGGAGGGGGATGAATGAGCCAATTGTAAACTGGGGATTATTAGGTGACCATGATGGTTTGAGGGCCAGATTGGGAATTTAGCTAGGACACCGGGGTTAACACCCCTACTCTTACGATAAGTGCCATGGGATCTTTAATGACCTCAGAGAGTCAGGACACCCGTTTAACGTCCCATCCGAAAGATGGCACCCTACACAGGGCAGTGTCCCCTAACCTGTGTGTGTGTGTTACGGTTGGGCGATTGTGTACAAGCCTACATCGCCCGATTCCATGGAAATATTAAGTTTATTTGGAAAGTAATAAATATGTTTTCAAAAGCATTCATGATTTGCGTAAATGTAATATACTAACTATTAATCTTGTTAAAAATATGAAATGGTACTACATTTGGCGAAGAGCACATTATGACTTGTTTAAGACTCGAGACTTGACTTGATACTTGTCAGTCTTGACTTGAGACTTGACACTTGTCAGTCTTGACTTGAGACTTGACTCGGACTTGCCTGTCTTGACTTGGGACTTGAGTGCTAAGACTTGTGACTTGTAAAACAGTGACTTGGTCCCACCTCTGGTAATTTGCACATGTAGGTAGGGGTAAAGTGACTGTGCATAGATAATAAACAGCGAGTAGCAGCAGTGTACAGAACAAATGGAGGGGGTCAATGTAATAGTTCAGTGGCCATATGATTAATTGTTCAACAGTCTTATGGGTTGGGGGTAGAAGCTATTAAGGAACCTTTTGGTCCGTTACTTGGCGCTCCGGCACCGCTTGCCGTGCGGTAGCAGAGAAAATAGTCTATGACTTTGGTGACTGGAGTTTCTGACAATTTTATGGGCTTTCCTCTGACACCGCCTATTATATAGGTCCTTGATGGCAGGAAGCTTGGCCCCAGTGATGTACTGGGCTGTACACACTACCCTCTGTAGTGCCTTACGGTCAGATGCCAAGCAGTTGCTATACCGGGTGGTGATGCAACCGGTCAGGACGCTCTTGATGGTGCAGCTGTAGAACTATTTGAGGATCTGGGGACCTATGGCAAATATTTTCAGTCTCCTGAGGGGGAAAAGGTTTTGTCGTGCCCTCTTCACGACTGTTTTGGTGTGTTTGGACCATGATAGTTAGTTGGTGATGGACACCAAGGAACTTGCTCTCGTGCATGCTTCAGTGTTGCTTGTTTCGAAGCGAGCATAAAAGGCATTTAGCTCGTCTGGTAGGGTCGTAGCACTGGGCAACTCGCATCTGGGTTTCCCTTTGTAGTCCGTAATAGTTTTCAAGCCCTGCCACATCCGATGAGCGTCAGAGCCGGTGTAGTAGGATTCAATCTTAATCCTGTATTGACACTTTGCTTGTTTGATGGTTCGTCTGAGGGCATAGCGGGATTTCTTATAAGTGTCCGGACTAGTGTCGCTCCTTGAAAGTGGTAGCTCTAGCCTTTAGCTTGATGCGGATGTTGCCTGTAATCCATGGCTTCTGATTGGGATATGTACGTATAGTCACTGTGGGGACGACGTCGTTGATGTACTTATTGATGAAGCCGATGACTGAAGAAATATACTCCTCAATGCCATTGGATAAATCCCGGAACATATTCCAGTCTGTGCTAGCAAAACAGTCCTGTAGCGTAGCATCTGCATCATCTGACCACTTCCGTATTGAGCGAGTCACTAGTACTTCCTGCTTTAGTTTTTACTTGTAAGCAGATATCAGGAAGATAGAATTATGGTCAGATTTGCCAAATGGAGGGCGGGGGAGAGCTTGTATGCATCTCTGTGTGTGGAGTAAAGGAGGTCTAGAGTTCCCCCCCCCCCTGGTTGCACATGTGACATGCTGGTAAAAATGTGGTAAAACTGATTTAAGTTTTCCTGCATTAAAGTCCCCGGCCACTAGAACCGCCACTTCTGGATGAGCATTTTCTTGTTTTTTATGGCCTTATAGAGTTGGTTGAGTGTGGTCTTAGTGCCAGCATCAGTCTGTGGTGGTAAATAGACGACTACGAATAATATAGATGAGAACTCTCTTGGTAGATAGTGTGGTCTACAGCGTATCATAAGGTACTCTACCTCAGGCAAGCAATACCTTGAGACTTCTTTAATATTAGACATCGCGCACCAGCTGTTATTGACAAAAAGACACACACCCCCACCCCTCGTCTTACCAGACGTAGCATCTCTGTTCTGCTGGTGCATGGAAAATTCTGCCAGCTCTATATTATCTGTGTCGTCGTTCAGCCATGACTCGGTGAAACATAAGATATTACAGTTCTTAAAGTACCGTTGGTTGCATAATCATAAGCAAGTCATCAATTTTATTTTCCAATGATTGCATGTTAGCAAGTAGAATGGAAGGCAGTGGGAGTTTACTCGCTCGCCTACGTATTCTCAGAAGGCAGCCCGATCTGTGTCCTCTTTTCCTCTGTCTTTTCTTCATCCAAAAGACGGGGATTTGGGCCTGTTCCCGGGAGAACAGTATATCCTTCTCGTCGGACTCCTTAAAGGAAAAAGTATCTTCCAGTTCGTGGTGAGTAATTGCTGTTATTTTCAGTCATAAGAGACGGTAGCAGCAACATTATGTACAAAATAAGTACAAATATAAGTTACAAACAATGCAAAAAAACGAACAAAATAGCACAATTGGTTAGGAACATGTAAAGCGTCAGCCATCCTCTTCGGCACCATCTTAACAGTAAGTGCTGATTCTGTACTTACCAGAATGCCAACAGGACCTTTAGGACCAGGTATGCCTTTGAAACCCAAATCTCCATTTGGTCCCTATGAAAAACACAGAACAAAACACAGAACAAATTCTTAATAACAATGAGCCTACACCAGCCAATTATGCGCCGTCCTTGGGACTCCCAATCACAGTCGGATGTGATACAGCCTGGATTTGAACCAGGGACTGTAGTGACCCCTCTTTCACTGAAACCGCTGCGTCACTCGGGAGCTTAATATATAGGGCCAAAAAGCTCATCGAGGGCAGACAAGGATGGTGAATGTCTGTGGTGATCTCTCAGAGCCTCTGACTCACCTTAGGTCCTGGAAAACCAGAGAAGCCAATCATCCCCAGGTCTCCCGGCTCCCCCTGCAGGCCAGAGAAACAAACACACTCTGGTACAACTGGAACACAAATGAAACACACAACACAATCACAAGACAAAATGACACTCCGATACAACTCAATCACAAGACAAAATGACACAACTCAATCACACGACAAAATGACACTATGACACAACTCAATCACAAGACAAAATGACACTATGACACAACTCAATCACAAGACAATAAGACACTATGACACAACTCAATCACAAGACAATAAGACACAACTCAATCACAAGACAAAATGACACAACTCAATCACAAGACAAAATGACACAACTCAATCACAAGACAAAATGACACTATGACACAACTCAATCCCAAGACAATAAGACACAACTCAATCACAAGACAATAAGACACTATGACACAACTCAATCACAAGACAATAAGACACTATGACACAACTCAATCACAAGACAATAAGACACAACTCAATCACAAGACAAAATGACACTATGACACAACTCAATCACAAGACAATAAGACACAACTCAATCACAAGACAAAATGACACTATGACACAACTCAATCACAAGACAATAAGACACAACTCAATCACAAGACAAAATGACACTATGACACAACTCAATCACAAGACAATAAGACACAACTCAATCACAAGACAAAATGACACAACTCAATCACAAGACAAAATGACACAACTCAATCACAAGACAATAAGACACAACTCAATCACAAGACAAAATGACACTATGACACAACTCAATCACAAGACAAAATGACACAACTCAATCACAAGACAATATGACACAACTCAATCACAAGACAAAATGACACAACTCAATCACAAGACAATATGACACAACTCAATCACAAGACAATATGACACAACTCAATCACAAGACAAAATGACACAACTCAATCACAAGACAATAAGACACAACTCAATCACAAGACAAAATGACACTATGACACAACTCAATCACAAGACAATAAGACACAACTCAATCACAAGACAAAATGACACTATGACACAACTCAATCACAAGACAAAATGACACAACTCAATCACAAGACAATATGACACAACTCAATCACAAGACAAAATGACACAACTCAATCACAAGACAATATGACACAACTCAATCACAAGACAATATGACACAACTCAATCACAAGACAAAATGACACAACTCAATCACAAGACAATAAGACACAACTCAATCACAAGACAAAATGACACTATGACACAACTCAATCACAAGACAATAAGACACAACTCAATCACAAGACAAAATGACACTATGACACAACTCAATCACAAGACAATAAGACACAACTCAATCACAAGACAAAATGACACAACTCAATCACAAGACAATAAGACACAACTCAATCACAAGACAAAATGACACTATGACACAGCTCAATCACAAGACAAAATGACACAACTCAATCACAAGACAATAAGACACAACTCAATCACAAGACAAAATGACACTATGACACAACTCAATCACAAGACAATAAGACACAACTCAATCACAAGACAAAATGACACTATGACACAACTCAATCACAAGACAAAATGACACAACTCAATCACAAGACAATAAGACACAACTCAATCACAAGACAAAATGACACAACTCAATCACAAGACAAAATGACACTATGACACAACTCAATCACAAGACAATAAGACACAACTCAATCACAAGACAAAATGACACAACTCAATCACAAGACAATATGACACAACTCAATCACAAGACAAAATGACACAACTCAATCACAAGACAATAAGACACAACTCAATCACAAGACAATAAGACACAACTCAATCACAAGACAAAATGACACAACTCAATCACAAGACAAAATGACACTATGACACAACTCAATCACAAGACAATAAGACACAACTCAATCACAAGACAAAATGACACAACTCAATCACAAGACAATATGACACAACTCAATCACAAGACAAAATGACACAACTCAATCACAAGACAATAAGACACAACTCAATCACAAGACAATATGACACAACTCAATCACAAGACAAAATGACACTATGACACAACTCAATCACAAGACAATAAGACACAACTCAATCACAAGACAAAATGACACTATGACACAACTCAATCACAAGACAATAAGACACAACTCAATCACAAGACAAAATGACACTATGACACAACTCAATCACAAGACAATAAGACACAACTCAATCACAAGACAAAATGACACTATGACACAACTCAATCACAAGACAATAAGACACAACTCAATCACAAGACAATATGACACAACTCAATCACAAGACAAAATGACACTATGACACAACTCAATCACAAGACAATAAGACACAACTCAATCACAAGACAAAATGACACTATGACACAACTCAATCACAAGACAATAAGACACAACTCAATCACAAGACAAAATGACACAACTCAATCACAAGACAATAAGACACAACTCAATCACAAGACAAAATGACACTATGACACAACTCAATCACAAGACAAAATGACACAACTCAATCACAAGACAATAAGACACAACTCAATCACAAGACAAAATGACACTATGACACAACTCAATCACAAGACAAAATGACACAACTCAATCACAAGACAATAAGACACAACTCAATCACAAGACATCACAAGTCACAACTCAATCACAATCACAACTCAATCACAACTCAATCACAAGACGCAACCACAAATTGCTCTGATTTGTGGTTGTTGCCTCAAAAAGGTAGAGTGTGAAGTTAGTAGGCTATGTTATGAAACCTTTAACCTAGTTTCTGTTCCATATTCTCCCTCCTTGTTATGTATTCCAGACAGGGGTTTGGTCTCTGGTTTGCTCTCTGGTTGCCCTCTCATCCATTATCTTGTCTAACTCCAAGGAACCAGCAGACACAGAAACTAGGACATAAGAATGGTGGGTCCCTTATCGGTCAGTCTGGAGACAGTAGCACTGTCTGAGCACCTCCCCCGTCCCTGTCCCATGTCTGTCTGTCTGCCTGCCTGCCTGTCTATCTATCTGTCCTCAGCACTGGCAGAAGACAGCCTGTGTTTAAACAGCTAATCACAAATTTATCAGATCAATGTGATTTCTTGAATTGAATGAAAGTTTCTAAATTGCTTTCAACACCTTGTGCGCATAGCGGTGGGGGCAATGTAGCTGTGGCAGCCTATCAGACTATTTGGAGGTGTGGCTAATTGGGGGCGTGACTTTCATTGTGTTCTTTTTGCCCACCCGTGAGAGTGTTTTTGTGGCCTATTGTACTTGTAATCCAATTTTAAACTAGTACACAGCCAGCATCTGTAATGATACTTGCACAACTGCATGTTATATTAAACAGCCTGATAAGCTTTATGTGTTAAGGTAGCCATTGCTTGGTTATGATATTGTGGTTACTAAATGTGAAGGTCTTCTGTAAAGAATATGTTTGAAAACATTATTTAAAGTTACTGAACAAACTTACTTGTTTAATTTCTAGGGAATTAGTAAAGTAAAACCAAATGCATGCTCTTCAACCGATCGCTGCCTGCTCCTGCCCGCCTGTCCAACATCACTACTTTGGACGGCTCTGACTTAGAATATGTGGACAACTACAAATACCTAGGTGTCTGGTTAGACTGTAAACTCTCCTTCCAGACCCACATCAAACATCTCCAATCCAAAGTCAAATCTAGAATTGGCTTCCTATTCCGCAACAAAGCATCCTTTACTCATGCTGCCAAACATACCCTTGTAAAACTGACCATCCTACCAATCCTCGACTTCGGTGATGTCATTTACAAAATAGCCTCCAAAACCCTACTCAATAAATTGGATGCAGTCTATCACAGTGCCATCCGTTTTGTCACCAAAGCCCCATATACTACCCACCACTGCGACCTGTACACTCTCGTTGGCTGGCCCTCGCTTCATACTCGTCGCCAAACCCATTGGTTCCAGGTCATCTACAAGACCCTGCTAGGTAAAGTCCCCCCTTATCTCAGCTCGCTGGTCACCATAGCAGCACCTACCCGTAGCACGCGCTCCAGCAGGTATATCTCTCTAGTCACCCCCAAAACCAATTCTTCCTTTGGACGCCTCTCCTTCCAGTTCTCTGCTGCCAATGACTGGAACGAACTACAAAAATCTCTGAAACTGGAAACACCTATCTCCCTCACTAGCTTTAAGCACCAGCTGTCAGAGCAGCTCATAGATTACTGCACCTGTACATAACCCATCTACAATTTAGCCCAAACAACTACCTCTTTACCTACTGTATTTATTTATTAATTTATTTTGCTCCTTTGCACCCCATTATTTCTGTCTCTACTTTGCACTTTCTTCCAATGCAAACCAACCATTCCAGTGTTTTTTTTAGTTTTTATTTTACTTGCTGTGTTGTACTCACTTCGCCTCCATGGCCTTTTTATATTTTTATTTATTTATACATATATCTGTTTGCCTTCACCTCCCTTATCTCACCTCACTTGCTCACATTGTATATAGACTTATTTATTTATTTTTTTTTTTTTTTTTTTTTTCACTGTATTATTGACTATATGTTTGTTTTTACTCCATGTGTAACTATGTGTTGTTGTATGTGTCGAACTGCTTTGCTTTATCTTGGCCAGGTCGCAATTGTAAATGAGAACGTGTTCTCAATTTGCCTACCTGGTTAAATAAAGGTTAAATAAAAATAAATAAATAAATAAAAATTAGTTAAATTGCTTGTAATCCAATTGAAGCAATTTCAATAGGTAATTCCAAAGTCAAAAGTAAACTTGGGACAAGATGAAAAAATGGATTGTATTTACATGAACTATTATTTTGTATTTGTTATTTAAGAGATTCAACCAAAGGGGGAAAGTAGTTTGAGTATTGAAAGAAATAGGTAGCAAATTGAAATATAATTTGAAGTCAAATATAATATATAACAAATATTAAAGGTGGCATTGAATCATATATTTGCTTTCAACTAATGTAATTTTCTTTTTTAATTGTGAAAAACGTTTTTTTTTGGTTGATCTAAATATTCATTTTTTATGGTGTTGCTTAAACATTTTCTGAGCTGTTTATGGCAAATATATGATGCTGTGAATAACCTGTGACCAGTTAGCGGAGCATTGGTGAAATTCTACAATGGCTAGATGGACGCTGGACACTCACTGGCTGTCCTTTGAGTCCTGTGTGTCCTATCCTGCCTTGGTCTCCGGATGAGCCCTCCATGCCTTTGATTCCTGGGGTCCCCCTCTCTCCTGCCAAGCCAGACTCCCCCTGGAAACAATACATAGGGGTCAGAGGTCACAGGGTAGAAGATGGGACTGGCCTGGTCCCAGATCTGTTTGTCCTGTCCTGCCAACTCCACTGGTCATTGTCATGCACAACACTATAGGAGTTGGCTATACAGTACAGATCTGGGACCAGGCTAGGGTGGTACTGTAAAGTTAATGGTGAGGGGTCATAGGGTGTGGGGTGAAGAGTGTACTGGGTGTAGGCTAAGTAGATTACCTTCTCTCCAGCAGGCCCCCTCTCTCCGACCAACCCAGGTAGACCAAGTTCCCCCCTGGGACCAGGTAGTCCTGTCGACCCCTCCTGTCCCACGGTGCCACGCTGGCCCTGACAAAAGATAGCACAGACAGTCAACATGGGCACACTAAATCATTGTTGACATGCTGTAAGGTAAGCATGAAAAACACTGCTAATCAAATGGTATGTTGTCAAGTGACAGTGGCATTCAATCAGCACTGATTCATGGCCTAGGCCTTTGAAAAGTAAAATACTTAATGGTCAGACATTTGCTTATAAAACGTCAGTACAAATAAATGACTGTTGTTGAACTGTTACAGTGCGCAGAGCCGCCGGCGACCACAATCATTTCCTGTTCCATCAGTGGGCCAGCGGAAGCCCAGGTTGAGAAGAGGGGAGTCAGTCATGTTAGAATAACAGATGGAATGAGCCGTTGCCTGCCCGCTGGCCGTAAGTACAGCAGCGTCTGTTAATGTCTCGCCTCGCCGGCCGTGAGGCGTAAGGATAACTCATGTCACCACCGGGATAAAAAATAATCAGGAAGTGGTTTGGAATTACAGAGCTCTAGGTTTGTTGGTAGAACCTCAATCCCCGGGGCTGGAGAGAGGTCTTGCATAAGGAGAGGTACTGTAGCTGTCTCAGTCATTAAATCAGTGGGAGATTTAATTCTGTCTTAAATACACGACACACATGCCCATCTGCACTCATTCACACACAACCCACTCAAGTGAGACACATGGGCAATAATGTCCCATCCACCTGATCACAGTAAGGGCTCTGGTCTGAGAACAACTTTGTTCTTTCTCAACCTTAACATGTCTTTTTGACAGACATCTTAACCCTTTAAATCGGTGGGAATTGGCCTATATGAATAGGGCTACATTTACATTTCTTACAGAAGAAATATGAAAATCATATGCATAACCATGGTAGCAATTGAAAGGGAACAGTCTGGAGATAAAGGGAAAATTATTAGACCAAAGATAAGTACACAACAGTTCACCTGAAACAAGACTGAATCCAAACATCTAAACATTACACTGTTGATTTTATGTGCATTTTACATGTACTTTTTGCAGCATTTGTTGATAGCGAAATCTGAAAATACTCTGGATACATTCCGTAACATGATAAAACTATTACTGGAAAATGTAGCGTAGGTGCAAAATAAGACAAAAAAAATGCAAGGATTTGTGTGAGAGGACTAACTGGAGTCTCCAAGTGTCCACACAACTCTCCAAAACGTGCACATTTCCTAACTAATTTCAATGCACTTTTATGACTCAAAGAAGAGTCTTCAACTATAAGGTTCTTTTTGAGCTCTCCTAGCTGTGCCGTTGAGGAATTAGAGCAAGTACACTTGTAGTTGTTTCATTTGGAACACAACTCTGAATCCCCGCCATCACACAATTACTGTCGTTTGTTTAAGCAATCCAAAAACGGACCATTATAAATCGCAATCTGAGTAAGGTGAGCATGATTTGAAAGCTTGTTCTATTGCCAACATGACTAGCTAAGTTATAAAATACGATCTTACAGTGTTAGGCTTTCACAAGGCAATTTAGAGAAACATATGTTATTTTTGGAGCGCATTAGAAAGGAGTCATGAGTGGATTCAGGTGCGTGTACCGCAGCAACTTTTCTACACAATAAACAAACATAGTGATCATACTGTTCAGAACAACCCAGGGTATAACGCCATGTCATCGTGTAACTGTAAATCAAACAGGCTCATTCTGTTCAGAACAACCCAGGGTATAACGCCATGTCATCGTGTAACTGTAAATCAAACATAGGCTCATACTGTTCAGAACAACCCAGGGTATAACGCCATGTCATCGTGTAACTGTAAATCAAACAGGCTCATACTGTTCAGAACAACCCAGGGTATAACGCCATGTCATCGTGTAACTGTAAATCAAACAGGCTCATTCTGTTCAGAACAACCCAGGGTATAACGCCATGTCATCGTGTAACTGTAAATCAAACATAGGCTCATACTGTTCAGAACAACCCAGGGTATAACGCCATGTCATCGTGTAACTGTAAATCAAACAGGCTCATTCTGTTCAGAACAACCCAGGGTATAACGCCATGTCATCGTGTAACTGTAAATCAAACATAGGCTCATACTGTTCAGAACAACCCAGGGTATGACGCCATGTCATCGTGTAACTGTAAATCAAACAGGCTCATACTGTTCAGAACAACCCAGGGTATAACGCCATGTCATCGTGTAACTGTAAATCAAACATAGTGATCATAAACATTGACACTGTATATGATTTGGAAATGTGAAGTGCATATTTGGACCGTATGGGTGTTTGGCTTGCTTGTATGACATCAAAGTGGAATTTATTATAATCCTCAACGTCTCATCTTTCAAAATACATAGAGTCATCTTAATTTACAGCTTTTCCCTCAGACAACAAAATATTTGCAAAAGTTGCCCAATTACCAGAACGGCAATCAGTCAAAACCCATTCAGCGCCGTGAAGTGCAGAGCCAGGGCTCTGACGTCATGTATATAATGTTACCGTACAGTCATTACATTTCAATTTAGGCGCTTATTAGTGCCCAAAACTGCAATTTTCAACCAGTATAGAGGCATGAGTGTAAAAGGCTAACCAAATATAATAAATAAACCCCTTTAGCATTACTACTCTGGCTAAGAGGATTGAGTGGCAAAAGTGCAGCTAATGTACTACCTGCACCCAGTGGAATTAATTAGGGAGAGACCAGGAGAGAAAGAGGAAGCAAGAGAGACAGAGAGGAGACAGAGAGGAGAGAGAGACAGAAGGAGATAGAGAGACAGAAGGAGACAGAGAGAGACAGAGAGGCAGAGAGGAGAGAGAGACAGAAGGAGATAGAGAAAGACAGAGTGATAGACAGCTAGTGTTCAGACTGTTTGGTAAGTAAGATAATACTAGATTTGGGGGATGGTGGTCAGGTCAGGGGGACAGGTCAGGGGGACACACATGGTCCTCCTCTGTCTCCTACATATTTTCATTAATGACTAGAGTTCCCCTGACTCAGTCTGACACAGGTTAGACCCACAGAGAGACAGAAACAATTACTGCCAGGCATGTACCATTCACTGGTTACGCCATTCAAGCAATTCAGAAAAGGGACATGGAGGGAGAGGAAGAGAAATAGGAGGAAAGGGAAGACAAGAGGAGGAGGATGAAGAAGAAAATGGTGATGATAATGATGAAGAGTTGAACAAGTAGTGGAGGAAGAAGAGGAGGAGGACAGAGTGTACTGTAAAACACTCCGATAGGTCGACTCTTCTCGGGTAGCTGAAGCAGTAGTCCTGACTGTATTGTTTTCCCTTGGGAGGTAATGTAGTTACAGTATGTGTGTAAAATCACCCTGGTTGTTTCCTGCTGGGATATCCGTCCCTGTGAGAGAGAGTCTATGGGTTTTCACCGTGAAGAACTCCCTCCCTAACCGCCTCTGTGCCACCAGACCTGCTTCTTATGTAACTGACAGACAGGGTGGCTAATACTGTCGGTCTGGCTGTCTGGGTAGCAGGGGAAGACTAAAGGACATCCATGCATGAAATACCCACATACTCAGGGCTGCAGACTTTAGTGTCAAGAATACCATTGATCTCTGACCACAGAAACCCAATCAAATCAAATAAGCCATTTAATGACCAGTCATTTCCTGACAAATATCCTTCAGCACTTTAAACAGAGCTGCTGGGAGCAGGATCCGTATTCATTAAGCCTCCCAGTGTGCAGGAGTGCTGAACTAGGATCCATGTCTCCTTTTAGATTAGAATTGCTGGACAGGGTGGACCTGATGCTAGATCAGTAGAAGAATAGGCGCCCAGAAGAAGAGGGAGAAGGGAGACTTCCGGCGCCGACAGAGATGGCCGCCTCGCTTCGCGTTCCTAGGAAACTATGCAGTATTTTGTTTTTTTACGTGTTATTTCTTACATTGGTACCCCAGGTAATCTTAGGTTTTATTACATACAGTCGGGAGGAACTACTGGATATAAGAGCAACCTCAACTCACCATCATTACGACCAGGAATACGACTTTCCCGAAGCGGATCCTCTGTTTTGCCCACCACCCGGGACAATGGATCTGATCCCAGCCGGCGACCCTAAACAACGACGGCGTAAAAGGGGCAGACGAAGCGGTCTTCTGGTCAGGCTCCGGAGACGGGCACATCGCGCACCGCTCCCGAGCATACTACTCGCCAATGTCCAGTCTCTTGACAACAAGGTAGACGAAATCCGAGCAAGGGTAGCATTCCAGAGAGACATAAGAGACTGTGACGCTCTTTGCTTCACTGAAACATGGCTCACTCGAGACACGCTATCGGAGTCGGTACAGCCAGCTGGTTTCTTCACGCATCGCGCCGACAGAAACAATCACCTTTCTGGTAAGAAGAGGAGCGGGGGAGTATGCCTTATGATTAACGAGACGTGGTGTGATCATAACAACATACAGGAACTCAAGTCCTTCTGTTCACCTGACTTAGAATTCCTCACAATCAAATGTCGACCTCATTATCTACCAAGACAATTCTCTTCGATTATAATCACAGCCGCATATATTCCCCCCCAAGCAGACACATTGACGGCCCTAAACAAACTTTGACTCTATGTAAACTGGAAACCACATATCCTGAGGCTGCATTCATTGTAGCTGGGGATTTTAACAAGGCTAATCTGAAAACAAGACTCCCTAAATTCTATCAGCATATCGATTGTGCTACCAGGGCTAGTAAAAACGAACTTCCGCGACGCATATAAGGCCCTCCCCCGCCCTCCTTTTGGAAAAGCTGACCACGACTCCATTTTGTTGCTCCCAGCCTATAGACAGAGACTAAAACAGGAAGCTCAGGTCTGTTCAACACTGTTCAACGCTCAGGTCTGTTCAACACTGGTCCGACCAATCTGATTCCACGCTTCAAGATTGCTTCGATCACGTGGATTGAGATATGTTCCACACTGCGTCAAACAACAACATTGACGAATACGCTGATTCGGTGAGCGAGTTTATTAGCAAGTGCATCGGCGATGTCGTACCCACAACAACTATTAAAACATTCCCAAACTAGAAACCGTGGATTGATGGCAGCATTCAATACTGTACTCTATACCATCTACTGCATCTTGCCTATGCCGTTCTGTACCATCACGCATTCATATATTTTTATGTACATATTCTTCATCCCTTTACACTTGTGTGTATAAGGTAGTTGTTGGGAAATTGTTAGGTTAGATTACTCATTGGTTATTACTGCATTGTCGGAACTAGAAGCACAAGCATTTCACTACACTCGCATTAACATCTGCTAACCATGTGTATGTGAAAAATATTGGATTTCATTTGATTTGAAAAGGAGGGGCAGCCATATTTCAGTCTTCTAAAGCTCTATTTCTCCTGTGATATGTTGATTTACTGGATTACAGGAGTCTTTCCATCCTGGTCGCAGTCTAGCCACAATCACATTAATAATGTGTTGTTGTCTTAATCTACTTAAAGGATTGTTTTTCTTCATTAGTCCACGGTTCCCAAGATGTTTTCAATGTCAGCAGTCAAATTTTCAAGATTTAGGATTTTCAAGAAGTATTCGTTTTGCATCATGTGATGCATTATGCATCATCATTATGATGTGGCAAGTGACACTTTGCTTCTTGAAAATCCAATATCTTGAAAACTTGATTGCTGACATGGACTAATAAAAAAATTACCATAATATAGTTTTTGAGTGTATTTTTCCTTTAATAATGGGATAATCTCATAACTTTATTCAGCCCATTATTCAGTTTGGACATTGTTGGAGATTTACTGTGACGCTAGCTAGTGTTGTGATTGTGTGTAATGTCGCAAGAGAAATAGACGAGTGAGGTTTTTAACGAGGAGACGTGGTAAAACTAAATAAGAAAGGGGTCACTAGATTGTAAACTTTATTCTGATTCAGAGAGCGGGTCAGACTGTCAGCCACAGACATTTAACGATGCTGAGAAAAAGGCTCTCTTAAAGTTTGCTTACACAATGTAATAATCCCCTGACTCTTACTGTGACCTACTGTAGAGCACAAACAGGGCAAGAGTTTGTTTATGGACAGATTATAGGGCCCCATTCTGTGTGTGTGTGTGTGTGTGTGAGTGTCTGCAGGCACAGGAATAATTGTAGTGTAGCTACCTGTGTGTGTGTGTGTGAGAGAGACAGGATATGATGCCTACCTGTCGCCCAGTCTTCCCTGGAAATCCTGGTAACCCAACTAGTCCTGGAGGACCGTCAGGCCCAGCGTATCCCTCCATGCCTCTGGGTCCAAGTAAACCAATTTCGCCCTGGGAAATACAAAACAACAATATCAAACTCAGTCTGTTGTGTCTCCATGACAATACTTGTAAAGGCATTAGTTATGGGCACTAACGTGAATATTCAGGTCTTAGCCAGTTGAGGTCACTTCTAACTGTAATGCATTTTATCCAACCACCTACACTACGATACACTACCGCTCTAATCTCCCAACCTTTCCCAGTCCCCCACGGCCTTCTCCCCCCTTAGTTGGCTGTATATAGATCTACCTTCAGAGACATCTGGAATAAAGAGATACATTCCCGACTGGCAGTGATGGCTTGGGATCTATAACTGCTTTATGGAAAATAAAGGGAAGTGCATTTTGACCTCAACATATTGTCATATGCTCTAATATTCTACAGACTGACTATATACAGCACTGAACATTTTGTCCTGCTACTTTAATGAAACAAACCCAATGAAATGTCATGTCATGGACAGTACATGTACGGGACATTGTTATGGACTTCTCTGTAAATATCAAATCAAATTGTATTTGTCACATGCACCGAATACTGACAAGCCCTTAACCAACAATGCAGTAAAAAAAATAAAGAAAAAAGAAAATAATTACAAAATAAACTAATGTAAAAAAAGTAACACAATAAAATAACAATAATGAAACTATATACAGGGGGTACCGGTACTTAGTCAATGTGCAGGGTTACAGGTTAGCTGAGGTAATTGATGTAATATGTACATGTACTGTAGGTAGGGGTAAAGTGACTATGCATAGATAATAAACAGTGATGCAAATAGTCAATGGGGGGTCAATGCAAATAGTCAGGGTGGCCATTTGATTAGCTGTTCAGCAGTCTTACAGCTTGGGAGTAGAAGCTGTTAAGGAGCCTTTTGGACCTAGACTTGGTGCTCCGGTACCGCTTGCCGTGCGGTAGCAGAGAGAGCAGTCTATGACTTGGGTGGCTGGAGTCTTTGACAATTTTTTGGGCCTTCCACCGCCTAGTAGAGAGGTCCTGAATGGCAGGAAGCTTGGCCGCAGTGATGTACTGGGTCGTACGCACTACCCTCTGCAGCGCCTTACGGTCAGATGCCGAACGTTTTCCATACTAGGGGGTGATGCAACCGGTCAGGATGCTCTCGATGGTGCAGCTGTAGAACCTTTTGATACCATCACTCAGCATGTTCTCGGCAATAACTATTTCAATTTGTTTCCATCACTCCACGGCCTCTCTCTCTCCATCATCCCTCCTTCCCTGCTTTCTATCTCTTCACACAGGCTCTCTCTCGCTCTCTCTCTCCCTATCTCTATTTCTGTCCGTCCCTCTATCTCCACTTCTCTCCCCATTTCTACCCCTACAAAGTAGTCCATAGCGTAAATGTAATCTCCACGTAACACAATGCATTAGTCTTGTTTGTTGTAGTACAGAATGTAATGCAGTATATCTCTTTCCTCCCTCTCCCTCTGTACCTCTCTACATCTCTCCCATCACCCTCTCCCTCTCTCCCATCACCCTCTCCCTCTGTCCGTCTTTCTTTATGTCTTCTCTACATTGTGGTGATGTGATACTTACTTCAACACCAGCGGTTCCAGTCAGGCCCCTCGCTCCTTTCTTCCCTTCGAAGCCCTGTACAAACACACACACACACACACACACACACACACACACACACACACACACACACACACACACACACACACACACACACACACACACACACACACACACACACACACACACACACACACACACACACACACACACACACACACACACACACACACACACACACCAATTGTTTTGTTACCAATAAAAACAAATCCATTATTTATCTACATGCGTCTGCTTATTCCCTGACGTGTGTGGTTACTTTACAGTTTTTTACAATCACTTTGGCACTAATTTCAGAACCTTGATGTCATTTTTCAAAACTCTAGACACAAAACTCATAACCGATGATCAAAAAGCATATTTTCAAAACTAACACTTTTTCCAATTGCTTGGATACAATACACATAAAGCTAAGATCATTTGTTCATTGAACTAAAATCACCTGTTCAAAATGACACAAATTAACATCAAAGTATTACCATTTCAAAATGCAATTCACACATTACATCTGAGATGACTGTCTATTAATTTCATTACAATGATCTAACTATCAATTGATACACCTGCTGAAAATGATAAGTAACTGTTGCATTACTCTTAATGCATAGTTTTATGGAAACTGACAAACAATATTCCATGTTTAGATCATGAAAGCTTCAGGATAATGAGATCCAATGACACCAATTACCGTGGAACATGAACCAATTGGACTACATTATCTATGGATGTAATATTTCATCATCATTCTTTATCAGACACTGTTTCTATGGTCCCATGTACCACTTTTCCAGACCATGTTTTCAGATTTGACATTACTGTACACTCACCGGCCACTTTATTAGGTACACCTATCTAGCACTGGGTAGTACCCCCTTTTGCAGCATGCCCACCATTGTTTTAAACGGCTGTTATTTGAGCATTTGTGGCCTTTCTGTTAGCTTTAATGAGTCTGGACATTCTCCTCTGACCCCTCTCATTAACAAGGTGTTTTGCCAACAGAACTGCCGCTCACTGAATGTGTTTTGTTTATCGCACCATTCTCTGTAAACTCTAGAGACTGTAGTGCGCAAAAATCCCAGGAGGGTAGCTGTTTCTGAGATGCTGGAATCACCATGTGTGGCACCAGCAATCATACCACGGTCAAAATTACTTAGATTACGCATCTTGCCCGTTCTAATGTTTCGTCGAACAACAACTAAAGCTCTCTACTCTATATATTCTATATATTAAGTTGCAGGCAGCCACATGATTCGCTATTCAAAGGAGCAGGCTATTTGCGTTAACACGCAGGTCTACCTAATAAAGTGGCCGGTGAGTGTATGTATGCAGGCCCTTGTAATTGCTTTTCCAAAACTGCCAACTCGAGTATATAGTGTAATGAGTGGTATCCACCTGCAACAACATAGAGATAACATGGAGTCAGCAGGTGATCCAGGTCACAATAGAGGTCAAGCAGTGGGAGGAGGAAGACGAGGAAAACGTGGTGGTGAAAGGAATGTCAGGAGACAAGCACCCCTTCTGAGAGGTGGTTGTGGGCCTCGTTTGAGAGGTGTGGGGGAACGTGGTAGAGGACAAGGCCAGGGACCAAGCCAGTGGCAGCAACAGCAAAGAGTGTCCAATGGAATCCGAGCAATAGTTGTAGGCCATGTTGTAAATCATGGCATGACAATGACTGAGGCAGCTACAATGATTTGACCAAACCTCAGAAGATAAACCGTGGCCTCAATCATCAGAACTTTCCGCAATGAGAACCGGTAAGACTTCAGCATGCACTAAACATTAGGCTACTCTCAATTGTCAAATGACTGTATTATGCATGCCAATGAGTACCACAGAGTAGGTGATGTGACTAAATGTGTTCTTACTGTAATTTTCCCTGCAGAATTGAGACTAGGCCAAATAGGTGAGGCAGAGGCAAAATTCTGACTGACCAACAAGAGCTGGCTGTGGTCAATTTGGTTCGGGTCAAAAATAATATTCGCCTTACAGAAATTTGGCAGCACATCTTGGACAATGACGACATGTTCAACAATGTGGAAGCCATAGGTTTGCCGACTATTGCACGCATGCTGAAAAGGCACCAGGTGTCTCTAAAACAGCTATACAAATGTGCCTTCTGAAAGAAATGCAGACAGAGTGAAGCAACTGAGGACTGAGTACGTTCAGGTATGTTCAGTTTCAAGATGCCTATTTTGAGAAATTCCCCCAAAATTCTACATTGTAATCAGTAATTCTCTTTCCAAAATGTATTTTTAGAGGGTGATGGAGCTGGATGCTGACGAAAACCATCATAAATTCCTATTTTTGGATGACGCAGGGTTCAACCTGGCCAAAACAAGGAGGAGAGGTTGGAATTTCATTGGCCAGCGGGCAACCATCCAAGTACCTGCACAACGTGGAGCAAACATCACCAGGTGTGCGGCTATATCGGAAGAGGGTGTGGTGGGACGCAGACCTCGTATTGAATCATATAATGCAGCTCTCGTTGTAAACTTCCTTGATGAGCTAAATCAGGTCTGTAGAGCTGATGGCGTGACCTACGTCATTGTGTGGGATAATGTCAGGTTCCAACATGCTCAAATGGTGCAAGCATGGTTTCAGGCCCATCCACAATTTACCACCTTGTACTTACCCCCATACTCTCCTTTCCTTAACCCGACTGAGGAATTTTTCTCCACATTGAGGTGGAAGGTATATGATAGGTGACCTGGCCACCCTTCTCCAGGCCATGGATGAAGAATGCAATGGCATCACGGCAGACCAGTGTCAGGCCTGGATTCGCCATGCTCGAAGATTCTTCCCAAGATGTTTGGCTAATGAAAACATCCATTGTGATGTGGATGAGAACCTATGGCCAAATCCACAAGACAGGGTTGATGGAAATGTAGAAGTACAGTAATCAATCCTTTGTTTTGCTTTTTACAGTAAGCCAGGTGAGGAACACTGCAGATGATGTTTTACTGTAGTTTTTTTCTTTTTTGTAGCTTTGATTCAAAGAAACCTATGTTGTGATTTTATTGTATTTCATCAATACATTTTAGATTTTGTTCAATGATACCACTGTGTCTGTAGTATTTTCTCTACTAGTCCTTTTACAGTGATGTATTTACATGTAGTACCATAATGAAACATGTATCACATATTTTGTACTACAATATTTAATGATTGTATGAACAACTACACAGTGAAACTATCGGTATCTTGTGTGGGTGATCTAAATTAATGTTCCTATGGTTTCATGATTGGTTTCATGATTAATTAGTTATTTGAACCAATGATTCTGTAAGTGCAAGGTTTCTTTAAAGACGTGAATGCACAATGCAATGTTTTGAACATTGGACAGCCTGTGTTACAAGTGATGACTGTTTTGAGTTTGTGTCTAGAGTTTTGAAAAATGACCACAAGGTTCTGAAATTAGTGCCAAAGTGATTGTAAAAAACGGTAAGATTAAGTCTTAGGCTTACTGCACACTAAATGGATGTTTACATATACAGTTCTGCATAGTGTATACTTCACTCATAGACCTCTAGTCTTGTGTTACTCCAGTTCAGATTGTTCTAAGAAGGCCGAACTTGCACTCAATATGTGACGCAACAATATTGACTCAATCTGATAAAATAGGCAAATAGGCCAAGTCGCATGTCTTAACATGACAAAGGTATTTAGAACTATATATGTAAGATACAGTACCTCAGCTTGTTTTTAGGAAATATGTGACCATATGCAGACCAAAGAATCCTATTTTTGTACATAAAGAGCTATATTCCATAAAGAGCAACATTATGTCACAAATGAATGATATTCACAAACTCTGAAAATGTATACATTATCAAGCTGCAGTTCAAATATTCATACTTGAAGTGAAGTAATTTAGACTTGAAGTGCATAATAAATAGCTCCTTTTTCCAAAATTCTTACTGATGCCAGCTTTCTGCATTCCAGTGTCTATTCTCAAGCCTTGTGGAATTCAGACGGAACACTTTGAAGAACGAAGCGCACAGTGGGTGGCCAAACAAACATAATTATCTGCTTCCTTCTTTCCCCCCCTTTCTCTCCTTCCCTCATCCGTCTTCTCTGGTATCAAAGGCACAGATGCTCAAGCCTGTCTGCATTGTTTTGGCCCAGTCTGATTTCATGGGAATAAAAGTGTTTTTTTCTCCCTCTCTTCACATGACAATGCTTATGCTCTGGCACGTCGGCTTGTTGATCGAGAGCAATAGAGTCCTAGGTTAAAACGGTTGTCTCCACGGCTTGGCTAGCATGTTAGGAACTGCAGTTTGGAAGTGAGTGTCTCCTCTTCTCCCATAGCGTTGACAGGTGATTGCTCAACCCGACCCTCATGGTGTTCAGAGCCAAGGAAGCCTGTAGGAAGCTCTGCAGTAGGCTGGTGTAACACTTTGATTATCTAGTTATACAATAACATCGGATCTAGAGCTCCAGGGAGACATGATTTAACAAATACTGTGTTCTCCTTTCCCCAAGCCAGGAGCGGAATGAGTCCGATGCACTGATTTACAAAGAATAGCATAATCACACTCACCTGAGTTCCCATTTCTCCTTTCAGGCCAGGTTCTCCGGGTTCCCCTGGTGTTCCCTAATCAACAAAATCACACACACACAGGATTTATTCTTATTTCAATGTGCAAAACAAAATGTGACCTAGAAATACAGTTGAAGTCAGAAGTTTACATACACCTTAGCCAAATACATTTAAACTCAGTTTTTACAATTCTTGACATTTAATCCTAGTAAAAAGTCCTTGTCTTAGGTCAGTTAGTATCACCACTTTATTTTAAGAATGTGAAATTATTTATTTCAGCTTTTATTTCTCATACACTGTCACGGCCGTCGTAGGGAGGAGACCAAGGCGCAGCGTGATAAGCATACATTCTTCTTTATTTAAAGAACGAACACTGAACAAAACGAACCGTGAAGCTAATATGGCTAGTGCAGACAGGCAACTAAACATAGAATAAGAACCCACAAATACCCAAGGGAAAATGGCAACCTAAATATGATCCCCAATCAGAGACAATGATAAACAGCTGCCTCTGATTGGGAACCAATTCAGGCCACCATAGACATATATATGCCTAGACTTACAAACACCCCTAGACATACAAAAACCCTAGACAATACAAAACAAGCATACCCACCCTCGTCACACCCTGACCTAACCAAAATAATAAAGAAAATATAGATAACTAAGGTCAGGGCGTGACATACACTCAATTAGTATTTGGTAGCATTACCTTTCAATTGTTTAACTTGGGTCAAACGTTTCGGGTAGCCTTCCACAATAAGTTGAGTGAATTTTGTCCCATTCCTCCTGACAGAGCTGGTGTAACGGAGTCAGATTTGTAGGCCTCCTTTGCTCGCACACACTTTTTCAGTTCTGCCCACACATTTTCTATGGGATTGAGGTCAGGGCTTTGTGATGGCCACTCCAATGCCTTGACTTTGTTGTCGTCAAGCCATTTTGCCACAACTTTGGAAGTATGCTTGGGATCATTGTCCATTTGGAAGACCCATTTGCGATGAAGCTTTAAGTTCCTGACTGATGTCTTGAGATGTTGCTTCAATATATCCACATAATTTCCTCCCTCATGATGCCATCTATTTTGTGAAGTGGACCATTCCCTCCTGCAGCAAAGCACCTCCACAACATGATGCTGCCACCCCCGTGCTTCACGGTTGGGATGGTGTTCTTTGGCTTGCAAGCGTTCCCCTTTTTCCTCCAAACATAACGATGGTCGTTGTGGCCAAACAGTTCTATTTTTGCTTCATCAGACCAGAGGACATTTCTCCAAAAAGTACGATCTTTGTCCCCATGTGCAGTTGCAAACCGTAGTCTGGCTTTCTTATGGCGGTTTCAAAGCAGTGGCTTCTTCCTTGCTGAGCGGCCTTTCAGGTTATGTCGATATAGGACTCGTCTTACTGTGGATATAGATACTTTTGTACCTGTTTCCCATGATGTCAAGCAAAGAGGCACTGAGTTTGAAGGTAGGCCTTGAAATACATTGTCACGCCCTGGCCTTAGTTATCTTTGTTTTCTTTATTATTTTAGTTAGGTCAGGGTGTGACATGGGGGATGTTTGTGTGTTTTTGTCTCGTCTAGGGTGTTTGTATTGTCTAGGTTTTTTTTTCTAGAGTTCATGGGGTTATGTTCATTGTAGGTGTTTATGTAAGTCTATGGTTGCCTAGATTGGTTCTCAATTAGAGGCAGGTGTTCAACATTGTCTCTGATTGGGAACCATATTTAGGCAGCCATGTTCTTTGGGTATTTTGTGGGTGATTGTTTCCTGTGTCAGTGTTTGTGCCACACGGGACTGTTACGGTTTGTTACGTTTATTGTTTTTGTATTGGTGTTCATTGTTCAGTTTTTTCTATATTAAAACATGGACACCTACCACCCTGCGTATTGGTCCGATCCTTGTTGCACCTCTTCAGAGGAAGAAGAGGAAGACAGTTGTGACAGAATCACCCACCACACTCGGACCAAGCAGTGTGGTAAGCGGCAGCAGCAGCAGGAGCAGCAGCAGCAGGACTTATGGAATTGGGAGGAAATTCCGGACAGCGGAGGACCCTGGGCACAACCGGGAGAATATCGCCGCCCTCGTGAAGAGCTGGAGGCAGCTAAAGCCGAGAGGCGGTGGTATGAGGAGGCAGCACGGAAGCGAGGCTGGAAGCCTGAGAGTCCCAAAAATTTATTGGGGGGGGGGGGGGGGGGGGGGGTGGCTAAAAGGGAGCGTGGCGAAGTCAGGTAGGAGACCTGCGCCAACTCCCCGTGCTTACCGTGGAGAGCGAGAGTACGGGCAGACACCGTGTTATGCGGAAGAGCGCACGATGTCTCCTGTACGTGTGCTTAGCCCGGTGCGGTACATTCCAGCTCCACGTATCGGCCGGGCTAGAGTGGACATCGAGCCAGGTGCCATGAAGCCGGCTCAACGTATCTGGCCTCGAGTACGTCTCCTCGGGCCGGTGTACATGGCACCAGCCTTACGCATGGTGTTCCCGGTTCGCCAGCACAGCCCAGTGCGGGCTATTCCACCTCGCCGCATTGGCCTGGCTACGGGGAACATTAAACCAGGTAAGGTTGGGCAGGCTCGGTGCTTAAGAGCTCCTGTACGCCTTCACGGTCCGGTATATCCGGCGCCACCTCCTCGCCCCAGCCCAGTACCACCAATGCCTACACCACGCACCAGGCTTCCAGTGCGTCTCCAGAACCCTGTTCCTCCTCCACAAACTCGCCCTGTGGTGCGTGTCTCCAGCCCGGTACCACCAGTTCCGGCACCACGCACCAAGCCTCCTGTGCGTCTCCAGAGCCCTGTGCGCCCTGTTGCTGCTCCCTGCACTAGCCTTGAGGTGCGTGTCCTTAGCCCGGTACCACCAGTTCTGGCACCACGCACCAGGCCTACTGTGCGCCTCAGCCGGCCAGAGTCTGCCGGCTGCCCAGTGCCGTCTGCGCTGTCTGTCTGCCCAGTGCCGTTTGAGCTGCCTGCCTGCCCAGCGTCATCTGAGCTGCCTGCCTGCCCAGCGTCATCTGAGCTGCCTGCCTGCCCAGCGCCATCTGAGCTGCCTGCCTGCCCAGCGCCGTCAGAGCCGCCCGTCTGTCCCGAGCCGTCCGAGCCGCCCGTCTGTCCCGAGCCGTCAGAGCCGCCCGTCTGTCCCGAGCCGTCAGAGCCGCCCGTCTGTCCCGAGCCGTCAGAGCCGCCCGTCTGTCCGGAGCCGCTAGAGCCGTCGGTCTGTCAAGAGCCGCCAGAGCCGCCCGCCAGTCAGGAGCCGCCAGAGCCGCCCGCCAGTCAGGAGCCGCCAGAGCAGCCCGCCAGTCAGGAGCCGCCAGAGCCGCCCGCCAGTCAGGAGCCGCCAGAGCCGCCCGCCAGTCATGAGCTGCCCGCCAGTCATGAGCTGCCCGCCAGTCATGAGCTGCCCGCCAGTCATGAGCTGCCCTCCAGTCCGGAGCTGCCCTCCAGTCCGGAGCTGCCCTCCAGTCCGGAGCTGCCCTCCAGTCCGGAGCTGCCCTCCAGTCCGGAGCTGCCCCCCAGTCCGGAGCTGCCCCTCAGTCCGGAGCTGTCCCTCAGTCCGGAGTTGCCCCCCAGTCCGGAGCTGTCCCTCAGTCCGGAGCTGCCCCTCAGTCCGGAGCTGCCCTTCAGTCCAGATCTGCCCCTCCGTCCAGTGGCGCCCTCTACGATGGTCTTCAGTCTGGGACTCGCTGCAAGGGTCCTCGTTCCTGGGAGGCCACCTAAGCGGGTATTGACTATGGTGGAGTGGGGTCCACGTCCCGCACCCGAGCCGCCGCCGTAGAAAGGCCCACCCGGACCTTCCCAATCTGTGTCAGGTTTTGTGGCCGGAGTCCGCACCTTTGGGGGGGTGTACTGTCACGCCCTGGCCTTAGTTATCTTTGTTTTCTTTATTATTTTAGTTAGGTCAGGGTGTGACATGGGGGATGTTTGTGTGTTTTTGTCTCGTCTAGGGTGTTTGAATTGTCTAGTTTTTTTTGTAGAGTTCATGGGGTTGTGTTCATTGTAGGTGTTTATGTAAGTCTATGGTTGCCTAGATTGGTTCTCAATTAGAGGCAGGTGTTCAACGTTGTCTGTGATTGGGAACCATATTTAGGCAGCCATGTTCTTTGGGTATTTTGTGGGTGATTGTTTCCTGTGTCAGTGTTTGTGCCACACGGGACTGTTACGGTTTGTTACGTTTATTGTTTTTGTATTGGTGTTCATTGTTCAGTTTTTTCTATATTAAAACATGGACACCTACCACGCTGCGTATTGGTCCGATCCTTGTTACACCTCTTCAGACGAAGAAGAGGAAGACAGCCGTGACATACATCCACAGGTAGTGGTTGAAAAACGAGTTTTAATGACTCCAACCTAAGTGTATATAAACTTCCGACTTCAACTGTAGATGCTGATAAGCCTACACATAGTATTTATTGGACTTACAGGAAGGCCTGGTGCTCCAACAGCCCCGCGAAGTCCAGTGATGCCAGTGTGGCCCTGAAAATAACAAAGAGACAAAGACATTATACAGGTGAAACTAGAGCTGGGACGATAAACCATCAATGATCGACACCGATCAATTATCGCAAAAGTTTGAAATGAAATAAGTTTGCTAATATGGGTGATTGTTAATGGGACAATTGATGGCTACAACCATCAAACTAGTAGTAACGTTAGTAGTTTAAATTATAATTAAAATAAACTGTGGTGCACATTGTTATAACCTTATCATTAGCACGTCTAATGAGGCAATTTATCACAATATGGATTTTTGTCCATATCACTCAGCTCTAGGTGAAACGCTACAGCTTCACAGTCACCTGAATTGGTGATATTGGAGGTTGAGTCAGGTCATTTAGTGAGACCCAGGTGTCAGGGTTCAGCTAGCTATGTCTTGGTTCACTACAGCTACACAAGGTTAGCTGTAATAAGCCTGATCTTTAGGGCGAAATGTTGCACAATAAAACTGTGGGCGCCATCAACTGTGTTCGCATATCTATCTTTCTTTCAACAGCACGATATAGTCCCCTAAGCTTCATACCATACGAATAGCAGAACCACAGAGTACTGTAGTTCACAGGCCAAGCTTTCTAGGTATGTATTTTATTACATTGGGCTGCAGGTGGCTCAGACAAAATTTGCTCTATAAATTCACCACTCAGAAGGGGGGGAAGCCCCATAGGTCAACTAGAGTTAACACACACACACACACACACACACACACACACACGCACACACGCACACACGCACACACTTTTATCTAATGGGATCCTGGAAGTCTCTCAAGCCTCTCAACAACTGCCAAATCAAGATTAGCAACCGTGACTTTGAACTGATATCCAGTTCAGCAGAAGAATGCTTATAAATGCTTAAAACCATTGTACTCTCTCTCTCTGAGGAGGGCGGCACTTGGGAAAAGTGTTTATAGGAGGGGAGAGCTCTAGTAACCCTGCCACAGGGGATTCTGGGATTTTGCTCTGCACAACTTTCATCTTGTACTGTTAACTTCACACCTGACCTGAACCTGTGTGTGTGTGTGTGTTTCGCCTGTGTGTGTGTTAGTTTTCAGTGTCTATGCCAATAACACCAGATTTCCTCCTGACTAATCACTAGGAATTCAGTAATCCGGGATGCTCATGTCTCAGATGTGTGGTCTCAGACCTGCTTTAATACAAGCACCAAAGAAAATAATGGAAACGGAACAGAAAAAACGGCAGAAAAGTGATTTTGGGATACATTTGATGTTGTGGTTTTTATGGTGGTTTTACCTGATATCCCTCATCTCCAGGCTCTCCGCGGTCTCCTCGCTCACCCTGGAGACCCTGCCCAAACACACACATACATTAGGGCTCTGAATCTTTTAGGAAAGGCTGTATTTCACCTTAAACTCTCTGAGCCAATAACAGAATACCTTCCTTCTTATAGGTTACACTGCTTACAAGCTATGCTGAGAGCCATCTACTGTAGCGCTTTGGCACAGGTGGTTGATGGCACCTTATTTGGGGAGAACGGGCTTGAGGTAAAAAAAATATATTTTTTAACCTTCATTTAACTTGGCAAACGAGTTAAGAACAAATTCTTATTTACAATGACAGCCTACACCGGCCAAACCCTGTGCCAATTGTGAGCCACCATATGGGACTCCCAATCACTGCCAGTTGGAATACAGCCTGGATTTGAAGCAGGGTGTCTGTTGTGATGTTTCTAGTACTGAGATGCAGTGCCTTAGACCACAGCGTCACTCAGGAGCCCAACACACACTACAGTAATGACTGGAGAGGAATCGGTGGAATGGTATTAAACACTTCAAATGCACTGGTTTCCAGATGTTTGATGCTGTTCCATTCGCTCCGACAATATTTTGAGCCATTCTCCCCTCAGCAGCCTCCACAAAGCGGCTTTGGACATCCATTCTCTTGGACCTCTGTCAAGCATGGTTGGACAACTATGCCTCAAGCAACACCACTATTAGAAAACGGTTAATATACTGCTTTCATAGGGTGCCATTTTGGACATCACCTCTGACTCAGCCCTAAGCCATACACACATAGGAAGAGGACAGGTAAGTTGAAGGAAGGCGAGACCTACTGGTTCACCTAGTGGCCCGGCAGGTCCTGGGGTCTTACTGTCTTCTCCAGGGTAACCCTGGAACACCATACCAAAATACACTCAGTACACTCTGACACAACAGTAAAATGAGACAGCATGCCAAAATGCGCCCATCCAACTCTGGCACAACAAACTTTATAAAAAATGTTATTTCACCTTTATTTAACCAGGTAGGCCAGTTGAGAACAAGTTCTCATTTACAACTGTGACATGGCCAAGATAAAGCCAAGCAGTGTGACAAAAACAACACGAAGTTACACATGGGATAAACAAATGTACAGTCAATAACACAATAGAAAAATCTATACACAGTGTGTGCAAATGTAGTAAGATTAGGGAGTTAAGGCAATAAATAGGCCATAGTGGCGAAATAATTACAATTTAGCATTAACACTGGAGTGATAGATGTGCAGATGATGATGTGCAAGTAGAGATACTGGGGTGCAAAAGAGAAAAAATAAATAACAATATGGGGATGAGGTAGTTGGGTGGGCTGTGTACAGGTGCAGTGATTGGTAAGCTGCTCTGACAGCTGATGCTTAAAGCTAGTGAGGGAGATATAAGTCTCCAGCTTTTGTAATTTTTGCAATTCGTTTCAGTCATTGGCAGCAGAGAACTGGAAGGAAAGGAGGCCAAATGAGGAGTTGGCTTTGGGGACGACCAGTGAAATATACCTGCTGGAGGGCGTGCTACGGGTGGGTGTTGCTATGGTGACCAGTGAGCTGAGATAAGGCGGGGCTTTACCGAGCAAAGACTTATAGATGGCCTGGAGCCAGTGGGTTTGGCGACGAATATGAAGCGAGGGCCAGCCAACGAGAGCATACAGGTCGCAGTGGTGAGTAGTATATGGGGCTTTGGTGACAAAACGGATGGCACTGTGATAGACTACATCCAATTTGCTGAGTAGAGTGTTGGAGGCTATTTTGTAAATGACATCGCCGAAGTCAAGGATCGGTAGGATAGTCAGTTTTATGTGGATATGTTTAGCAGCATGAGTGGAGGAGGCTTTGATGTGAAATAGGAAGCCGATTCTAGACTGAATTTTGGATTGGAGATGCTTAATGTGAGTCTGGAAGGAGAGTTTACAGACTAACCAGACACCTAGGTATTTGTAGTTGTCCACATATTCTAAGTCAGAAGCGTCCAGAGTAGTGATTCTGGATGGGCAGGTGCGGGCAGCGATCGGTTGAAGAGCATGCATTTAGTTTCACTTGCATTTAAGAACAGTTGGAGGCCACGGAAGGAGAGTTGTATGGCATTGAATCTCATCTGGAGGTTTGTTAACACAGTGTCCAAAGAAGGGCCAGAAGTCTACAGAATGGTGTCGTCTGTGTAGAGGTGGATCAGAGAATCACCAGCAGCAAGAGCGACATCATTGATATATACAGAGAAAAGAGTCGGCCCGAGAATTGAGCCCTGTGGCACCCCTATAGAGACTGCCAGAGTCGAAAGCCTTGGCCAGGTCAATGAAGATGGCTGCACAGTACTGTCTTTTATCGATGGCGGTTATGATATCGTTTAGGACCTTGACCGTGGCTGAGGTGCACCCATGACCAGCTCTGAAACCAGATTGCATAGCGGAGAAGGTACGGTGGGATTTGAAATGGTCGGTGATCTGTTTGTTAACTTGGCTTTCGAATACTTTAGAAAGGCAGGGCAGGATAGATATAGGTCTGTAACAGTTTGGGTCTAGAGTGTCTCCCTCTTTGCAGCTTTCCAATCTTTAGGGATCTCAGACGATACGAAAGAGAGGTTGAACAGGCTAGTAATAGAAGGTTACAGTACATGGCATTTATCTTCAAAAGGCTGAAAACATAACACTGTGTGTAGGAGAAGGACAAAAAACATGCAAATGCATAGGGTACCTTTTCACCTTTGGGTCCAGGTGGTCCTATGGGTCCTGGTTTGCCGGCGTGGCCCTAAGAATAACCAAACCCATGATTACTCACCTATATCTACATCATATGCTGCATAATATTCAAAGAACCCATAACTCACGGTCGACAGACAGTACAATAATACATAACTTGACACGGTGTGGGTTGTCAACATTGTGTTAAACACGATGCTTCATTATAAACACACTCAGGACAGCAAGGGAGAGAAATATATCCCTGGTATAATGACTTATTTGTCAGGACCACAGAAATCACTCAACAATGTGGGTGGGTGTGTGATTGAGCTAAGAGTGAGTGTACAGTACAAACAGACTAAAAAGGAACCACGTGAACTTGTAGTGCCCCTGCATCGTTACGAAACTAGAAGCCAGAATGAGATTGGCGATGACCTGGCGTCCTCTGGAGTTGCCAGAGGTTTTGGTTATAAGGGTTTGAGGTTGACCATATCCAATTTCTTCTTTCTTCTTGTTTGGCTAGGTGTGTGTTTTCTGTGGTATTGAGGTGAATCTCTCTGTCTAGTTGTGTTTGACTGAAAACCAGAATGAAGACTGGCTGTGGAGGTACCAAAACAAATGTGGTTTTAAGGGTTTGGGGTTTGGCTTTCTTCTCTGTTCTGGCAGTCGGTTTGCTGTGGTATTGATTCAACACCAGGTGTTATGTTGTCTAGTTGTATTTGGCTGCAGAGAACTGTTAGTATATGTGTGTGTGTTAACATGTTATTGATTCACTGGGGTGAATCTTCCTGAGGTGAAGAGACTGGGGTGAATCTCTGAGGTGAAGAGACTGGGGTGAATCTCTGAGGTGAAGAGACTGGGGTGAATCTCTTTTAGGGGAAGAGAGCTGATCTGATAAGGAATTCAGGAGTCATGACTTGGTGTGAGTGACATGAGTGACATGTCACCATAACAGAACAGGGCTTAGAATATCTTTGTTGCATACCTATGTTGTTATTAGTGATTGAAGAGACACACAAACCCTTAAGAAACACTTTAAAGTTATTGTTGAACGTGTGTGTGTGTCTGTGTGTATGAGTGTGTGCAAGTGAGGGAGTCAGTGAGTGAGATTTGAGATTGCGATCGAAGGAGACAGAGAGAGATATAAAGAGAAGTGTGTTGTAGCACAGACAGGAATAACTCACTGTGTATCCTGCAATTCCAGGCATTCCCTCAGGCCCCATGACTCCTGGACGACCCTGGAAATCATGCAGAAAACAGACACATTCATTTTTACAACCATTTGTTTTGCTATTCTATCTGCACTATGTGGTTATGCTGAATATAAACTTGGAGTTAAACGTTTAAGCACCTATGCAGGCTGCATCCCTGGACCTGAGGTGTTGTATGACACTAAGCCGTACATCTTTCCTTTCCCAGCTATCACAACAGAGGTTTCATGGCATAGCACTCCAAGGAAAGGAGTTTTCCTTCCTCTATGTCTTCCTGTGTGATCCCGTGCTCCAGGGGGAAAACAGTTATTTAAAGCCTTTGCTCTGCTTTTGACATCTGTTTTTTACAACTCATAACAGAAAATCTGATAGGCCTATTGCTTGTCTTCAAACACTACCGGATTAGCAACCTGCTAATTGCTATACAAAACAGAGGGAGATTAGCTTTAGAGATTAGGAAAGATGTCAGATCACTTCTGCTTAGTCTGAGCTACTGATCTGACAGAGGCTTTGCCAGGTTTGAATAATGTAATATGAGGTCATTCATTCAGGGTTGCTTCTCCAGAGAGAGAGGGAAACTTAGGAAGTTCATCAACATTTTTTATATAAAATATTACAGGCCTGCCAATGACTTGGTAATTATGCAATTTGTCAATTGTGAGAGTATGTGTATGTATATCAACAAGTATTTCTACTGGGTGGTAGGATGCTGAGTGTGTTACCTCATCTCAACCAACACAAGGACACAAGGAAACAGCTCCATTAATTTCAAGTGTTTCTTGTTGAGACCGAATGGAGGCTGCTGTCCTCTTGGCCACTCCAGTGACCTGAACAACACAATAACCTGATAGACTCCCTTCAGTACTAATGAGGGACACTTTCCTACGCATATTGCCCACATAGGAAGTTAGGAGGGGTGAGAACTCGGAGAATACATAACTGGGCACTGACCACAGGGCCTCTGGTTCCTCTGGCTCCTTTCAGTCCCATCCCTCCTTCCTGGCCGATGTCCCCGATGTCCCCTGTCTCACCGATAGGACCTGGTTTGCCAGCCTCACCCTGATAACAGAACAACAGTAAAGATGTGAGAGCACGGACACCCATGAGGAATCGGTGATGTCATTTATCAACACATGCTAATAGTAAAACAGGTGTGTACC
Source organism: Salvelinus fontinalis (assembly GCF_029448725.1). Taxonomy (NCBI): domain Eukaryota; kingdom Metazoa; phylum Chordata; class Actinopteri; order Salmoniformes; family Salmonidae; genus Salvelinus; species Salvelinus fontinalis. Next base: position 37,634,970 of record NC_074678.1, on the reverse strand, counting down.
TTCTTGCCATGCCGTCCTCGGTTGCCAGGGGGACCCTGTTTCCCCTCTGGACCCTGGAAGAGAGGCAAACTCATTAGACACTGGGAGACAAAATGGCTGCTGACAAAATCATCTTCTTTGTTACAATTCCATTGTGACAGCAACCTCACTGAACGCCAAGTGCCCCAGAATACTGACCCCTACTGGGACACATTGGCATCATTACCTACTGTACGGCTTAATTGTTGTATCATTATTATTTTTTGTCATAAGTTTAGCTAATAAACGGACACACTTACAGAGAAACCACGTTTTCCAGCCACTCCGGTGGTTCCAGGAGGCCCAGGGTCTCCCTCTATCCCCCTGTCCCCTGCCTCGCCCATGGGCCCACAGTCACCTGGCTCTCCCTGAGAGAGAGAGAGAGAGCGGGAGAAGAGAAAGATCAAGATGACAAGAAAGAAAGAGTAGGAGAGTAAAGAGACATAGGTTCTAGGAGGCTTCTGAAGTAGGAGCAATAACAGCAAAGGACTTCTCATTTAGCTTATTGTCCAGTGTGTTTACCTTTGGTCCATCTTTTCCCTGGGGCCCATCCTCGCCAGCAGGACCTGGAAGACCCTACAAACACAGCATCACATTTATTTCAGCCAACCATGGTCACTGCTGTTACAATTAATACCATGCTAATATGTTCCTATGGAATGTTTAGGCTTTACTGTCCAGTATGTGTAGTTGACTCGTTGTAGGCTTACACAAACCCACAGGGCATGAAACATGTTGTACATTGGAAAGAGCCTGACTGTGACGATTATATTTTCCCTCCGTTATATGTAAGCCATTGTATTACAGTTTTTGCCGATTGCTTCCACACTGAAAGTGAATTCTTAGACAAAAGCATCAAAGCCTTCACTTTTGTAACCATGCCCTAAACAAAAACACCAAAAGTACAAACAGATTTTCTGCTTTGCACTTTGTTTGCAATTCTGCAACACACTTGCAAAACAGTTTCTTACATTAGACACTTCGTTCAAGAATGAAATCTCTTGCAATCATTGGGAAAACACTTCTATTCAAAATGCAAAACATTCCTGAAATTGGCAACACCCACACACACACATGAAAACATTTATACAGTAATTGAACACCAATTAGTCTGAGCCTTAGCACTACAAATAGACCTCAGGTAAGCTCACCTCTTTTGTGAGAACTTTGCAAACATGGAGGCAGTGAGAGCGGGAGGAAGAGAGGAGTAGGAGGAGGACAAGAACAAAGAAGGGGACCAGGCAATAGACGGAGACATATTTCCAATGACATTAGGGCCACTTTGGTGGACCATGTCATAAATCATGGCCTGACGATGAGGGAGGCTGGGCAGAGCATCCAGCCCAACCTGAGTCGCCACACGGTAGCATCCATAATATGGACATTTAGACTGGAGAACAGGTGTGTCTTCAACTTTCTACACTAGACTGTAACTATGTAATTATTGCACATCCTTCTGCATCACAGTACAATACAATGTAGTTCTACAACAGGATCTCTGAGAGTAAGCTTTGACACAAAGGACCCTCTCTCTCTACAGTGCTTTCCCCTGGCCCAAGAAGAGGGGAAGAGAGAGGGAGGGGAGAGAAAGGCTCCTCCGACATCCCTGAAGGTTATTAATACAGTCCAACAGACAAAAACAAATCATTCTCAACACTGCCCTGGCCTTCGCCGGCCCAGGGATTACACATCTCCATCAAACGAGGGCACAGTAAATATACGGGCATATCGGATTCTCCCAAACACAAGCAGAGCAGGATTAGGAGCATAGACTGTGTTCAGAAGGTCTTGTGAAGGACTTAGTCAGGACTCACTCTCATTCCCTGCTGTCCTTGTTCCCCCTCTCCTCCAACCGGCCCCCCGTGGCCCTGCAGGGACACAACAACAGAGGTGCTCAGGAGTTTATACAAAATAAGATGATAAGACAAGCTCAACTCTAAGTTCTGTAAATGAGTCTTGAGGTACTGTAGCCCAGGAGTATTCCAACTTCCAAATAAAATACTACTTCGATGTAAGTACTTTATTTGCGAGTGTTGACTGTGTTTTCATAGTGCTCAGGAGGTCACGTCCCCTCAGGGGGACATAACCCAACACAGGGATGAACAGATGCCATGGCCCTCCAAAAGGCTTCTGGGTACTAATAGGACCTGGTACCACTCTCAGCTTAACAATGCCATCTTTTTATATTTTTCATACCTAGGGTATGTTGAGGTACATCTTCTGTACAAGTTCAATGGGTGAGTAGGCTAAGCGGTAAACTTCACTAGCATGTTGTCTGATATGTCATTTTGTTTTGGGGGTTTTAAAACCAAATCAGTAATTCTCTAGGACACTAACCTTTATCCCAGGTTCTCCAACTGGACCTGGCTCCCCCTCTCTGCCAGGAGCTCCCTGTGGAAAGAGAGAGAAGTAAAACAAAGTGTGTGTGTGTGTGTGTTTGTGTGTGCAAAAGCATGAGGGAGTGTGTGTCCAGAAGCACAGTGAAACGACAACAAAATAATGAGATCCAATCTTGATATTTAAAACTTCTTGTCAATAGGGGGGCGCTGTTTCCACTTTGGACAAAATCGTGCCCAAATTAAACTGCCTCGTACTCTATTCTAGATCGTACAATATGCATATTATTATTGGATAGAAAACACTCAAGTTTCTAAAACTGTTTGAATTATATCTGTGAGTAAAACAGAACTCATTTTGCAGCAAACTTCCAGACAGGAAGTGAAAAATCTGAAAACGATGCTCTGTTCCAGGGCCTGCCTATTGAATTGCCTTATATTTATGGATATGCATGCACTGCATACTCCTTCCACTAGATGTCAACAGGCAGTGGAAGGTGGAATGGGGTGTCTAGCTTGATCTGAGGTCGAACAAGAGCTCTTGGAATGACGTGTCCAGAATTTCCTTTCTCTACCTAGGCGCGGGAAGCACCTCCCTATTGTCTTATGATAAGCGTTCGGTATGCACGGCTAATATCTCCAGCTTTGTTTTTATTTGATACATTTTAGAAAAACATCATAAAGTAGTTTTTTTCAACAGAGTTTCATCAGTTTATTCAACGTTTAATGGGACTTTTGGAGTTTTCCGTTCTCTGCGTCGAGAGAAATTGGGAACGTCATCAACATTGGCTAGCCTTATGGAGCGAATTCGACAGGAGAGAAGGACATTCTAAAACCAAACAACGATTTATTCTGGACAAAGGACTCATTGTACAAGATTCTGATGGAAGCTCAGCAAAAGTAAGAACAATTTATGATGTTATTTCGTATTTCTGTGGAAAATGTTGAGTCCTATTATTCGCGTTTTGGCGGGCGCTGTCTCGCTATAACGTAAGCTGTTTGTTATGGTAAAGTTATTTAAAAAAATCTAACACAGCGGTTGCATTAACCTCTTGGAACTATAGGGGGTGCTGTTCCGCATTAGCATATTTGTGTCTCCAAATTAAACTGCCTCGTGCTAAATTCTTGATCGTACAATATGCATATTATTGTTATTATTGGATAGAAAACACCTTCTAGTTTCTATAGAAGTTGAAATTTTGTCTCTGAGTTGTACAGAACAATTTCTACAGCACTTTTCATGACAGGGTTCAGATTTCAATTTTTTTTACCTCTGATCTGGGGTCTGTTTTTAAGGCGACAGTGAATGCTATGAAGAAACCGACACTGCCTACGTCTTCCTCTGGGTGTCTGTACGTCATCACGCTTTCAATGGAATCGATGGGATTTTCACAGCCATTATAAAAGACCAAAATGTATAGAGACCGCCCTTTCTCGTCGTGCGCCTGAAGCGTCAAGGACATCGGACCTGCCTCGTTCCAAATCGTTTTCTAACCAGCAATATTTCTCCGGTCATGTTTTTACTCGTTCTAGGTGTTAAAAACATCATAATGTAGTTAATTTGAACCGTTTTATAGCAATTTATATCCGTTTAGTGCGATTCTGAGGAATTTATTTGTCGTGCACTCTGAAAGTTTGGACACGTTTTGGGATGTCGGTCGTTGGTGGTGGACATTTCGAAGGACAGAGGACATCTATCGACCAAAAGACGTTTATAACATAGAAAGGATACATTGCCCAAGAATCTGATGGAAGAACAGCTCAAAGTAAGCAATATTTAATATGATAAATCGTGTTTCTGTCGAAATATTTTAAACGCATATTTCGCCATTTTGTTTGGTATAGCTTCACTTGGCGAACCCTGTATTGAAAAGTAAGGATAATTTTAAAAATGTAAATCAGCGGTTGCATTAAGAACTAATTTGTCTTTCGATTCCTGTAAACCCTGTATTTTTTAGTCAAGTATATGATTAGCTATTAATTAAACTAGATCACTCTGAAAGATGGCGACCGACATTTTCAGGCTTGTTTTGCTACTATTTTCATTGTGTAACCACGGTTTTGTATGGCTAAATATGCACCTTTTCGAACAAACTGTATATGTATATTGTAAAATGATGTTACAGGAGTGTCATCGGAAGAATTCTGAGAAGGTTAGTGAAAAAATTAATATCTTTTGGCGATGTTGACTTTTATCGCTCACTTTGGCTAGAATCAATGCTGGGCTGCTATGTGCTATGTGCTATGCTAATATAACGATTTATTGTGTTTTCGCTGTAAGACACTTAGAAAATCTGAAATATTGTCTGTATTCACAGGATCTGTGTCTTTCGATTAGTGTATGCTGTGTATTTTTACGAAATGTTTGATGATTAGTAGTTAGGTAAACACGTTGCTCATTGTAATTATTCTAGTCCATTTGTGACGGTGGGTGCAATTGTAACCTATGGCAGCTACCTGAAATATGCACATTTTTCTAACAAAACCTATCCCATACCATAAATATGTTATCAGACTGTCATCTAATGAGTTTTTTTGTTGGTTAGGGGCTATAAATATCTTAGTTTAGCCGAATTGGTGATGGCTACTGGTGTTGGTGGACAAATAAAAGATGGTGGATTATGCTAATGTGTTTTTAGGTAATAGATGTACATCTTTACATATTGTGTCTTCCCTGTAAAACATTTTAAAAATCGGAAATGGTGGCTTTATTCACAAGATCTGTATCTTTCATCTGGTGTCTTGGACTTGTGATTTAATGATATTTAGATGCTACTATCTACTTGTGAAGCTATGCTAGCTATGCTAAACAGTGTGTGGGGGGTGGGGGGTGCTCCCGGATCCGGGTTTCTGAGGCAGTAGAAGTTAAGAACTAGTGTATCTTTCATTTGCTGTCCAACATGTATTTTTTAGTAAAGTTTATGATGAGTTCTTTGGTCAGATTAGGTGAGTGTCCAAAATAGCTCCGGACAATTTGGTGAATCGATGCTACATATTCACAATGTATAACCACGGTTTGCAGCTCTAAATATGCACATTTTCGAACAAAACATAAGTGTATTGTATAACCTGATGTTATAAGACTGTCATCTGATGAAGTTGTTTCTTGGTTAGTGACTAATTATATCTCTATTTGGTCGGTTTTGTGATAGCTACCTATGCGGTAGAAAAATGGTGAAAATATGCGGTTGAGTCTTTTGCTATTGTGGTTAGCTAATAGAAATACATAGTGTTTTCGCTGTAAAACATTTAAAAAATCGGAAATGATGGCTGGATTCACAAGATGTTTATCTTTCATTTGCTGTATTGGACTTGTGATTTCATGAAAATTATACTATATGATATCCCTGTCGCGTTAGGCTAGGCTATGCTAGTCAGCTTTTTTGATGAGGATGCTCCCGGATCCGGGATGGGTAGCAATGAAAGGTTAACAACAGTTATGTACCTCATGTCCTTGCTCTCCGTCAGGTCCTGCGTCCCCCGCGGGTCCTTTGGGCCCCTAGAAGAGAAAAACAGCCAATCAGAGGCCACAATGGTTACTGTGATATCATGTGATGTGGCGCATCATGGTTTGATTGTGTTCAAAGTAACAACTGATCCATAACATATACCTACCCTAACCAGAAACCGTGGACGGATGGCGGCATCCGCGCAAAACTGAAAGCGTGATCCACCGCATTTCACCGTGGAAAGAGGTCTGGGAGTATGTCTGAATATAAGCAGCGTAGCTATTCCCTCCACAAGGCAATCAAACATGCGAAACACCAGTACAGCGACAAGGTGAACAGCGACAAATTCAATGGCTCAGACACGAGACGTATGTGGCAGGAAATCACGGACTACAAAAAGAAATCCAGCCACGTCACGGACACCGATGTCACACTTACAGACAAACTAAACACCTTCTTTGCCCGCTTTGAGAATAATACAGTGCCACTGTCACGGCCCGCTAATAAGGACTGTGTCCACCAATCTCCTTCTCCGTGGCTGACGTGAGTAAAACATTTAAACCTATTAACCCTCGCAAGGCTGCTGGCCCAGATGGCATCCCTAGCCGCGTCCTCAAAGCATGTGCAGACCAGCTGGCTGGTGTGTTTACAGACATATGCAAATGCTCCCTATCCCAGTCTGTTGTCCCCACATGCTTCAAGATGGCATCCATTGTTCCTGTACCCAAGAAGGCAAAGATAACTGAACTAAATGACTACCGCCCCGTAGCATTCACTTCTGTCATCATGAAGTGCTTTGAGAGACTTGTCAATAATCATATCACCTCCACCTTACCAGCCACCATAGACCCACTTCAGTTTGCATACTGTCCCAACAGGTCCACAGACGATGCAATCGCCATCAGACTGCACACTGCCCTATCCCATCTGGACAAAATGAATACCTACGTAAGAATGCTGTTCATTGACTACCACTCAGCATTCAACACCATAGTACCCTCCAAGCTCATCATCAAGCTGGAGGCCCTGGGTCTCAACCCTGCCCTGTGCAATTGGGTCCTGGACTTTCTGATGGGCCGCCTCCAGGTGGTGAAGGTAGGAAACAACATCTCTACTTCGCTGACCCTCAACACTCAGCCCCCTCCTGTACTCCCTGTTCACCCACGACTGCGTGGCCATCCAAGCCTCCAACTCAATCATCAAGTTTGAAGACGACACAACAGTAGTGGGCTTGATTACCAACTACAGCCTACAGTGAGGAGGTGAGGGCACTCGGAGTGTGGTGTCAGGAAAACAACCTCTCACTCAATGTCAACAAAACAAAGGAGATGATCTTTGTTCAAAACTTCAGGAAACAGCAGAGGGAGTAACCCCCTATCCACATCGAAGGGACAGCAGTTATAAGGGCACAAGGCGAAACCCAAATGCAGACAGGAAGCAGATAGTTGAGCTCCGATACTTATCATAACAAAAGGGGTAGGGAAAAGGCAGGTCGGGGACAGGCGAGAGTTCATAAACCAGGTCAGAGTCCAAACAGTACCAGGCGATAGGCAGGCTCGAGGTCAGGACAGGCAAGGGTCAAAACCAGGAGGGCTAGGAAAAAACAGAGACTGGGAAAGATAGGAGCTAGGAGAAACACTGATTGACTTGGCAAAACAAGACGAACTGGCACAGAGAGATGGGGAAAACAGGTGACACCTGGAGGTGAGAGAAAATCACAAAGACAGGTGAAACAGATCAGGGCGTGACAGCAGGGCATGACAGCAGCGGAGAAGGTGGAAGGTTTTGAGTTCCTCGGCGTACACATCACAGACAAACTGAAATGGTCCACCCACACAGACAGTGTGGTGAAGAACCTCAGGAGGCTGAAGAAATTTGGCTTGTCACCCAAAACTCTGACAAACTGTTGTTGGGCTGTATCATAGAAATTTGGCATTCGACAGCCCTGCTGTCACGCCCTAATCTGTTTGACCTGTATTTGTGATTGTCTCCCACGATACGGTAACTGCACCGCCCTCAACCGCAAGGCTTTCCAGAGGGTGGTGCGGTCTGCACAACGCAACACTGGAGGCAAACTACCTGCCCTCATGACACCTACAGCACCTGATGTCACAGGAAGGACAAAAATATCATCAAGGACATCAACCTCCAGAGCCACTGCCTGCTCACACCGCTACCATCCAGAAGGCGAGGACAGTACAGGTGCATCAAATGTGGGACCGACAGACTGAAAAACAGCTTCTATCTCAAGGCCATCAGACTGCTAAACAGCAATCACTAACTCAGAGAGGCTGCTGCCTACATTGAGACCCAATCACTGGCGACTTTAATTGTCAGGCTGTGGGTAACTGGTGCATGGAATCAGGCACAGGAGAGCAGAGATGAGTGTACAAGGTAGTTTATTCCACAAACTGCACCAGTATAAAACAAATACTAAAGGTGCGTGAAAATACCGGTCACTCGCAAATAACGGGCGTAATAACAAATCCGGCAAACAATACCAGCCATAAAGATACAACCTGAACATAATAAACAAACACGCACACCAACATGGGGGAAACAGAGGGTTAAATAATGTACATATAATTCTTGGGAGGAAATCATGGAAGGAAAAGGACCATGGGCTAAAGTTGGAGTGAATCGCCGCCCATGGGAACAGCTGGAGGAAGCTCGGAGAGCGGAGGAAACCGGAGAGAGGAACCGGCGTTATGAGGGGACGCGTCTAGCACGGAAGCCCGAAAAGCCCGTGAGTACTACCCAAAAATTTCTTGGGGGGGCTAAGAGGTAGTGGGTCAAGGGCAGGTAGGAGACCTGCGCCCACTTCCCAGGCTAACCGTGGAGAGCGGAAGTACGGGCAGACACCGTGTTACGCAGTAGAGTGCACGGTGTCTCCTGTACGTGTTCATAGCCCGGTGCGGGTTATTCCACCTCCCCGCACTGGTAGGGCTAGATTGAGCGTTGAGCCTGATGTCATGAAGCCGGCCCTACATATCTGGCCACCAGTACGTCTCCTCGGGCCGGCTTACATGGCACCAGCCTTACGCATGGTGTCCCCGGGTTCGCCTACATAGCCCGGTGCGGGTTATTCCACCTCCCCGCACTGGTCGGGCGACGGGGAGCATACAACCAGGTAAGGTTGGGCAGGCTCAGTGCTCAAGGGAGCCAGTACGCCTGCACGGTCCGGTATTTCCGGCGCCACCTCCCTGCCCCAGCCCAGTACCACCAGTGCCTACACCACGCACCAGGCTTCCAGTGCGTTTCCAGAGCCCTGTTCCTCCTCCACGCACTCTCCCTATGGTGCGTGTCTCCAGCCCAGTGCCTCCAGTTCCGGCACCACGCACTAAGCCACCTGTGTGTCTCCAGAGCCCTGTACGCACTGTTCCTTCCCCCCGCACTCGCCCTGAGGTGCGTGCCCTTAGCCCGGTACCACCAGTGCCGGTACCACGCACCAGGCCTATAGTGCGCTTCGAGAGGTCAGTGTGCCCTGTCCCTGCTCCCCGCACTAGCCTGAAGGTGCGTGTCCTTAGCCCGGTGCCTCCAGTTCCGGCACCACGCACCAGGCCTACAGTGCGCCTCATCCGGCCAGAGCCATCCGTCTCCCCAGCGCCATCTGAGTCATCCGTCTACCCAGTGCCATCTGAGCCATCCGTCTCCCCAGCGCCATCTGAGCCATCCGTCTCCCCAGCGCCATCTGAGCCATCCGTCTCCCCAGCGCCATCTGAGCCATCCGTCTGCCCAGTGCCGTCTGAGCCATCCGTCTGTCCCGAGCCATTAGAGCCACCCGTCTGTCCCGAGCCGTCAGTCAGTCAGGAGCCGCTAGAGGCATTCGTCAGTCAGGATCTGCCAGAGCCGCCAACCAGACAGGATCTGCCAGAGCCGCCAAGCAGACAGGATCTGCCAGAGCTGCCAACCAGACAGGATCTGCCAGAGCCGCCAACCAGACATGATCTGCCAGAGCCGCCAACCAGACAGGATCTGCCAGAGCCGCCAACCAGACAGGATCTGCCAGAGCCGCCAACCAGACAGGATCTGCCAGAGCCGCCAACCAGACAGGATCTGCCAGAGCCGCCAACCAGACAGGATCTGAGCCGTCTGAGCGTCTAGAGCCGTCAGCCAGCCATGAGCGTCTAGAGCCGTCAGCCAGCCATGAGCGTCCAGAGCCGTCAGCCAGCCATGAGCGTCCAGAGCCGTCAGCCAACCATGAGCGTCCAGAGCCATCAGCCAGCCATGAGTGTCCAGAGTCGTCAGCCAGCCATGAGCAGCCCCTCAGCCCGGAGCTGTTATTTATCCAGAACTGCCCCTCAGTCCAGAGCTGTCTCTCTGTCCGGAGCTGCCCTTCAGTCCGGAGTTGCCCCTCTATCCTGAGCTACCTCTCTATCCTGAGCTACCTCTCTATCCTGAGCTATCCCTCTGTCCTGAGCTACCTCTTTGTCCTGAGCTACTTTGTCCCGGAGCTGTCCTTTATCTTGGTGTTGCCCCTTAAATTAGGTGGGTGGAGTAAGAGGGTGGTCATTCTGAGGGGGAGACGTAAGCTGGGATTGACTATGGTGGGGTGGGGACCTCGCCCTGAGCCTGAGCCACCACCGTGGTCAGACGCCCACCCAGACCCTCCCCTAGACTTTTGGTGGTGCGTTCGGAGTACGCACCTTGAGGGGGGGGGGGTTATGTCACGTTCCTGACCGGTTTTCTGTTATTTTGTATGTGTTTGACGGTCAGGGCGTGAGTTTGGGTGGGTAGTCTATGTTGTGTGTTTCTATGTTTGTTAAGGGTGACTTGATATGGCTCTCAATTAGAGGCAGGTGGTTTTCATTTCCTCTGATTGAGAGCCATATTAAGGTAGGTGTTTTCACACTGTTTGTTTGTGGGTGGTTGTCTCCTGTGTCAGTGTTACGCCACACGGGACTGTTTTCGGTTTTGTTTGTTTGTTCGTTTTATGTAGTCAGTTTTCCTGTTCATGCGTTCTTCGTGTTTCATGTAAGTTCGTCGTCCAGGTCTGTCTACGTCGTTTATTGTTTTGTATTTTTGTTCAAGAGTTTTTCGTCTTCGTCTGTTTGTTGTAAATAAATAATATGTCGAACTACAACGCTGCATTTTGGTCGAATCACTACTCCTCCTCTTCGTATGAAGAAGGTGTGTGTCTAGTCTAGACATATGTAGGTCTATGGTGGCCTAGATTGGTTCCCAATCAGAGGCAGCTGTTTATCGTTGTCTCTTTGCATGTCTGCACTCATTGTTGCATGTCTGCACTCATTGTTTATAGCATTCACGTTCGTTTTGTTAGTTTGTTTAGTGTTCTTCGTGTTCATTCGTCTTACATTAAAAGTATGTATTCACATCACGCTGCGCTTTGGTCTCCTCACTACGACGTTCGTGACAGCGGGGGTTAAGTGTGTTTGTGTGTGTGTATTTGTCTGTGTGTGTTTGTCTGTGTGTGTGTCTCTCCGTGTTTGTGTTTGCGTGCCTGAGTGTGTGTTTGTCAGCATCAAAGCTGGAATCATTAGTCTCAGCCACATGAAATCACACCGATCTTTACAGCTTGCGTTTTACAGAGCCCTGGAACAACTGATTCAGGGTGCGGGAGTAATACCAGAGCTGATTAAATTATTAGAAATAAAAACAGAAGAGACCAACAGACACACAAAGTCCAAAGGCCTCAGGAGGAAGAGAGGCTTAATCGTTTTAATAATACATGTTCACCTCACAGGGATAGTCTGTTTGACATTCCTATACCACATAACAATCACAGCCACAGCCACAGGGGCTGCGTTTACACAAACACAGCCAAAGTGTCATAGGTAAGACCCAGAGTGTTCCCCTATCAGGTTGTGTGGTTAGGTCGGAAAACTCCTGGCCCTCATCACGGTAAGAGAGGTCATGAGATGTATTCCTTTTAGGGAGTTTTCCTGCCCACTGTGTTGCTGCATACACTTTAGGGGTCTAGGCAGGGTTCCTGTAAAGAACTTTATGACAACTGTTTGATTGGTTGGTCGATACTCACTGGTTCACCATGGGCACCCCTCTCTCCTGTGCTGCCAGGGATCCCAGCTTGCCCCTGAGAGAGAGACAGAGGTCAAAGTTCACCAACATACTATTACAGGCTGAACTTAACCAGATACAGAGCCTACAAAAGACACTATCAATGGATCTGATTGGTCTGGAGAAACAAACATAAAAAACAGTAAGTCTGCAGAAAATAAAGTGTACATCTAATATTCCAGGAATGGAAAAATCCCCTTTGAGAAGTTGGGAAGGGACAAGCCTGTGAACTTGACGCTTCAACTTGATCCATAGCATCCTGAACACAAACACTGAGGAAGCAGTTTCTGTTACAACTGGGGAAGGAAGCTATTGAACGTGGTTTATCAAGCATATCAAATGTGTATCAAAGGTATTACATCTGATCTGAAATATTTGGTTGCTTTATTAATCTAGGATCAGTGTGATATTCTATGCACATCCATTGTCCATCATGACTAACCCAGGCTCTGTTACACAGGAGACACAACATACACAACCTTTAGCCATCTCAAAAGGTCTTTGTCCCAGCAATGTATGTCACATCATTCACATCAAGTTATGAACATACTAAAGTGCAAAGTCATGATGTCAAAGTTAGGGCTATGTCTTAAAAGGTCCAGTGCAGTCAAAATTCAGTTTCTCATGTGCTCTGTATCATATTGTACAACAGCTTCTGAAACGAACACTGTAAAAGTCAGTGTTATTTCCTGCTGGTTGAAATTACAATCTACATAGGACCTTCTAATCAGAATGTTTGGCATGGGTGGAGTTCAGCCTGCCTGTTGACATCACCAGGCATCAATTAAGTTAATAGACTGATAACAAAGTGAGTTCCAAACCTCTCTTCCAATAACAGATACTTTTCAGGTGCCCTCCCCCTCCCCGCTCAGACAACTCCCAGACAGTCCTAGCAAAATGATTGGTTGAGAAATGGAAAACTATTACAGCAAGGTACTTAATTGTTACCCAGAAATGATTTGATGTTTATATATAAAAAACAGCTGGATTGGGCCTTTAATCATCTCTGTGGTAAATCTTTCACAGGCTTAAAGGTCCCCTCATAGATTCAGAGTTTTTAATAGTCAGAGTTGCAGGTGTGATTGCAGGGTAAAGTTAAAATCTTAGGCTTCGAGCTCCAACATGCAGAACTAAGTGAAATAAAATAATGAAAATGGTGATAAAAAACAACAATAGAAATAGAACTATACACATCATAAGTGTATCAGTGCTGAATAAATACATGTCCATTGGAATGGAGGCAGAGTAAAGGCTGTTTAGGGGGTGGGGGGAATGACCATAGGAGGAGCGGCATGACCATTGAGGGGGTGTGGATACAAAAAAAACAATTATAATTAAAAAAACTAAAATATACATATTAACAACTGGAACAGTGATGAATGTTGTTGGGGTGGGGGCAGAGTAAAAGTCAGTTGGGGGGGGGGGGGGGTCCATAGGGGGAGTAGCAGGGGGGCGTAGCAGGGGGGAGGGGGGAGCAGGTAGCTGACTAGTGGTGGCTTTTCAGCAGCCTGATGGTCTGAGCATAGAAACTATTGGCCAGTCTTCCAGTTTGCCATGATACTCCTGTACGTGTACTATAAGGGACCTTTAAGTGGTCTACTATTTACAACCCCTGTTGTAATGGTAAGTATACAGCAGGACTCTCTAGCAGCGCTCTCCATCCTTGTTCCTGGAGAGCTACCCTCCTGTAGGTTCTCTCTCCAACCATGTTCCTGGAGATCTACCCTCCTGTAGGTTCTTTCTCCACCCTTGTTTGTGGAGAGCTACCCTCCTGTAGGTTCTCTCTCCAACCCTGTTGCTGGAGATCTACCCTCCTGTAGGTTCTCTCTCCACCCTTGTTCGTGGAGAACTACCCTTCTGTATGTTCTCTCTCCAACCCTGTTCCTGGAGAGCTACCCTCCTGTATGTTCTCTCTCCAACCCTGTTCCTGGAGAGCTACCCTCCTGTAGGTTCTCTCTCCATCCTTGTTCCTGGAGAGCTACCCTCCTGTAGGTTCTCTCCAACCCTGTTCCTGGAGAGCTACCCTCCTGTAGGTTCTCTCCAACCCTGTTCCTGGAGAGCTACCCTCCTGTAGGTTCTCTCCAACCCTGTTCATGGAGAGCTACCCTCCTGTAGGTTCTCTCTCCAACCATGTTCCTGGAGAGCTACCCTCCTGTAGGTTCTCTCTCCAACCCTGTTCCTGGAGAGCTACCCTCCTGTAGGTTCTCTCTCCAACCCTGTTCCTGGAGAGCTACCCTCCTGTAGGTTCTCTCTCCAACCATGTTCCTGGAGAGCTACCCTCCTGTAGGTTCTCTCTCCAACCCTGTTCCTGGAGAGCTACCCTCCTGTAGGTTCTCTCCAACCCTGTTCATGGAGAGCTACCCTGCTGTAGGTTCTCTCGAACCCTGTTCATGGAGAGCTACCCTCCTGTAGGTTTTCTCTTCAACCGCTGTTGTAATGGTAAGTGTACAGCACTACCCTAGATCACATAACACAATGACCAACTGAAATCTGTCTGTACAGCACAGAGCAAACAGATGAAAAAGGAACGGAGGAAAGATGGAGGGGACTGGTAATTCTCAGAACTCTTCTTACAAATGCCCTCAGAGAGAAAGAGAGCTGAAAACAGAAATAAATCATGAGTTCTTATAACATGAGAATACTTTTATTGAAACTGTAAATCAAAGCTCTGTGTGCACAAATGCTCCCCTAATTTGTCAGCGGGAAGTGAAAGGAACATCCAGGCTGAAAGATGGTGGCGGTTAAGAAAGCCATTATTCAATGACACTATCATAAAGTGCATGCAGTCATTTAAGGAAGATGATATGAAAGAGCAGATGACTTCAGAGCTTTACTTAGTCACTCTGTCCCTCAATGATGTATTTTTCAATACTGAACACAAGATGGCGCTGTGGCTCTAGAGGTGACTGGGGAGAATATTGAGTTCCTCTACGCTGCCTGTCAGATCTTTGTTAGCTTTAATAGTTTCCTCACGGCAGTAAACATACTGTTAGTTACTGGAGTAAACATACTGTTAGTTACTGGAGTAAACGTACTGTTAGTTACTGGAGTAAACATACTGTTAGTTACTGGAGTAAACATTCTGTTAGTTACTGGAGTAAACGTACTGTTAGTTACTGGAGTAAACATACTGTTAGTTACTGGAGTAAACATACTGTTAGTTACTGGAGTAAACATACTGTTAGTTACTAGAGTAAACATACTGTTAGTTACTAGAGTAAACATACTGTTAGTTACTAGAGTAAACATACTGTTAGTTACTGGAGTAAATGTACTGTTAGTTACTGGAGTAAACGTACTGTTAGTTACTAGAGTAAACATACTGTTAGTTACTGGAGTAAACATACTGTTAGTTACTGGAGTAAACATACTGTTAGTTACTGGAGTAAACGTACTGTTAGTTACTGGAGAAAAATACTGTTAGTTACTAGAGTAAACATACTGTTAGTTACTAGAGTAAACATACTGTTAGTTACTAGAGTAAACATACTGTTAGTTACTAGAGTAAACATACTGTTAGTTACTGGAGTAAACGTAATGTTAGTTACTGGAGTAAACGTACTGTTAGTTACTGGAGTAAACGTACTGTTAGTTACTGGAGTAAACATACGGTTAGTTACTGGAGTAAACGTACTGTTAGTTACTGGAGTAAACATACTGTTAGTTACTGGAGTAAACGTACTGTTAGTTACTGGAGTAAACATACTGTTAGTTACTGGAGTAAACATACTGTTAGTTACTGGAGTAAACATACTGTTAGTTACTGGAGTAAACGTACTGTTAGTTACTGGAGTAAACGTACTGTTAGTTACTAGAGTAAACATACTGTTAGTTACTGGAGTAAACGTACTGTTAGTTACTGGAGTAAACGTACTGTTAGTTACTAGAGTAAACATACTGTTAGTTACTGGAGTAAACATACTGTTAGTTACTGGAGTAAACGTACTGTTAGTTACTGGAGTAAACATACTGTTAGTTACCGGAGTAAACATACTGTTAGTTACTGGAGTAAACATACTGTTAGTTACTGGAGTAAACGTACTGTTAGTTACTGGAGTAAACGTACTGTTAGTTACTGGAGTAAACGTACTGTTAGTTACTGGAGTAAACGTACTGTTAGTTACTGGAGTAAAAATACTGTTAGTTACTGGAGTAAACATACGGTTAGTTACTGGAGTAAACATACTGTTAGTTACTAGAGTAAACATACTGTTAGTTACTGGAGTAAACGTACTGTTAGTTACTGGAGTAAACATACTGTTAGTTACTGGAATAAACATACTGTTAGTTACTGGAGTAAACGTACTGTTAGTTACTGGAGTAAACGTACTGTTAGTTACTGGAGTAAACGTACTGTTAGTTACTGGAGTAAGCATACTGTTAGTTACTGGAGTAAACCCCACTCTAAAAGCCCACTCTGCAGCACCCAACTCTAAAAGCCCACTCTTCTATAGATCAATGTACAGTAGAGATGTCTGATGGGGATTTTATGGTCTCACCATGTTATACAAGTTGGGAGTTCCAGCTGTATTATTGTGTGTTTTACTGCTCATGAAAAATTACCTGTTATAAACCGGATGGTTCGATCCCTGAATGATCCCCCTGATCTGTTTGAACATAGACCTTGCTCTATGCAAATGACAAATGATGGCATTTAGATGCTGAGCAGGACAGGTCGCTGCTAGTATGTGTGTGTTTGTGTGTCTGTGGGGGGGGGCATGCGGCACATCAGTTAATAACACCTAGAAACAAAGTTTGTCATGTGTTACGCCAAGTCTGACTTAACAGAGCTGAAATAGGTCATTTATCAAACCAAACAAGCAAGCCAAGCATCTGTGAATGGATCCAAGAGTCATTGAGCATGCATCAGGCTCTACCAGGCAATCTCTAGTTAGGGATCATCATGTCTGGCTAGCTACAGATACACAGAGATGCAGAGAGAAATGTTTGTACTGGGCTAACAGCAGCCAACACTATGAATTGTGTGCAGCTCACTTGATAATAATAAGCACTTTTGTCTGTATGTTTCTTTAATCACATTTCCCGTCAGTAGGGAATCATTTTATCCTTCAGTGGTTATATCACAACACTGCAATCCATCATTAACTAAGTAGAAAAGCAGATATTTTCCCCTGTAGTGAAGACTGTTACAACATTGAAAACATCCCAGTCTCAGTTTAACGCCGCCAGGAACACAAGGGGATAGAAGCACACACCAGCCACAAGGTCATGGTACTATGGAACAGGCCATTGACATCACTAGACCCGGGCTTTCGTGGATATAGCCCCGAATGATTTTGTCCCAGCCCTGAGTCTTTTGCCCTGCTGGGATGGTGTAAAATAAGCTAGTCTCCACTGCAATGAATACTCCAAACATGGGCCCTGGCCTGCCTTTTCAGTGCTGCCTAAAACCAGCATTTCTGTGTACGGTGGCACTTTAGGAGGTGGAGTCAAAGGGATTCACCAAAGACATTTTTAATTCGTCCCCAAAAATGATATTCCGCCGTATGCGGGCGACTGTTCAGTCTCTGAGGGAGAGAACACAAAGATGAAAAGGAGAATCTGTCACGACTTCCACCGAAGGTGGCTCCTCTTCCTGTTCGGGTGGCGCTCGGTGGTCGTCGTCGCCGGTCTACTAGCTGCCACCGATCCCTTTTCCCTTTTCTGTTGGTTTTGTCTTGATTGTTTTCACCTGTGTTTTGTCTGTCGTTAATTCAGGGCTATTTAAGCCTTCAGGGCCCGCCTGCTTTTGTGCGGGCTTGTTTATTTTTATGTCAGTGGATGTTCGTGTTTTATTCCTATACGGTTTGTTTTCGGTCCTGTCTTTGTGGTCATTTGTGCCTGTGGTTTTTGGCTTGACTCATATTTGGAATAAACATTCTCATTTGGAACTTTGCTCTCTGCGCTTGACTCCACACCCACCACTCCTAGCTAACGTGACAGAATCGAGGTAAACTTTGTTAGCTTGCTATTACTATAGCACATTTTGTTAGCCCATGATGTTATTCAGAGTTATTGACCTCACAGTAAGCCAGATTTGAGTACATTTCAACATATTGACTCAAAAGCTGCACTGACAGATAATGTTAAGCTAACTAACTGACTAACGTAAGGGACTACTCAGTCTAGCTAACAGATTTCATGAGCAGGTTTTTGACAGTACAGTTACTGATTAACTATCTGGACACTGAATGAAACTGCTGGAGCTCTGTTCACCACCCGACAAAGTATCACTAACTAACCAATTACTGTCTAATCAAGTATTGTCCAAATATGCAAAAAATTGCAAATAAAGATAGCTAGCTAACTTAAGGCTAACATGACGTTAGCTACTTTTGGTAACGTCAGCTCAATTAGCTACAGTTGAAGTCGGAAGTTTACAAACACCTTAGCCAAATACATTTAAACTCAGTTTTTCACAATTCCTGACATTTAATTCTAATAAAATTCCCTGTCTTAGGTCAGTTAGGATCACCACTTTATTTTAAGATTGTGAAATAATAATAGTAGAGAATGATTTATTTCAGATTTTATTTCATTCATCACATTCCCGGTGGGTCAGAAGTTTACATACACTCAATTAGTATTTGGTAGCATTGCCTTTCAATTGTTTAACTCGGGTCAAGCATTTCGTGTACCCTTCCACAAGCGTCCCACAATAAGTTGGGTGAATTTTGGCCCATTCCTCCTGACAGAGCTGGTGTAACTGAGTCAGGTTTGTAGGCCTCCTTGCTCGCACACGCTTTTTCAGTTCTGCCCACACATTTTCTATGGGATTGAGGTCAGGGCTTTGTGATGGCCACTCCAATACCTTGACTTTGTTGTCCTTAAGCCATTTTGCCACAACTTTGGAAGTATTCTTGGGGTCATTGTCCATTTGGAAGATCCAATTGCAACCAAGCTTTAACTTCCTGACTGATGCCTTGAGATGTTGCTTCAATATATCCACATCATTTCCTCCCTCATGAAGCCATCTATTTTGTGAAGTGCACCAGTCCCTCCTGCAGCAAAGCACCCCCACAACATGATGCTGCCACCCCCGTGCTTCACGGTGGGGATGGTATTCTTCTACTTGCAAGCCTTCCCCTTTTTCCTCCAAACATAACGATGGTCATTATGGCCAAACAGTTCTATTTCGGTTTCATCAGACCAGAGGACATTTCTCCAAAAAGTACGATCTTTGTCCCCATGTGCAGTTGCAAACCTTAGTCTGGCTTTTTTATGGTGGTTTTGGAGTAGTGGCTTCTTCCGTGATGAGTGGCCTTTCAGGTTATGTCGATATAGGACTCGTTTTTACTGTGGATATAGATACTTTTGTACCTGTTTCCTCCAGCATCTTCACAAGGTCCTTTGCTGTTGTTCTGGGATTGATTTGCACTTTTCGCACCAAAGTATGTTCATCTCTAGGAGACAGAACGCGTCTCCTTCCTGAGCGGTATGGCGGCTACGTGGTCCCATGGTGTTTATACTTGCGTACTATTCTTAGTACAGATGAACAAGGTACCTTCAGGCATTTGGAAATTGCTCCCAAGGATGAACCAGACTTGTGGAGGTCTACAATTTTTTTCTGAGGTCTTGGCTGATTTTTTTATTTTCTCATAAAGTCAAGCAAAGAGGGACTGAGTTTGAAGGTAGGCCTTGAAATACATCCACATGTACACCTCCAATTGACTCAAATGATGTCAATTGGCCTACCAGAAGCTTCTAAAGCCATGACATAATTTTCTGGAATTTTCCAAGCTGTTTAAAGGCACAGTCAACTTTGTGTATGTAAACTTCTGACCCACTGGAATTGTGATACAGTGAATTATAAGTGAAATAATCTGTCTGTAAACAATTGTTGGAAAAAATGCACAAAGTAGATGTCCTAACCAACTTGCCAAAACTATAGTTTGTTAACAAGAAATTTGTGGAGTGGTTGAAAAACGAGTTTTAATGACTCCAACCTAAGCGTATGTAAACTTCCGACTTCAACTGTAGCTATCTGTTGAAAAACAAAGCTGGACAGCTGAGTAATTTGTTTCCAATTTATAGAAGATGAACATACGGAATTGAAGATGCAGCTCAGTAAACACAGAGACGGTTGTTGTTGCAGGAGTAAGTGAATACGTTGTGAGTGTGTGTGTTTACAATATAATTATTTAGCATCTAGCTACATAGATGGGTTGGCTGACAATGTCACGAACAACGATGTGCACGCTTCCATAGGGCATAAGTCAGTCTGTTGTGATTCTGGATGGCCAGATTGCTAGCAAGAATGACACTGCCATGTGGGGAATAATTTGTGGCCTATTTCAGCATGTTTCATCAAGTTATTGATACCATGTCTTGTTTTGAGGTGTTTTGACTGATTTCATGACAATGCAAATACGGCAAACATTCTCTGGCTAGCTAACCAATAACTATAACAATGTTTCTGAAACAACACGTGGTCATTGTGCAAATGTATTTGTTTTCAATAAACATTGGAGACTAAATAAAGCTTACATGTTAACAATTTAAGCCAACCTCATCTGTTTTGCCCCATGGCTGCACGCATTTCGATGTTGTTGCTAAAGCAACAGAGAGAACACAGCTATTGTGGTTTGTGAAGGGTAAGACATTTGAATGTTAATCAGGTTTAACATTGAGTGAAAAAATTCAGGTACACGTTATTTGCCTGTTGTTCATGTTGTGTGTGTGTGCATATATTGCTTCTCTGTACGTTTGTCTGATCAGGATTCTCCATATTGCTACGGCACTGATACTATGCCATCTCTGTAATAATATAGGAGATCCAGGGAAGCAGAACTTCAGACAGCAAGGAAGAGAGGTTACCAGACAGGACAGAGAGAGAACATAGAGAGAGTTTACCAGACAGGACAGAGAGAGAACATAGAGAAAGGTTACCAGACAGGACAGAGAGAGAACATAGAGAAAGGTTACCAGACAGGACAGAGAGAGAACATAGAGAAAGGTTACCAGACAGGACAGAGAGAGAACATAGAGAGTTTACCAGACAGGACAGAGAGAGAACATAGAGAAAGGTTACCAGACAGGACAGAGAGAGAACATAGAGAGAGTTTACCAGACAGGACAGAGAGAGAACATATAGAAAGGTTACCAGACAGGACAGAGAGAGAACATAGAGAGAGTTTACCAGGCAGGACAGAGAGAGAACATAGAGAAAGGTTACCAGGCAGGACAGAGAGAGAACATCAAGAAAGGTTACCAGACAGGACAGAGAGAGAACATAGAGAGAGTTTACCAGACAGGACAGAGAGAGAACATAGAGAGAGTTTACCAGACAGGACAGAGAGAGAACATAGAGAAAGGTTACCAGACAGGACAGAGAGAGAACATAGAGAAAGGTTACCAGACAGGACAGAGAGAGAACATAGAGAAAGGTTACCAGACAGGACAGAGAGAGAACATAGAGAAAGGTTACCAGACAGGACAGAGAGAGAACATAGAGAAAGGTTACCAGACAGGACAGAGAGATAATTTAGAGAAAGGTTACCAGACAGGACAGAGAGAGAATATAGAGAAAGGTTACCAGACAGGACAGAGAGAGAACATAGAGAAAGGTTACCAGACAGGACAGAGAGAGAACATAGAGAAAGGTTACCAGATAGGACAGAGAGAGAACATAGAGAAAGGTTACCAGACAGGACAGAGAGAGAACATAGAGAAAGGTTACCAGACAGGACAGAGAGAGAACATAGAGAGAGGTTACCAGACAGGACAGAGAGAGAGAACATAGAGAGAGGTTACCAGACAGGACAGAGAGAGAACATAGAGAGAGGTTACCAGACAGGACAGAGAGAGAACATAGAGAAAGGTTACCAGACAGGACAGAGAGAGAACATAGAGAAAGTTTACCAGACAGGACAGAGAGAGAACATAGGGAAAGGTTACCAGACAGGACAGAGAGAGAACATAGAGAAAGGTTACTAGACAGGACAGAGAGAGAACATAGAGAAAGGTTACCAGACAGGACAGAGAGAGAACATAGAGAAAGGTTACCAAACAGGACAGAGAGAGAACATAGAGAAAGGTTACCAGACAGGACAGAGAGAGAACATAGAGAAAGGTTACCAGACAGGACAGAGAGAGAATATAGAGAAAGGTTACCAGACAGGACAGAGAGAGAACATAGAGAAAGGTTACCAGACAGGACAGAGAGAGAACATAGAGAAGGGTTACCAGACAGGACAGAGAGAGAACATAGAGAAAGGTTACCAGACAGGACAGAGAGAGAACATAGAGAAAGGTTACCAGACAGGACAGAGAGAGAACATAGAGAAAGGTTACCAGACAGGACAGAGAGAGAACATAGAGAAAGGTTACCAGACAGGACAGAGAGAGAACATAGAGAAAGGTTACCAGACAGGACAGAGAGAGAACATAGAGAAAGGTTACCAGACAGGACAGAGAGAGAACATAGAGAAAGGTTACTAGACAGGACAGAGAGAGAACATAGAGAAAGGTTACCAGACAGGACAGAGAGAGAACATGGAGAGGGGGGGGGCCCACACAAGACAAACATGGCATATTCCTCTCAAGCCAGAGAAGGTAGTCCTTGCTAAACATTATCTCTCAAAAAAGAAAGATGCCACTTTTGACATGTCCTGTGTGTATAAATCGTTAGACCCTGATATGTTCCCATCACTGAAGACACTCATACAGGCCGCGCTGACCATCCCAGTTAGCATTTGTGATACATCTTTCAGTGCATTAATTAAGACATCTACATACCTGGCTTAGGAGCCCAATGACCCAAGATAGAATGCATCATGACAATTGACAAAGATATACATACTAACACGCTTGGGAAAGAGTGAAGTCATAGACAGGTTTGCACCTACAGTTTAATTTTGTATAATTTCTAATCTTTATGGATGGACTAACATCCTAGTACTGAGTAATATAACTCACAAACAGTGAATCTTTATTTGGAGAAAGGATTGTATGCTGGTACATGTGCGTATAATTGTGAAGTGTTGTTACTACAGGGCTGTTGGAGGGGGTGTATTTGTTTTTGTGTAATTAATTAGAAATATTGTCCTGTAGCTAATTGACCTTGGAATCTGTGATTTATTACCACAAATATTATAAAATCATGATTTTCAAACGTGTTTGGTGCCTGCGTTTTTACACATTATCTGCAAAAGTTGTGTCATTTATGCAGTTCCAACATAATCCAAAGGATGGCAGCCTAGAATCCCAATCCTGCTATATTGCACGTAACTAGAATTAGTGCGTAGCATGACTAGCTCACATTAGTTAGCAGTAACCATCATCAACAGTGACCATCATCAACATGAGGCTTTTTTTGTTGCCAATCAAATATTGGACATGGTTTCTGAAAACAATTTTTCTTCATGGAAAATTACGATATAGTTATGCACTTCATTTGTACATGCTAATAGATTTAAAAAATATATTATTTACACCATATTCCATGGGTTTACTGACCACAATCCATTGAATTAATATTAATACGTGTGAATTATTTGGCATCAGGAGGGAACAGCGCATGGAAGAAAGCAGTGAGATATGCAACAAAGCGTTATGTTTCTGCAAAATGTTCACTGCTAGCTTGTGAGGAGCTTCATTTCAGTACTCTACTAAATGTAGGTAAAACTAAGTATATGTTGTTCTCTAGAGCACATAAAAATAACTCTGATGATTTAAGATATGTGCCTGCACACACACACACACACACACACACACACACACACACACACACACACACACACACACACACACACACACACACACACACACACACACACACACACACACACACACACACACACACACACACACACACACCCATCACAGACACACACACACTCCATATCAATCTAGGTTACTTTAATGGATGAAATTAGTATTAAAAGTCCCACCCCTATAAAGAATTTCGACCACAGTTTTCTACCTGTTATATAGGCCCCCATTACAATTATTTCCACCACAGATTTCTACCTGTAAAATAATCCTTTCCCTATAAATGATTCCACCACAGATTTCTACCTGTAAAATAATCCTTTCCCTATAAATGATTTCCACCACAGATTTCTACCTGTAATACAGTCCCAGCCCTATAAAGAACTCCCACCACTGCTTTCTACCTGAAATATATGCCCCAATTAAAATCATTTCCACCACAGCTTTCTACCTGTAAAATAATCCTGGCTCTATAAAGAATTTCCACCACTTCTTTCTACCTGTAATATAGGCCCCGATTAAAGGTGGTGTATAAAATACATATTCTCATGTAGCTCTGGTGTTGGTCTCTTTACCTCATGTCAACTAAACCTGTCTATCAAACATGCCAAAGTAATGGAGATAGGTGAATGTAATGTAAGGTACTCACAGGCTTCCCTGGTAGGCCTCTCTCCCCTGGACCGCCAGCTTTACCCTGCAAGAGGAAAGGCATGGAATAGATGGTTGAGTCCTGACAATTCAGGGGTGGGAAACTCCAGTCCTCCGGGGCCTGATTGGTTTCACAATGTTTCTCCAGCCCTAGCAAACACAGCTGATAAATCAAATTGCATTCTAAACTAAAGATCATGATTAGTTGATTATTGGAGTCAGGTGTGTTAGCTGGGGTTGGGGCAAAACAAAAATATAAACGCAACATGCAACAATTTCAAATATTTTACTGAGTTACAGGTCATATGAAGAAATCAGTCATTGAAATAAATTCATTAGGCATGGGCGTGGATCAGAAAACCAGTCAATATCTGGTGTGATGCAGCGCAACACATTTCCTTCACCTAGAGTTGATCAGGCTGTTGATTGTGGCCTGTGGAACGTTGTTCCACTCTTGTGCGAAGTTGCTGGATATTGGCGGGAACTGGAACACACTGTCGTACACGTCGATCCAGAGCATCCCAAACATGCTCAATGGGTGACATGTCTGGTGAGTATGCAAACCATGAAAGAACTGGGACATTTTCAGCTTCCAGGAATTGTGTACAGATCCTTGTGACATGGGGCCTTGCTTTATCATGCTGAAACATGAGGTGATGGCAGCGGATGAATGGCACAACAATGGGCCTCAGGATAAAATGCAATTGTGTTCGTTGTCCGTAGCTTATGCCTGCCCATACCAAAACCCCACTGCCACCATGGGGCACTCTGTTCACAACATTGACATCAGCAAACCGCTTGCGCACATGACACCATACACGCAGTCTGCCATCTGCCCTGTACAGTTGAAACTGGGATTCATCCGTGAAGAGCACACTTCTTCAGCGTGCCAGTGGCCATCGAAGGTGAAGTTGGTTACTACGCCGAACTGCAGTCAGGTCAAGACCTGGTGAGGACGACGAGCACGAGCAGAAATTCTTCGGTTGTGCAAACCCACAGTTTCATCAGCTTTTCCGGGTGGCTGGGATCAGACGATCCCACAGGTGAAGAAGCCGGATGTGGAGGTCTTGGGCTGGTGTGGTTACATGTGGTATGCGGTTGTGATGCCGGTTGGACGTACTGCCAAATTCAATAAAACAACATTGGAGGTGGCTTAGGGTAGAGAAATGAACATTCAATTCTCTGGCAACAGCTCAGGGGGACATTCCTGCAGTCAGCATGCCAATTGCACACTCCCTCAAAACTTGAGACATCTGTGGCCTTGTGTTGTGTGACAAAACTGCACATTTTAGAGTTGCCTTTTACTATCCCCAGCTCAAGGTGCACCTGTGTAATGATTATGCTGTTTAATCAGCTTCTTGATATATCAGGTGGGTGGAGAAATGCTCACTAACAGGTATGTAAACCGATTTGTGCACATTTTGAGAGAAATAAGCTTTTTGTGCATATGGAACATTTCTGGGATTTTCTTTTCTTCAGTTTATGAAACAAGTGGAGGCTGGTGGGAGGAGCTATAGGAGGACGGGCTCATTGTAATTGCTGGAATAGAATTATGGAACAGAGTCAAACATGGGGTTTCCATATGTTTGATGTGTTTGATACCATTCCATTCATTCTGTTCCAGCCATTAAAATGAGCATGTCCTCCTATAGCTCCTCCCACCAGCTGCCACTGCATGAAACATGGGACCAACACATTACATGTTGAATTTATATTTTTGTTCAGTGTATAATCCACATACTGTAATAATTCACATTACCAGTTGCTGCAGGATTATTTTCCTACTGTAACAAACTGGCACAAATTAAGATCCTACACTATATGCAAGTTTTATGAATATCTTCTTAGATCCAAGATATCCTCAACTTAGCGGAGGTACTATAGTTCACCTACAGGTAACTGCCAAAATACAGGAAACAGCCATATAAAATGTCTTAATAGGGCGCTGGGCCACCACGAGCCAGAAGAGATTCAATGCACCGTGGCATAGATTCTACAAGTGTCTGGAACTCTATTGGAGGGATGCGACACCATTCTTCCACAAGAAATTCCATAATTTGGTGTTTTGGTCCCGTGTGGCTCAGTTGGTAGAGCATGGCGCTTGCAACGCCAGGGTTGTGGGTTCATTCCCCACGGGGGGACCAGGATGAATATGTATGAACTTTCCAATTTGTAAGTCGCTCTGGATAAGAGCGTCTGCTAAATGACTTAAATGTAAATGTAAATGTTTTGTTGACTGGTGGTGGAAAACGCTGTCTCAGGCGCCGCTCCAGAATCTCCCATAAGTGTTCAATTGGATTGAGATCTGATGACAGACAGCCATGGCATATGGTTCACATCGTTTTCAAGCTCATCAGTTTGCTTAACTAAGTCAGGAACCACACCTGTGTGGAAGCACCTGCTTTCAATATACTTTGTATCCCTCATTTACTTGAGTGTTTCCATTATTTTGGCAGTTACATTTGTTAACATTACTGCTCCTAACTGAGCTATCTATCCTGCGTTAAAGAAATGCCATTAAAGATTTTTCAATAGTAGAACACACATGATACTAGAGCACAGGACATCAAAGCTAGAGATGACACGGGTGCACTGGTCCATCATGTTAGGAACCATTACACTCATCTAGATTCATCCAAAATGATGAACAAAAATTACTCACTATAATCTACCTTCATAAACTCTCTCCATCCAACCAATGTCTCTACCCATCTACAGGTTGTGTTTTAATGAAATCCCCCAACCAAAATGGAGACAATGACGCTAGCAAATATAAAGCCAGATGGTAGGTTTTTCATGTTTTTCATCCTAAATAAAGAGCAACACATTGATTACAGTTAAAATACAGAGCAGGGCACATTTTCCTCTTGCATGCAGGTCTGTCACGACTTCCGCCGAAGTTGGTGCCTCTCCTTGTTCGGGCGGCGGTCGTCGTCACCGGCTTTCTAGCTGCCACCGATCCATGTTTCTTTTTTCCATTTGTTATGTCTTGAGTGCACACACCTGGTTCCCATGAAGTTATTATTATTTCCCTGTTTAACCCTCTGGTTCCCATGATGTTTTGTCGTGATTACTCCTGGGTTGTGTTAGTCGTGTGTGTTAGGGTTGTTATCCCTGCGTGGATTATTTTGGCTGATTTATTTTTCACAGTAAAGTACGTTATTTTACTCAGTTCTGTGTCCTGCGCTTGACTCCGTCCTCACCTCTGCACAACTGACATATGACAAGGTCTTTATTGACATAGCTCAGGTTTCGTTACTGTGAGCTGGAAGAGGCTTTTAATTGACTAAACCTTGATACAGCCATCAGAAGAATGGCACCCTCTGCAAATAAAACCGTTATAGTATATCGATCTCCCACACAGGTCTTAATGGCAATTTAAACCTCAGGTTACGGTGGCCCAAGTGTACCCTTTTCACTCAGATGTAGGAATAATAACACATGCTGAATATATTGGGGTAGGTCTCCTACACAGTGGAGTCTGTTGTGTAGAATGAATGCAGGAGCAGGGGTGATACAGGAAGTAACTCTGCTTCATTCTGGCCTGTCATTGGTCAGCAGGAGTGATACAGGAAGAAACGCTGCCTCATTCTGGCCTGTTATTGGTCAGCAGAGGTGATACAGGAAGTAACCCTGCCTCATTCTTGCTTCAGGTGAACCATAAGGGACTTTCTGTTGAGATCCAATTATTTTGTCATCGTAAGTAGCCTCCTGCCCCCTATTCAATGTGCCCTCTAATCAGTATAGGGACAGAGTCATGTGCAGAAACACACAGGACAGAAGCAAACTCCCACATACACACACACACACACACACGTTGTATATACATTTCTGATGTTAAATTAAAAGCACACATGTTCTTGAGGCCTGTGCTGGGTCTGTGGTAGAAAGTAAACTCATTCAACGCAGACAGGTGATGCCGAGTACTCACTATGAACCCAGGCTCCCCTTTCTTTCCACCTTCTCCTTGCTCTCCCTGCAGAAGAGCAAGAGAGAGAGATAGAGAGGAATAAAGAGAGATCTTAGTGAGGCAACAAATAGACTTTTCATCAGGTCAAAGTGCACAGAACAAGGTTTTTCAGTCAGGTAGAAAGAGGACATTCAGTATAATGTTCTTCTGAGGGTGAGAAGATGTTTACCTTGGTGCCCTCAGGCCCTGGTTCCCCCAATGGACCATCTGCACCCCTCGGCCCCTATGACACAGAAACACAGCCGCTTAGCCCTCTGTGTGTGTGTATCCCTGGGCCCCTATGACACACAAATAGCTTAGCCCTCTCTGTATACATGGTTTACAAACCACTCCCATCACATGACACAACGGCACTCGTAAATACAAGCACGCACCCACCCACACTCTCACACACCCACACACGCACACACACACACACACAACCACGCACACCCACCCACATCTACTGTACTTAGCAGTGTACAATATGTGATATGGGCGTAACCAAATCATCTAGAGTGTCTCAATAAAAGAATGGGGTGGAGGAGGCGAGAGCATGGGGAGTATCAAACACATAAGGGCATTGGTGTTAGGAGCAGCACATGGTAGCAGTCTACTGTGCAGGCCCTTTTTGTCTTCAAACACATCCACATGGAATTCCAGAAAGACAGACAGACAGTTGGACTGCATAATATCAACAACTTGGGAGTAATCAGCTTCTTCTTTGTCTGTGTCTACCTGGGGGTTACCTGCTGACCTTTTTAACCCACTCCTCTCTATCTCTCTCTCTCCTTCCCTCTCCATCCCTCTCCCTGTCTTTAATACCTACACACAAAAAGGTAAATGCTAGACAGTCAGGCCACATTCAGTGGTACTAAGTGCTTGTGTTTTGGAGGAGGAAAACACAAGCAACTGACTGATCATCCGTCTGAGTGTGTGCTCTACTGGGCTACTCTGTCTTCTGTAGTGGACGCTACATTTACTGTACCTTGGTTCAGGGCAGGCCAAGGATACAGCTGGGAAATAAGTCAAACAGTAAAAAGAAGTGTTTACTTACTCATAAAACTATTCAACACAGACATTTGAGTGAGTGGATGTACTGTATGGGGCTCCGCCTCACATGGCTGGATGTCCACCTGGCTGTCAAGGCCAAGCAAAACGAGAGTAGAGCCTCCACTTGTCAGGCCAAGCAAAACGAGAGTAGAGCCTCCACTTGTCAGGCCAAGCAAAACGAGAGTAGAGCCTCCACTTGTCAGGCCAAGCAAAACGAGAGTAGAGCCTCCACTTGTCAGGCCAAGCAAAACGAGAGTAGAGCCTCCACTTGTCAGGCCAAGCAAAACGAGAGTAGAGCCTCCACTTGTCAGGCCAAATGAAACGAGAGTAGAGCCTCCACTTGTCAGGCCAAGCAAAACGAGAGTAGAGCCTCCACTTGTCAGGCCAAATGAAACGAGAGTAGAGCCTCCACTTGTCAAGTCCAAGCAAAACGAGAGTAGAGCCTCCACTTGTCAGGCCAAGCAAAACGAGAGTAGAGCCTCCACTTGTCAGGCCAAGCAAAACGAGAGTAGAGCCTCCACTTGTCAGGCCAAGCAAAACGAGAGTAGAGCCTCCACTTGTCAGGCCAAGCAAAACGAGAGTAGAGCCTCCACTTGTCAGGCCAAGCAAAACGAGAGTAGAGCCTCCACTTGTCAGGCCAAATGAAACGAGTAGAGCTAAGATAAATCTCATTTGCTGAATTGGAAATTGTAACTTTCTTTTACTTGATCCTAAAACTGTACAGATGGGTGAATGGCTCATTCAGGGTTGTTAACAGGCACTAACTGTGCCCTATTACAAATGCTTGGCTCAGTCAGTTCTATGGATTAGAACAGTAGCCAAACACATATATAATTTATACTAAATCCAATTCAAATTCAATCCCTGCTTTGATTGGTCAATTGAGTGAGCCAAGTGACATATTAAGACATTGTGAGGTCAATGAGGACAACTGAAAGACACATAGACAGGTCAAGAGCTAAAAGATGATGCATCATGGGGAACTATTGTATCCTAGCTTCTGCCTGCAGGTAATAGTTTATACTGTAGTACTACTGTAGTTAGTCCATACACACTGAGCATACCAAACATTATGAACAACCTCGTGCCCCTTTGCCCTCAGAACAGCCTCAATTCATCGGGGCATGGACTTTACAAGGTGTCAAAAGCATTCCACAGGGATGCTGGCCCATGTTGACTCCAATGCTTCCCACAGTTGTGTCAAGTTGGCTGGTTGTCCTTTGGGTGGTGGACCATTCTTGATACACATGGGAAACTCAAACACTCAAACCGGTGCGCCTGGCACCTACTACCATAACCCGTTCAAAGGCACTTAAATCTTTTGTCTTGCCCATTCACCCTCTGAATGACACACATACACAATCCATGTCTCAATTGTCTAAAGGCTTAAAAATCCTTGTTTGACCTGTTTCATCTCCTTCATCTACACTGATTGAAGTGGATTTAAACAAGTGACATCAATAAGGAATCATAGCTTTCACCTGGATTCACCTGGTCAGTCTATGTCATGGAAAGAGCCGGTGTTCTTAATGTTTTGTACACTCAGTGTATAGTTACTACTGGGACATATATTATTTTATCTGCAGGTAATATCTCATATATTTATGTAATATCGCATATAGTTAAGTCATATCTCATATAGTTAAGTCATATCTCATATAGTTATATAATATCTCATATATTTATGTAATATCACTAAAGCAGCAGACTTAATTAATCTGTAAACGTTTTATTGCTGTCTGGGATTAGATATCAGAGAGAGAGAGAGATAAAAGGGGTGAAAGCGACTTTTTCTAGAATGCACTTTCTTTTCTCCTACTGTACATTGTGACATCATGAATTGTAAACGTTACCTAAGGAATGCGATGCTTCCTGATCTAGGCCTAGTTCAAGTATGCCATATTTTATCATCCAGACTTGATTACTTTATAGCTCAGACAGTTAAACCATAAGAGAAGGTCATAATAAGGTTAGGATAACAACTATTGGATTGGCCCTGTGGAGGCGTAGACTGGCAGCAAGCTGAGCTGTTTCACTTTGCTGCTGTAAAGTACTTTAGCCTGTTGGACACGAGAGATAAACTTCACAGCAGCACGTCATGCATGTTTATATCAGAACAGCTGTTCCAAAATAGCAGCGTGTAATCAAATCACTGCCGACACAACACTTTCATTACATTTATTGTTACTGAACAATGCTGTTCGGGTTATAGAAGTGTTGTGATTCAGTGGACAGATCACATACAGTGCCTTCGGAAAGTATTCAGACCCCTTGACTTTTTCCACATTTTGTTATGTTACAGCCTTATTCTAAAATGGATTAATAAAAAAAAAATCTTCAACAATCTACACACAATACACCATAATGACGAAGCGAAAACAGGTTTACATAAGTATTCAGACCCTTTGCTATGAGACTCGAGATTTAGCTCAGCTGCATCCTGTTTCCATCCTGTTTCTATGTTTCTACAACTTGATTGGAGGCCACCTGTGGTAAATTCAATTGATTGGACATGATTTGGAAAGGCACACACCTGTCTATATAAGGTCCCACAGTGAACAGTGCATGTCAGAGCAAAACCCAAGCCATGAAGTCAAAGGAATTGTCTGTAGAGATCTGAGACAGGATTGTGTCGAAGCTCAGATCAGGGGAAGGGTACCAAAACATTTCTGCAGCTTTAAAGGTCCTCAAGAACACAGTAGCCTCCTTCATTCTTAAATGGAAGAAGTTTGGAACCACCAAGACTCTTCCTAGAGCTGGCCGCCTGGCCAAACTGAGAAATTGGGGGAGAAGGGCCTTGGTCAGGGAGGTGACCAAGAACCCGATGGTCACTCTGACGGAGTTCAAGAGTTCCTCTGTGGAGATGGGAGAAGGACAACCATCTCCAGAAGGACAACCATCTCTGCAGCACTACACCAAACAGACCTTTATGGTGAAGTGGCCAGACGGAAGCCTCTCCTCAGTAAAAGGCACATGACAGCCCACTTGCAGTTTGCCAAAAGCCACCTAAAGACTCTCGGACCGTGGGAAACAAGATTCTCTGGTCTGATGAAACCAAGATTGAACTCTTTGGCCTGAATGCCAGGTGTCACGTCTGGAGGAAATCTGGCACCATCCCTAAAGTGAAGCATGGTGGTGGCAGCATTATGCTGTGGGGATGTTTTTCAGGGGCAGGGACTGGGAGACTGTCAGGATCGAGGCAAAGATGAATGGAGCAAAGTACAGAGAGATCCTTGATGAAAACCTGCTGGGGCGAAGGTTTACCTTCCAACAGGGCAGCAACCCTAAGCACACAGCCAATACAACGCAGGAGTGGCTTCGGGACAAATCTCTGAATGTACTTGAGTGGCCGAGCCAGAGTCCGGACTTGAACCCGATCGAACATCTTTGAATGGACCTGAAAATAGCTGTGCAACGACTCTCCCCATCCAACCTGACAGAGCTTGAGAGGATCTGCAGAAAAGAATGGGAGAAACTGCCAAAATACAGGTGTGCCAAGCTTGTAGCGTCATACCCAAGAAGACTTGAGGCTGTAATGGCTGCCAAAGGTGCTTCAACAAAGTATTGAGTAAAGGGTCTGAATACTTATGTAAATGTAATTTTTCAGTTGTTCATTTTTTATACATTTGCAAAAATGTCTTCACTTGTTTTTGCTTTGTCATTATGGGGTATTGTGTGTAGATTGAAGAGGGAAAAAACGATTTAATACATTTTAGAATAAGGCTATAAAGTAACAAAGTGTGGAAAAGGTCAACGGGTCTGAATACTTTCCGAAGGCTCTGTATGTCTATATTTTCCAAAACAAGAAAAGCAATCAAGTGTAGATTATAGTAACCACCGAATATCCAAATGTGTGTGATTGTAAAGTGCTGCTATGTGTTTTCAATGTTTGTGTGTAGCAGAGGAAAGTTGGTGTGATGCATAGCCTATGTAGGAGCATGTGTACAGAGTACATCTTGTTTGTGTGCTTGAGAAGAGAGAAGACTGAGTGATATCAGGTAGAATTCAGAATGTTTGCCACAATGACATATATACAGTATGTCGTCAGAATGTAGCTATCTAGCTAGAATGCTAGCATGTTCTAATTATATCAGAGCTAGCGGACCACAGTGAACTGTGTTGACTGCACCAACGGACTGAGGGCTTTCACTATATGAGATTGCTCAGTTTGTTCACAATGCCTGGAGGAAAAGGAGAAATGTACTGTTTGTGTAGTGCGGCTAGATGGTAGCTGTACTGTTTGTGTAATGTACTGTTTGTGTAGTGGGGCTAGATGGTAGCTGTACTGTTTGTATAATGTACTGTTTGTGTAATGTACTGTTTGTGTAGTGTGGCTAGATGGTAGCTGTACTGTTTGTGTAATGTACTGTTTGTGTAATGTGGCTAGATGGCAGCTGTATTGTTTGTGTAATGTACTGTTTGTGTAATGTACTGTTTGTGTAATGTACTGTTTGTGTAGTGTGGCTAGATGGTAGCTGTACTGTTTGTGTAATGTACTGTTTGTGTAATGTGGCTAGATGGCAGCTGTATTGTTTGTGAAATGTACTGTTTGTGTAATGTATTGTTTGTGTAGTGTACTGTTTGTGTAATGTACTGTTTGTGTAATGTACTGTTTGTGTAATGTACTGTTTGTGTTGTGGGGCTAGATGGCAGCTGTACTGTTTGTGTAATGTACTGTTTGTGTAGTGTGGCTAGATGGTAGCTGTACTGTTTGTGTAATGTACTGTTTGTGTAGTGTGGCTAGATGGCAGTTGTACTGTTTGTGTAATGTACTGTTTGTGTAATGTGGCTAGATGGCAGCTGTACTGGTTGTGTAATGTACTGTTTGTGTAATGTACTGTTTGTGTAATGTACTGTTTGTGTAGTGTGGCTAGATGGTAGCCCGACTGTTTGTGTAATGTACTGTTTGTGTAATGTACTGTTTGTGTAATGTACTGTTTGTGTAGTGCGGCTAGATGGCAGCTGTACTGTTTGTGTAATGTACTGTTGCATGATTAAATCAGGGTTAGGTTACATGATTAAATCAGGGTTAGGTTACATGATTAAATCAGGGTTAGGTTGCATGATTAAATCAGGGTTAGGTTGCATGATTAAATCAGGGTTAGGTTGCATGATTAAATCAGGGTTAGGTTGCATGATTAAATCAGGGTTAGGTTGCATGATTAAATCAGG
The DNA here is from genome assembly GCF_029448725.1 of Salvelinus fontinalis. Taxonomy (NCBI): domain Eukaryota; kingdom Metazoa; phylum Chordata; class Actinopteri; order Salmoniformes; family Salmonidae; genus Salvelinus; species Salvelinus fontinalis. The sequence continues at coordinate 37,600,597 of NC_074678.1, read as the reverse complement.
GTTAGGTTTGCGTGATTAAATCAGGGTTAGGTTTGCGTGATTAAATCAGGGTTAGGTTGCATGATTAAATCAGGGTTAGGTGCATGATTAAATCAGGGTTAGGTTGCATGATTAAATCAGGGTTAGGTTGCATGATTAAAACAGGGTTAGGTTGCATGATTAAATCAGGGTTAGGTTGCATGATGAAAACAGGGTTAGGTTGCATGATGAAAACAGGGTTAGGTGCATGATTAAATCAGGGTTAGGTTGCATGATGAAAACAGGGTTAGGTTGCATGATTAAATCAGGGTTAGGTTGCATGATTAAATCAGGGTTAGGTTACATGATTAAATCAGGGTTAGGTTACATGATTAAATCAGGGTTAGGTTGCATGATTAAATCAGGGTTAGGTGCATGATGAAATCAGAGTTAGGTGCATGATGAAAACAGGGTTAGGTTGCATGATTAAATCAGGGTTAGGTTTGCGTGATTAAATAAGGGTTAGGTTGCATGATTAAATCAGGGTTAGGTTGCATGATTAAATCAGGGTTAGGTTGCATGATTAAATCATGGTTAGGTTTGCGTGATTAAATCAGGGTTAGGTTGCATGATTAAATCAGGGTTAGGTTTGCATGATTAAATCAGGGTTAGGTTGCATGATTAAATCAGGGTTAGGTTGCATGATTAAATCAGGGTTAGGTTTGCGTGATTAAATCAGGGTTAGGTGCATGATTAAATCAGGGTTAGGTTGCATGATTAAATCAGGGTTAGGTTGCATGATTAAATCAGGGTTAGGTGCATGATTAAGTCAGGGTTAGGTTGCATGATTAAATCAGGGTTAGGTTGCATGATTAAATCAGGGTTAGGTGCATGATGAAAACAGGGTTAGGTTGCATGATTAAATCAGGGTTAGGTTGCATGATTAAATCAGGGTTAGGTTGCATGATTAAATCAGGGTTAGGTTGCATGATTAAATCAGGGTTAGGTTGCATGATTAAATCAGGGCTAGGTTGCATGATTAAATCAGGGTTAGGTGCATGATTAAAACAGGGTTAGGTTGCATGATTAAATCAGGGTTAGGTTGCATGATGAAAACAGGGTTAGGTTGCATGATGAAAACAGGGTTAGGTGCATGATTAAATCAGGGTTAGGTTGCATGATGAAAACAGGGTTAGGTTGCATGATTAAATCAGGGTTAGGTGCATTATTAAAACAGGGTTAGGTGCATGATTAAATCAGGGTTAGGTTGCATGATTAAATCAGGGTTAGGTTACATGATTAAATCAGGGTTAGGTTACATGATTAAATCAGGGTTAGGTTACATGATTAAATCAGGGTTAGGTTGCATGATTAAATCAGGGTTAGGTGCATGATGAAATCAGGGTTAGGTACATGATGAAAACAGGGTTAGGTGCATGATTAAATCAGGGTTAGGTGCATGATTAAATCAGGGTTAGGTTACATGATTAAATCAGAGTTAGGTTGCATGATTATATCAGGGTTAGGTTACATGATTAAATCAGGGTTAGGTTGCATGATTAAATCAGGGTTAGGTGCATGATTAAATCAGGGTTAGGTGCATGATTAAATCAGGGTTAGGTTGCATGATTAAATCAGGGTTAGGTTGCATGATTAAATCAGGGTTATTTGCATGATGAAATCAGGGTTAGGTGCATGATTAAATCAGGGTTAGGTTGCATGATGCAAACAGGGTTAGGAGCATGATTAAATCAGGGTTAGGTGCATGATGAAAACAGGGTTAGGTGCATGATGAAAACAGGGTTAGGTTGCATGATTAAATCAGGGTTAGGTGCATTATTAAAACAGGGTTAGGTGCATGATTAAATCAGGGTTAGGTTGCATGATTAAATCAGGGTTAGGTTACATGATTAAATCAGGGTTAGGTTACATGATTAAATCAGGGTTAGGTTGCATGATTAAATCAGGGTTAGGTGCATGATGAAATCAGGGTTAGGTACATGATGAAAACAGGGTTAGGTGCATGATTAAATCAGGGTTAGGTGCATGATTAAATCAGGGTTAGGTTACATGATTAAATCAGGGTTAGGTTGCATGATTAAATCAGGGTTAGGTTGCATGATTAAATCAGGGTTAGGTTTGCGTGATTAAATCAGGGTTAGGTTGCATGATTAAATCATGGTTAGGTTTGCGTGATTAAATCAGGGTTAGGTTGCATGATTAAATCAGGGTTAGGTTTGCATGATTAAATCAGGGTTAGGTTGCATGATTAAATCAGGGTTAGGTTGCATGATTAAATCAGCGTTAGGTTTGCATGATTAAATCAGGGTTAGGTGCATGATTAAATCAGGGTTAGGTTGCATGATTAAATCAGGGTTAGGTTGCATGATTAAATCAGGGTTAGGTGCATGATTAAGTCAGGGTTAGGTTGCATGATTAATTCAGGGTTAGGTTGCATGATTAAATCAGGGTTAGGTGCATGATGAAAACAGGGTTAGGTTGCATGATTAAATCAGGGTTAGGTTGCATGATTAAATCAGGGTTAGGTTGCATGATTAAATCAGGGTTAGGTTGCATGATTAAATCAGGGTTAGGTTGCATGATTAAATCAGGGTTAGGTTGCATGATTAAATCAGGGTTAGGTGCATGATTAAAACAGGGTTAGGTTGCATGATTAAATCAGGGTTAGGTTGCATGATGAAAACAGGGTTAGGTTGCATGATGAAAACAGGGTTAGGTGCATGATTAAATCAGGGTTAGGTTGCATGATGAAAACAGGGTTAGGTTGCATGATTAAATCAGGGTTAGGTGCATTATTAAAACAGGGTTAGGTGCATGATTAAATCAGGGTTAGGTTGCATGATTGAATCAGGGTTAGGTTACATGATTAAATCAGGGTTAGGTTACATGATTAAATCAGGGTTAGGTTACATGATTAAATCAGGGTTAGGTTGCATGATTAAATCAGGGTTAGGTGCATGATGAAATCAGGGTTAGGTACATGATGAAAACAGGGTTAGGTGCATGATTAAATCAGGGTTAGGTGCATGATTAAATCAGGGTTAGGTTACATGATTAAATCAGGGTTAGGTTGCATGATTATATCAGGGTTAGGTTACATGATTAAATCAGGGTTAGGTTGCATGATTAAATCAGGGTTAGGTGCATGATTAAATCAGGGTTAGGTGCATGATTAAATCAGGGTTAGGTTGCATGATTAAATCAGGGTTAGGTTGCATGATTAAATCAGGGTTATTTGCATGATTAAATCAGGGTTAGGTGCATGATTAAATCAGGGTTAGGTTGCATGATGCAAACAGGGTTAGGTGCATGATTAAATCAGGGTTAGGTGCATGATGAAAACAGGGTTAGGTGCATGATGAAAACAGGGTTAGGTTGCATGATTAAATCAGGGTTAGGTGCATTATTAAAACAGGGTTAGGTACATGATTAAATCAGGGTTAGGTTGCATGATTAAATCAGGGTTAGGTTACATGATTAAATCAGGGTTAGGTTACATGATTAAATCAGGGTTAGGTTACATGATTAAATCAGGGTTAGGTTGCATGATTAAATCAGGGTTAGGTGCATGATGAAATCAGGGTTAGGTACATGATGAAAACAGGGTTAGGTGCATGATTAAATCAGGGTTAGGTGCATGATTAAATCAGGGTTAGGTTACATGATTAAATCAGGGTTAGGTTGCATGATTATATCAGGGTTAGGTTACATGATTAAATCAGGGTTAGGTTGCATGATTAAATCAGGATTAGGTGCATTATTAAATCAGGGTTAGGTGCATGATTAAATCAGGGTTAGGTGCATGATTAAATCAGGGTTAGGTTGCATGATTAAATCAGGGTTAGGTTGCATGATTAAATCAGGGTTATTTGCATGATGAAATCAGGGTTAGGTGCATGATTAAATCAGGGTTAGGTTGCATGATGCAAACAGGGTTAGGTGCATGATTAAATCAGGGTTAGGTGCATGATGAAAACAGGGTTAGGAGCATGATGAAAACAGGGTTAGGTGCATGATGAAAACAGGGTTAGGTGCATGATTAAATCAGGGTTAGGTTGCATGATTAAATCAGGGTTAGGTTGCATGATTAAATCAGGGTTAGGTGCATGATTAAATCAGGGTTAGGTTGCATGATTAAATCAGGGTTAGGTTGCATGATGAAAACAGGGTTAGGTGCATGATTAAATCAGGGTTAGGTTACATGATTAAATCAGGGTTAGGTTGCATGATGAAAACAGGGTTAGGTTTGCGTGATTACATCAAGGTTATGTTGTCCATTATGCTCACATTGTTGCTGACGAGACATGTAGAACAGAACAGAGGAGGGACAGAGAGTGGAGGAGGGAGGTAAAAATTGTTATCTTACCCTTCTGCCCTTTGGCCCCGGGACCCCTGGTGTACCCCTCTGCCCCTGCGGACCCTGGGAGGGAGAGCGAGCGAGAGGGAGGTAGAGAGAGAGAGAGAGAGAGAGAGAGAGAGGGAGGGAGAGAGAGAGAGAGAGAGAGAAAGAGGGAGGGAGAGAGAGAGAGGGGGAGAGAGAGAGAGAGAGAGAGAGAGAGAGAGAGAGAGAGAGAGAGAGAGAGAGAGAGAGAGAGAGAGAGAGAGAGAGAGAGAGAGGGGGGGGTTGTTATTGATGTGTTCGAGAGAGTTCATGACCGTTCAATTCAGTTGCAGTGTCACAGTTCAAAAATGCTAAATGTGGAACAGGAGAGATGCAACCCAATCAATTACACATTAAGTCACACTGTTTCTGTTTGAAATGGAGCAGACAATCATCTACATTCCACCTGTTGTTGATCAGATGTTTTCTAATGTGATCACCCAGCTGTAGTGTAGATTTACAGTAGAAGCTACAATGAATGCTATTAAGTGAGAGCGTTTACACTGACTAAATGAGGTCTAAATGAGCATTGTCTATCTAGTGTATATAAAATGTCTCAGCCCCATCCGGTCGCCTACAGACAGTCCAAATGAGTCAGAGTAAAGAAGTTGTTATACAGTATTGCATAATAATCAGTCAGTCTATTGAAGTACTGTGCTTATGGAAGGCCAGACTTTAATGGGAGAAACAGGCAAATTGATATCAAGTTTCCTAGTTAAATGGTAACTATTTATAATAGTACAAGATCATTTACAACACATCTTCAGACTCGATTTAAGTATTTATATTAATCCTGCAATGAAAGTGTTTACGATAGCTAGACAAGACATAAAATAAGGGAGTCAATGTATTTAATCTGTTCACTCCATTAAGTTCATAATGTTTATGTGTCACAAGCCCTACTGATGACTAGGAAAGTTAACTCCTCTCCAACCACAAGTGCACTCAGTGAGAGAGAGGGAGAGTGCTTTCCTCTGGCCCAAGGAGAGAGAGAGAGAGAGAGAGGGAGAGTGCTTTCCTCTGGCCCAAGGAGAGAGAGAGAGAGAGAGAGGGAGAGTGCTTTCCTCTGGCCCAAGGAGAGAGAGAGAGAGAGAGAGAGAGAGAGAGGGAGAGTGCTTTCCTCTGGCCCAAGGAGAGAGAGAGAGAGAGGGAGAGTGCTTTCCTCTGGCCCAAGGAGAGAGAGGGAGAGTGCTTTCCTCTGGCCCAAGGAGAGAGAGAGAGAGAGAGAGAGAGAGGGAGAGTGCTTTCCTCTGGCCCAAGGAGAGAGAGAGAGAGGGAGAGTGCTTTCCTCTGGCCCAAGGAGAGAGAGAGAGAGAGAGAGAGAGAGAGAGAGAGAGAGAGAGAGAGAGAGAGAGAGAGAGAGAGAGAGAGAGAGAGAGAGAGAGAGAGAGAGAGAGAGAGAGAGAGAGAGAGAGAGAGAGAAAGACACAGATGCAGCTTTAGCCCCACCCTCTTCAACATACAGTACCAGTCAAAAGTTTGGACACCTACTCATTCAAGGGATTTTCTTTATTTTTACTATTTTCTACCTTGTAGAATAATAGTGAAGACATCCAAACTATGAAATAACACATATGGAATCATGTAGTAACCAAAAAAGTGTTAAACAAATCAAAATATATTCTTCAAAGTAGCCACCCTTTGCCTTGATGACAGCTTTGCACACTCTTGGCATTCTCTCAACCAGTTTCACCTGGAATGTTTTTCCAACAGTCGAATGAGTTCCCACACATGCTGTGCGCTTGTTGGCTGCTTTTCCTTTATTCTGCGGTCCAACTCATACCAAACCATCTCAATTGGGTTGAGGTTGGGCAATTGTGGAGGTCAAATAGCCCTTACACAGCCTGGAGGTGTGCTGGGTCATTGTCCTGTTGAAAAACAAATGATAGTCCCACTAAGCACAAACCAGATGGGATGGCGTATCACTGCAGAATGCTGTGGCAACCATGCTGGTTACGTGCGCCTTGAATTCTAAATAAATCACACACAGTGTCACCAGCAAAGCACCCTCACACCTCCTCCTCCATGCTTCATAGTGGGTTCCAGAAATCTCAAAGATGCACTCATCAGACCAAAGGACAGATTCCCACCAGTCTAATGTCCATTGCTCATGTTTTCTGGCCCAAGCAAGTCTCTTCTTTTTATTTGGTGTCCTTTAGTAGTGGTTTCTTTACAGCAATTTGAACATGAAGGCCTGATTCACACAGTCTCCTCTGAACAGTTGATGTTGAGTTGTGTCTGTTACTTGAACTCTGTGAAGCATTTATTTGGGCTGCAATTTCTGAGGCTGGTAACTCAAATTAACTTATCCTCTTCATGTCTTAAATTAATGATGGACTGTCGTTTCTCTTTGCTTATTCGAGCTGTTCTTGCTATAATATGGACTTGGTCTTTTACCAAATAGGGCTATCTTCTCTTTACCACCCCTACCTTGTCACAACACAACTGATTTGCTCAAATGCATTAAGGAAAGATATTCCTCAAATGTACTTTTAACAAGGTAAACCTGTTAAATGAAATGCATTCCAGGTGACTACCTCATGAAGCTGGTTGAGAGAATGCCAAGAGTGTGCAAAGATCAAGGCAAAGGGTGGCTACTTTGAAGAATCTCAAATATAAAATATATTTGGATTTATTTAACACTTTTTTGTTTACTACATGATTCCTTATGTGTTATTTCAAAGTGTTGATGTCTTCACTATTATTCTACAATGTAAAACATTGTACAAATAAAGAAAAACCCTAGTAGGTTTGTTCAATCTTTTGACTGGTACTGTATATATCAACACATTGGCAAGGGCACTAGAATAGTCTGCAGCACCTGGCCTCACCCTACTAGAATCTGAAGTCAAATGTCCACTGTTTGCTGATGATCTAGTGCTTCTGTCCCCATCCAAGGAGGGCCTACAGCAGTACCTAGATCTTCTGTCAGATCTGGGCCTTGACAGTAAATCTCACCAAGACAAAAATAACGGTGTCGCACAAAAGGTCCAGTTGCCAGGACCACAAATAAAATGGCACCGGAAGAAATGGCAGCAGTTTTACAGGCACCCAACCAATTGTGCTACTATGTGTTTTTTGTTGTTATTATTTGTTATTTGTAACTTATTTTGTACATAATGTTTCTGCAACCGTATCTTTTGGCAAAAGAGAGCTTCTGGATATCAGGACAGCGATCACTCACCTCGGATTAGACCAAGATTTTTTCCACAACAAAGACCACAACAAGACATTCTCCAAACACCCCACAGGACCGACATCCCCATTATTTTCAAGAGGAAGCGACGCAGGTACTGAGGACAAAGAGCCGGATGCCTGGTCAGGACCTGGCAAAGCTGCCGTTACCGCCGTTACCGTCAATACTACTCGCCAACATGCAATCATTGGAAAATAAATTAGATGAGGTACAATCACGAATATCCTACCAACAGGACATCAAAAACTGTAATATCCTATGTTTCACGGAATCGTGGCTGAATGACGACATGGATATTCAGATAGCAGGATATACGCTGCACCGGCAAGATAGAACAGCACACTCCATCGCCCCTCCCTTCCGAAATGTACGTATGACCATATTAGAGATACATATTTCCCTCTCTTACACAGTTCCACAAAGATTTCGAAAACAAATCCAATTTTGATGAACTCCCATATCTATTGGGTGAAATACCAGTGTGCATCACAGCAGCAAGATTTGTGACCTGTCGCCACAAGAAAAGGTCAACCAGTGAAGAACAAACACCATTGTAAATACAACCCATATTTATGTTTATTCATTTTCCCTTTTGTACTTTAATTATTTGCACAACGTTATAACATTGTACATAGACATAATGACATTTGAAATGTCTGTATTCCTTTGAAAATGTTTACTGTAAACGTTTTATTGTTTATTTCACTTTTGTTTATTATCTATTTCACTTGCTTTGGCAATGTAAACATATGTTTCCCATGCCAATAAAGCCCTTTGAATTGAATTGAATTGAGAGAGCGAGAGCGAGAGCGAGAGAGAGAGAGGGATAGAGAGAGAGGGAGATAAAGAGAGAGAGGGAGAGAAAATTATATCCTAACATTATATGAGTGGGATAGAACGTCAGACATATTTCACAACAAAGTTTAATTGCTGAAGACTTACAAATGGGCCTTGCAGACCTACATCGCCGGGACCGCCAGGTAAGCCTGGATACCCCTTGGACCAAAACAGAAACCAGAAGAAAGGACAAACAATTAGTGAGGAAAGTAAAGTACATTTTGCAAAGTAAGCTGTTAATTGTAGGAGACTTGGGCAATTTCCTTGTCTGGGCATGTAACCATTAATGTGATTGTTGATTGATTGATTGATTGGTTGATTGATTGATTGAGAAGAGTCTCTCCTTCAGCATACTTAGCTCGAACTAATGCCAGAGAACAAGAGAGAGGAACACAGCCAAGGTTTCTGGTTAGTACAGGGAGCAGTGTGTGTATGTAACTCTCCCTCTGTACATCCAATCTATGCCAACGGTTAACTAAAATCAAATCATTCAAATGAAACTCCATCCCTGTTATGCAATCATTCCAAAAGAAAACTATATTTTACAAGGACCCTGACATCAACACTGAATTATTCCTGAAGCCCTTGCCTTTGTGGTTTTGCTTGTCTGCAGTGTGGCTGTTACAGGACAGGAAGGTTTGGCCAGGGCCACCACCACTCATCCCACTGACTGGCTGCAGCCAGCCAGGAAACCATCCAGTCAGCCAACCAACCAGCCAGCCAACCTGTCAGCCAGCCAGCCAGCAAGTCAACCAGTTAGCCAGCCAGCCAGCGAGGCTGCCAAGGAGACAGCCAGCCAGCCAGCCAACCTGTCACCCAGCCAGCCAGCAAGTCAACCAGTTAGCCAGCCAGCCAGCGAGGCTGCCAAGGAGACAGGCAGCCAGTCAGCCAGTCAGCCAGCCAGCCAGCCAAGGAGACAAGCAGCCAGTCAGCAGCCAGACGATCAGCCAGGGAGCCAGCCAGCCAGCCAGAAGCTCAGGGCTGGTGACCAAAGACACAAACCTGGAGCTGTCTGTCCACAGGCCCTAAGCCAGCAAGGAGCATCAACCAGTCTCTCTCTGTCTCCAGACACTCCACAGAACACTGCAGTGCTCACAAAGCTCAGCTACACTAGAACGCTCACAGACACAGACAGGGATTAACCACAAGGAGAGAGAGAGAGGGAGGGACACAAGTCAAGGCTACAGAAGAGCATTCACAGACAGACAGAGAGAGAGAGGTACACAAGTCAAGGCTACAGAAGAGCATTCACAGACAGACAGAGAGAGAGAGGTACACAAGTCAAGGCTACAGAATAACATTCACAGACAGACAGAGAGAGAGAGAGGTACACAAGTCAAGGCTACAGAATAACATTCACAGACAGACACAGAGAGAGGGACTACAGAAGAGCATTCGCAGACAGACAGAGAGAGAGAGGTACACAAGTCAAGGCTACAGAAGAGCATTCACAGACAGACAGAGAGAGGAGGGACACAGGTCAAGGCTACAGAATAACATTCACAGACAGACAGACAGAGAGAGAGAGGTACACAGGTCAAGGCTACAGAAGAGCATTCACAGACAGACAGAGAGAGGAGGGACACAGGTCAAGGCTACAGAAGAGCATTCACAGACAGACAGACAGAGAGAGAGGTACACAAGTCAAGGCTACAGAATAACATTCACAGACAGACAGAGAGAGAGAGGTACACAGGTCAAGGCTACAGAAGAGCATTCACAGACAGACAGAGAGAGAGAGGTACACAAGTCAAGGCTACAGAAGAGCATTCACAGACAGACAGAGAGAGAGAGGTACACAGGTCAAGGCTACAGAATAACATTCACAGACAGACAGACAGAGAGAGAGAGAGGTACACAGGTCAAGGCTACAGAAGAGCATTCACAGACAGACAGAGAGAGAGAGGTACACAGGTCAAGGCTACAGAAGAGCATTCACAGACAGACAGACAGAGAGAGGGACTACAGAAAAGCATTCACAGACAGACAGGGGAAGAGAACATAGGAGGATAGTGTACAGAACTCTAAGATAGGTGTCCTGAACGCTAAAGAGGAAATAGCATTTATATTGAGATATGGGACAGAGCCATACAGTAGTTACATCATTTATAGATACTGCCTTGAGGTTCAGAGTTACAGTTGATCAACCACAGAAAATACGGAAACTAAGAAAACAAAAAGTGCTTTTGACATGCCTCCAAACCCCTGGGAGGCAGGGACTGAGCTGCCAACATGCCACCAGTGTAATGCTTCCAGACACTCTCTCTAAGTGGTGCATATAGACATTGTGTACTTAGTTCTGTACTTACCCTGGACCCCATCTCCCCAGGAACACCCAACGGACCTGCAGGACCACGGTCACCCTGGGAAACACAAGCACAGGAGAAGGATCGTTAACCGCTGCACCACCACCGACCTGCACCTCCATACATCCAACCATCAAACCTATCGGCTCCACAGGACTTGAGAGGTAATATGAGAGCCTCCAGAACACAGTACAGGCTAGAGTGACGGCTGTAAATATCACAAGGTGGGCATTTAAAGTGGATACTAATGTCTGTCTATAGTAAAACCCACTCACACCATGTAACAAGACTGGCCAGCTTGTTAAAGTAAAACTCTGTAGGTTGTGGATGGATGAGCCTGACTTGGTCTCTCCTCTAGTATCAAACAGCCTGACTGGGTCTCTCCTCTAGTATCTAACAGTCTGACTGGGTCTCTCCTCTAGTATCTAACAGTCTGACTGGGCCTCTCCTCTAGTCTCTAACAGTCTGACTTGGTCTCTCCTCTAGTATCTAACAGTCTGACTGGGTCTCTCCTCTAGTATCTAACAGCCTGACTGGGTCTCTCCTCTAGTATCTAACAGTCTGACTGGGTCTCTCCTCTAGTATCTAACAGTCTGACTGGGTCTCTCCTCTAGTATCTAACAGTCTGACTGGGTCTCTCCTCTAGTATCTAACAGCCTGACTGGGTCTCTCCTCTAGTATCTAACAGTCTGACTGGGTCTCTCCTCTAGTATCTAACAGTCTGACTGGGTCTCTCCTCTAGTATCTGACAGTCTGACTGGGTCTCTCCTCTAGTGTCTAACAGCCTGACTGCGTCTCTCCTCTAGTATCTAACAGTCTGACTGGGTCTCTCCTCTAGTATCTAACAGTCTGACTGGGTCTCTCCTCTAGTATCTGACAGTCTGACTGGGTCTCTCCTCTAGTGTCTAACAGCCTGACTGCGTCTCTCCTCTAGTATCTAACAGCCTGACTGGGTCTCTCCTCTAGTCTCTAACAGTCTGACTGGGTCTCTCCTCTAGTCTCTAACAGTCTGACTGGGTCTCTCCTCTAGTATCTAACAGTTTGACTGGGTCTCTCCTCTAGTATCTAACAGTTTGACTGGGTCTCTCCTCTAGTATCTAACAGTCTGACTGGGTCTCTCCACTAGTCTCTAACAGTCTGACTGGGTCTCTCCTCTAGTATCTAACAGTCTGACTGGGTCTCTCCTCTAGTGTCTAACAGCCTGACTGCGTCTCTCCTCTAGTATCTAACAGCCTGACTGGGTCTCTCCTCTAGTCTCTAACAGTCTGACTGGGTCTCTCCTCTAGTCTCTAACAGTCTGACTGGGTCTCTCCTCTAGTATCTAACAGTTTGACTGGGTCTCTCCTCTAGTATCTAACAGTTTGACTGGGTCTCTCCTCTAGTATCTAACAGTCTGACTGGGTCTCTCCACTAGTCTCTAACAGTCTGACTGGGTCTCTCCTCTAGTATCTAACAGTCTGACTGGGTCTATCCTCTAGTATCTAACAGCCTGACTGGGTCTCTCCTCTAGTATCTAACGGTCTGACTGGGTCTCTCCTCAAGTCTCTAACAGTCTGACTGGGTCTCTCCTCAAGTCTCTAACGGTCTGACTGGGTCTCTCCTCTAGTATCTAACAGCCTGACTGGGTCTCTCCTCTAGTCTCTAACAGCCTGACTGGGTCTCTCCTCTAGTCTCTAACAGCCTGACTGGGTCTCTCCTCTAGTATCTAACAGTCTGACTGGGTCTCTCCTCTATTATCTAACAGTCTGACTGGGTCTCTCCTCTAGTATCTAACAGTCTGACTGGGTCTCTCCTCTAGTCTCTAACAGTCTGACTGGGTCTCTCCTCTAGTCTCTAACAGTCTGACTGGGTCTCTCCTCTAGTATCTAACAGTCTGACTGGGTCTCTCCTCTAGTCTCTAACAGTCTGACTGGGTCTCTCCTCTAGTATCTAACAGTCTGACTGGGTCTCTCCTCTAGTATCTAACAGTCTGACTGGGTCTCTCCTCTAGTATCTAACAGTCTGACTGGGTCTCTCCTCTAGTATCTAACAGTCTAACTGGGTCTCTCCTCTAGTATCTAACAGTCTGACTGGGTCTCTCCTCTAGTATCTAACAGTCTGACTGGGTCTCTCCTCTAGTATCTAACAGTCTGACTGGGTCTCTCCTCTAGTATCTAAAAGTCTGACTGGGTCTCTCCTCTAGTATCTAACAGTCTGACTGGGTCTCTCCACTGGTATCTAACAGTCTGACTGGGTCTCTCCTCTAGTATCTAACAGTCTGACTGGGTCTCTCCACTGGTATCTAACAGTCTGACTGGGTCTCTCCTCTAGTATCTAACAGCCTGACTGGGTCTCTCCTCTAGTCTCTAACAGTCTGACTGGGTCTCTCCTCTAGTATCTAACAGTCTGACTGGGTCTCTCCTCTAGTATCTAACAGTCTGACTGGGTCTCTCCTCTAGTATCTAACAGCCTGACTGGGTCTCTCCTCTAGTATCTAACAGTCTGACTGGGTCTCTCCTCTAGTATCTAACAGTCTGACTGGGTCTCTCCTCTAGTATCTAACAGTCTGACTGGGTCTCTCCTCTAGTATCTAACAGTCTGACTGGGTCTCTCCACTAGTATCTAACAGTCTGACTGGGTCTCTCCTCTAGTATCTAACAGTCTGACTGGGTCTCTCCTCTAGTATCTAACAGTCTGACTGGGTCTCTCCTCTAGTATCTAACAGTCTGACTGGGTCTCTCCTCTAGTATCTAACAGTCTGACTGGGTCTCTCCTCTAGTATCTAACAGTCTGACTGGGTCTCTCCTCTAGTATCTAACAGTCTGACTGGGTCTCTCCTCTAGTATCTAACAGTCTGACTGGGTCTCTCCTCTAGTATCTAACAGTCTGACTGGGTCTCTCCTCTAGTATCTAACAGTCTGACTGGGTCTCTCCTCTAGTATCTAACAGTCTGACTGGGTCTCTCCTCTAGTATCTAACAGTCTGACTGGGTCTCTCCTCTAGTATCTAACAGTCTGACTGGGTCTCTCCACTAGTATCTAACAGTCTGACTGGGTCTCTCCTCTAGTATCTAACAGTCTGACTGGGTCTCTCCTCTAGTATCTAACAGTCTGACTGGGTCTCTCCTCTAGTATCTAACAGTCTGACTGGGTCTCTCCTCTAGTATCTAACAGTCTGACTGGGTCTCTCCACTAGTATCTAACAGTCTGACTGGGTCTCTCCTCTAGTATCTAACAGTCTGACTGGGTCTCTCCTCTAGTCTCTAACAGTCTGACTGGGTCTCTCCTCTAGTATCTAACAGTCTGACTGGGTCTCTCCACTAGTATCTAACAGTCTGACTGGGTCTCTCCTCTAGTATCTAACAGTCTGACTGGGTCTCTCCTCTAGTATCTAACAGTCTGACTGGGTCTCTCCTCTAGTATCTAACAGTCTGACTGGGTCTCTCCTCTAGTATCTAACAGTCTGACTGGGTCTCTCCTCTAGTATCTAACAGTCTGACTGGGCCTCTCCTCTAGTATCTAACAGTCTGACTGGGTTTCTCCTCTAGTCTCTAACAGTCTGACTGGGTCTCTCCTCTAGTATCTAACAGTCTGACTGGGTCTCTCCACTAGTATCTAACAGTCTGACTGGGTCTCTCCTCTAGTATCTAACAGTCTGACTGGGTCTCTCCTCTAGTATCTAACAGTCTGACTGGGTCTCTCCTCTAGTATCTAACAGTCTGACTGGGTCTCTCCTCTAGTATCTAACAGTCTGACTGGGCCTCTCCTCTAGTATCTAACAGTCTGACTGGGTTTCTCCTCTAGTCTCTAACAGTCTGACTGGGTCTCTCCTCTAGTATCTAACAGTCTGACTGGGTCTCTCCACTAGTATCTAACAGTCTGACTGGGTCTCTCCTCTAGTATCTAACAGTCTGACTGGGTCTCTCCTCTAGTCTCTAACAGCCTGACTGGGTCTCTCCTCTAGTATCTAACAGTCTGACTGGGTCTCTCCTCTAGTATCTAACAGTCTGACTGGGTCTCTCCTCTAGTATCTAACAGTCTGACTGGGTCTCTCCTCTAGTCTCTAACAGTCTGACTGGGTCTCTCCTCTAGTCTCTAACAGTCTGACTGGGTCTCTCCTCTAGTATCTAACAGTCTGACTGGGTCTCTCCTCTAGTCTCTAACAGTCTGACTGGGTCTCTCCTCTAGTATCTAACAGTCTGACTGGGTCTCTCCTCTAGTATCTAACAGTCTGACTGGGTCTCTCCTCTAGTATCTAACAGTCTGACTGGGTCTCTCCTCTAGTATCTAACAGTCTGACTGGGTCTCTCCTCTAGTATCTAACAGTCTGACTGGGTCTCTCCTCTAGTATCTAACAGTCTGACTGGGTCTCTCCTCTAGTCTCTAACAGTCTGACTGGGTCTCTCCTCTAGTATCTAACAGTCTGACTGGGTCTCTCCTCTAGTATCTAACAGTCTAACTGGGTCTCTCCTCTAGTATCTAACAGTCTGACTGGGTCTCTCCTCTAGTATCTAACAGTCTGACTGGGTCTCTCCTCAAGTCTCTAACGGTCTGACTGGGTCTCTCCTCTAGTATCTAACAGCCTGACTGGGTCTCTCCTCTAGTCTCTAACAGCCTGACTGGGTCTCTCCTCTAGTCTCTAACAGCCTGACTGGGTCTCTCCTCTAGTATCTAACAGTCTGACTGGGTCTCTCCTCTAGTATCTAACAGTCTGACTGGGTCTCTCCTCTAGTATCTAACAGTCTGACTGGGTCTCTCCTCTAGTCTCTAACAGTCTGACTGGGTCTCTCCTCTAGTCTCTAACAGTCTGACTGGGTCTCTCCTCTAGTATCTAACAGTCTGACTGGGTCTCTCCTCTAGTCTCTAACAGTCTGACTGGGTCTCTCCTCTAGTATCTAACAGTCTGACTGGGTCTCTCCTCTAGTATCTAACAGTCTGACTGGGTCTCTCCTCTAGTATCTAACAGTCTGACTGGGTCTCTCCTCTAGTATCTAACAGTCTGACTGGGTCTCTCCTCTAGTATCTAACAGTCTGACTGGGTCTCTCCTCTAGTATCTAACAGTCTGACTGGGTCTCTCCTCTAGTCTCTAACAGTCTGACTGGGTCTCTCCTCTAGTATCTAACAGTCTGACTGGGTCTCTCCTCTAGTATCTAACAGTCTAACTGGGTCTCTCCTCTAGTATCTAACAGTCTGACTGGGTCTCTCCTTTAGTATCTAACAGTCTGACTGGGTCTCTCCTCTAGTATCTAACAGTCTGACTGGGTCTCTCCTCTAGTATCTAACAGTCTGACTGGGTCTCTCCTCTAGTATCTAACAGTCTGACTGGGTCTCTCCTCTAGTCTCTAACAGTCTGACTGGGTCTCTCCTCTAGTATCTAACAGTCTGACTGGGTCTCTCCTCTAGTATCTAACAGTCTGACTGGGTCTCTCCTCTAGTATCTAACAGTCTGACTGGGTCTCTCCTCTAGTATCTAACAGTCTGACTGGGTCTCTCCTCTAGTATCTAACAGTCTGACTGGGTCTCTCCTCAAGTCTCTAACGGTCTGACTGGGTCTCTCCTCTAGTATCTAACAGCCTGACTGGGTCTCTCCTCTAGTCTCTAACAGCCTGACTGGGTCTCTCCTCTAGTCTCTAACAGCCTGACTGGGTCTCTCCTCTAGTATCTAACAGTCTGACTGGGTCTCTCCTCTAGTATCTAACAGTCTGACTGGGTCTCTCCTCTAGTATCTAACAGTCTGACTGGGTCTCTCCTCTAGTCTCTAACAGTCTGACTGGGTCTCTCCTCTAGTCTCTAACAGTCTGACTGGGTCTCTCCTCTAGTATCTAACAGTCTGACTGGGTCTCTCCTCTAGTCTCTAACAGTCTGACTGGGTCTCTCCTCTAGTATCTAACAGTCTGACTGGGTCTCTCCTCTAGTATCTAACAGTCTAACTGGGTCTCTCCTCTAGTATCTAACAGTCTGACTGGGTCTCTCCTCTAGTATCTAACAGTCTGACTGGGTCTCTCCTCTAGTATCTAACAGTCTGACTGGGTCTCTCCTCTAGTATCTAACAGTCTGACTGGGTCTCTCCTCTAGTCTCTAACAGTCTGACTGGGTCTCTCCTCTAGTATCTAACAGTCTAACTGGGTCTCTCCTCTAGTATCTAACAGTCTGACTGGGTCTCTCCTCTAGTATCTAACAGTCTGACTGGGTCTCTCCTCTAGTATCTAACAGTCTGACTGGGTCTCTCCTCTAGTATCTAACAGTCTGACTGGGTCTCTCCTCTAGTCTCTAACAGTCTGACTGGGTCTCTCCATTGGTATCTAACAATCTGACTGGGTCTCTCCTCTAGTCTCTAACAGTCTGACTGGGTCTCTCCTCTAGTATCTAACAGTCTGACTGGGTCTCTCCTCTAGTATCTAACAGTCTGACTGGGTCTCTCCTCTAGTATCTAACAGTCTGACTGGGTCTCTCCTCTAGTATCTAACAGTCTGACTGGGTCTCTCCTCTAGTATCTAACAGTCTGACTGGGTCTCTCCACTAGTATCTAACAGTCTGACTGGGTCTCTCCTCTAGTATCTAACAGCCTGACTGGGTCTCTCCTCTAGTATCTAACAGTCTGACTGGGTCTCTCCTCTAGTATCTAACAGTCTGACTGGGTCTCTCCTCTAGTATCTAACAGTCTGACTGGGTCTCTCCTCTAGTATCTAACAGTCTGACTGGGTCTCTCCTCTATTATCTAACAGTCTGACTGGGTCTCTCCTCTAGTATCTAACAGTCTGACTGGGTCTCTCCTCTAGTATCTAACAGTCTGACTGGGTCTCTCCTCTAGTATCTAACAGTCTGACTGGGTCTCTCCACTAGTATCTAACAGTCTGACTGGGTCTCTCCTCTAGTATCTAACAGTCTGACTGGGTCTCTCCTCTAGTATCTAACAGTCTGACTGGGTCTCTCCTCTAGTATCTAACAGTCTGACTGGGTCTCTCCACTAGTATCTAACAGTCTGACTGGGTCTCTCCTCTAGTATCTAACAGTCTGACTGGGTCTCTCCTCTAGTATCTAACAGTCTGACTGGGTCTCTCCTCTAGTATCTAACAGTCTGACTGGGTCTCTCCTCTAGTATCTAACAGTCTGACTGGGTCTCTCCTCTAGTATCTAACAGTCTGACTGGGTTTCTCCTCTAGTCTCTAACAGTCTGACTGGGTCTCTCCTCTAGTATCTAACAGTCTGACTGGGTCTCTCCACTAGTATCTAACAGTCTGACTGGGTCTCTCCTCTAGTATCTAACAGTCTGACTGGGTCTCTCCTCTAGTATCTAACAGTCTGACTGGGTCTCTCCTCTAGTATCTAACAGTCTGACTGGGTCTCTCCTCTAGTATCTAACAGTCTGACTGGGTCTCTCCTCTAGAATCTAACAGTCTGACTGGGTCTCTCCACTAGTATCTAACAGTCTGACTGGGTCTCTCCTCTAGTATCTAACAATCTGACTGGGTCTCTCCTCTAGTATCTAACAGTCTGACTGGGTCTCTCCTCTAGTCTCTAACAGTCTGACTGGGTCTCTCCTCTAGTCTCTAACAGTCTGACTGGGTCTCTCCTCTAGTATCTAACAGTCTGACTGGGTCTCTCCTCTAGTCTCTAACAGTCTGACTGGGTCTCTCCTCTAGTATCTAACAGTCTGACTGGGTCTCTCCTCTAGTATCTAACAGCCTGACTGAGTCTCTCCTCTAGTATCTAACAGTCTGACTGGGTCTCTCCTCTAGTATCTAACAGTCTGACTGGGTCTCTCCTCTAGTATCTAACAGTCTGACTGGGTCTCTCCTCTAGTATCTAACAGCCTGACTGGGTCTCTCCTCTAGTATCTAACAGTCTGACTGGGTCTCTCCTCTAGTATCTAACAGTCTGACTGGGTCTCTCCTCTAGTCTCTAACAGTCTGACTGGGTCTCTCCTCTAGTATCTAACAGTCTGACTGGGTCTCTCCTCTAGTATCTAACAGTCTGACTGGGTCTCTCCTCTAGTATCTAACAGTCTGACTGGGTCTCTCCTCTAGTATCTAACAGTCTGACTGGGTCTCTCCTCTAGTATTTAACAGTCTGACTGGGTCTCTCCTCTAGTATCTAACAGTCTGACTGGGTCTCTCCTCTAGTATTTAACAGTCTGACTGGGTCTCTCCTCTAGTATCTAACAGTCTGACTGGGTCTCTCCTCTAGTATCTAACAGTCTGACTGGGTCTCTCCACTGGTATCTAACAGTCTGACTGGGTCTCTCCACTAGTATCTAACAATCTGACTGGGTCTCTCCTCTAGTCTCTAACAGTCTGACTGGGTCTCTCCTCTAGTCTCTAACAGTCTGACTGGGTCTCTCCTCTAGTATCTAACAGTCTGACTGGGTCTCTCCTCTAGTCTCTAACAGTCTGACTGGGTCTCTCCTCTAGTCTCTAACAGTCTGACTGGGTCTCTCCTCTAGTATCTAACAGTCTGACTGGGTCTCTCCTCTAGTCTCTAACAGTCTGACTGGGTCTCTCCTCTAGTATCTAACAGTCTGACTGGGTCTCTCCTCTAGTATCTAACAGTCTGACTGGGTCTCTCCTCTAGTATCTAACAGTCTGACTGGGTCTCTCCTCTAGTATCTAACAGTCTGACTGGGTCTCTCCTCTAGTATCTAACAGTCTGACTGGGTCTCTCCTCTAGTATCTAACAGCCTGACTGGGTCTCTCCTCTAGTATCTAACAGTCTGACTGGGTCTCTCCTCTAGTATCTAACAGTCTGACTGGGTCTCTCCTCTAGTATCTAACAGTCTGACTGGGTCTCTCCTCTAGTATCTAACAGTCTGACTGGGTCTCTCCTCTAGTATCTAACAGTCTGACTGGGTCTCTCCTCTAGTATCTAACAGTCTGACTGGGTCTCTCCTCTAGTTTCTAACAGTCTGACTGGGTCTCTCCTCTAGTATCTAACAGTCTGACTGGGTCTCTCCACTGGTATCTAACAGTCTGACTGGGTCTCTCCTCTAGTCTCTAAAAGTCTGACTGGGTCTCTCCTCTAGTATCTAACAGTCTGACTGGGTCTCTCCTCTAGTATCTAACAGTCTGACTGGGTCTCTCCTCTAGTATCTAACAGTCTGACTGGGTCTCTCCACTAGTATCTAACAGTCTGACTGGGTCTCTCCTCTAGTATCTAACAGTCTGACTGGGTCTCTCCTCTAGTATCTAACAGTCTGACTGGGTCTCTCCTCTAGTATCTAACAGTCTGACTGGGTCTCTCCTCTAGTATCTAACAGTCTGACTGGGTCTCTCCTCTAGTATCTAACAGTCTGACTGGGTCTCTCCTCTAGTATCTAACAGTCTGACTGGGTCTCTCCTCTAGTATCTAACAGTCTGACTGGGTCTCTCCTCTAGTATCTAACAGTCTGACTGGGTCTCTCCTCTAGTATCTAACAGTCTGACTGGGTCTCTCCTCTAGTATCTAACAGTCTGACTGGGTCTCTCCTCTAGTATCTAACAGTCTGACTGGGTCTCTCCTCTGGTATCTAACAGTCTGACTGGGTCTCTCCTCTAGTCTCTAACAGTCTGACTGGGTCTCTCCTCTAGTATCTAACAGTCTGACTGGGTCTCTCCTCTAGTCTCTAACAGTCTGACTGGGTCTCTCCTCTAGTATCTAACAGTCTGACTGGGTCTCTCCTCTAGTCTCTAACAGCTGACTGGGTCTCTCCTCTAGTATCTAACAGTCTGACTGGGTCTCTCCTCTAGTCTCTAACAGTCTGACTGGGTCTCTCCTCTAGTATCTAACAGTCTGACTGGGTCTCTCCTCTAGTATCTAACAGTCTGACTGGGTCTCTCCTCTAGTATCTAACAGTCTGACT
Source organism: Salvelinus fontinalis (assembly GCF_029448725.1). Classification (NCBI taxonomy): domain Eukaryota; kingdom Metazoa; phylum Chordata; class Actinopteri; order Salmoniformes; family Salmonidae; genus Salvelinus; species Salvelinus fontinalis. Next base: position 37,580,084 of record NC_074678.1, on the reverse strand, counting down.
GCGTCTCTCCTCTAGTCTCTAACAGTCTGTATCATTTATCTTTTAATCCACTCCTGTCTTGACTGTACACGCACTGGTACACTACTCCCTCACTGTAACCAGCCAACTGTACAGTAAAAACAAAGAATAGATTTAGAGCTCTGTATTTGAAAAATCTGTCTAAATCAAACTGCGTAATTGGATTAAATGTATTTAATCTGAAAGGAATTCACTGGCTGACAGGGTACGGCTGGTTCTGATGCTGACAGATACAATGTAAGTCATAAGGAGGGGCAACGACGGTGTAGGTCTGTCTGAGAGAGAGCGAGAGAGAGCGAGAGAGAGAGAGAGAGACGGAGTTAGATATATAGATATATACAGTGGGGCAAAAAAGTATTTAGTCAGCCACCAATTGTGCAAGTTCTCCCACTTAAAAAGATGAGAGAGGCCTGTAATTTTCATCATAGGTACACTTCAACTATGACAGACAAAATGAGGAAAAAAAATCCAGAAAATCACATTGTATGATTTTTTATGAATTTATTTGCAAATTATGGTGGAAAATAAGTATTTGGTCAATAGCAAAAGTTTATCTCAATACTTTGTTATATACCCTTTGTTGGCAATGACAGAGGTCAAACGTTTTCTGTAAGTCTTCACAAGGTTTTCACACACTGTTGCTGGTATTTTGGCCCATTCCTCCATGCAGATCTCCTCTAGAGCGGTGATGTTTTGGGGCTGTTGCTGGGCAACACGGACTTTCAACTCCCTCCAAAGATTTTCTATGGGGTTGAGGTCTGGAGACTGGCTAGGCCACTCCAGGACCTTGAAATGCTTCTTACGAAGCCACTCCTTCGTTGCCCGGGCGGTGTGTTTGGGATCATTGTCATGCTGAAAGACCCAGCCACGTTTCATCTTCAATGCCCTTGCTGATGGAAGGAGGTTTTCACTCAAAATCTGACGATACATGGCCCCATTCATTCTTTCCTTTACACAGATCAGTCGTCCTGGTCCCTTTGCAGAAAAACAGCCCCAAAGCATGATGTTTCCACCCCCATGCTTCACAGTAGGTATGGTGTTCTTTGGATGCAACTCAGCATTCTTTGTCCTCCAAACATGACGAGTTGAGTTTTTACCAAAAAGTTCTATTTTGGTTTCATCTGACCATATGACATTCTCCCAATCTTCTTCTGGATCATCCAAATGCTCTCTAGCAAACTTCAGACGGGCCTGGACATGTACTGGCTTAAGCAGGGGGACACGTCTGGCACTGCAGGATTTGAGTCCCTGGCGGCGTAGTGTGTTACTGATGGTAGGCTTTGTTACTTTGGTCCCAGCTCTCTGCAGGTCATTCACTAGGTCCCCCCGTGTGGTTCTGGGATTTTTGCTCACCGTTCTTGTGATCATTTTGACCCCACGGGGTGAGATCTTGCGTGGAGCCCCAGATCGAGGGAGATTATCAGTGGTCTTGTATGTCTTCCATTTCCTAATAATTGCTCCCACAGTTGATTTCTTCAAACCAAGCTGCTTACCTATTGCAGATTCAGTCTTCCCAGCCTGGTGCAGGTCTACAATTTTGTTTCTGGTGTCCTTTGACAGCTCTTTGGTCTTGGCCATAGTGGAGTTTGGAGTGTGACTGTTTGAGGTTGTGGACAGGTGTCTTTTATACTGATAACAAGTTCAAACAGGTGCCATTAATACAGGTAACGAGTGGAGGACAGAGGAGCCTCTTAAAGAAGAAGTTACAGTTATGTGAGAGACAGAAATCTTGCTTGTTTGTAGGTGACCAAATACTTATTTTCCACCATAATTTGCAAATAAATTCATTAAAAATCCTACAATGTGATTTTCTGGATTTTCTTTTCTCATTTTGTCTGTCATAGTTGAAGTGTACCTATGGTGAAAATTACAGGCCTCTCTCATCTTTTTAAGTGGGAGAACTTGCACAATTGGTGGCTGACTAAATACAAAAAAGTATTTAGTCAGCCACTTTTTTGCCCCACTGTATATATATATAAAGAGAGAGAGAGAGAGAGAGAGAGAGAGAGAGAGAGGTGTAGGTCTCTCTGAGAGAGCAAGCATTTTAGAGCAATGTTCTGACAGAGAGAAGGTGTTGCTGGGTAGGCTAGGGAGCTGGACCGGGGCATCCAACTGAGTGCCTGTCAATATTCAGCAGTCAGGACCTCAGTGAAGTAATTTAAGTCAACAGTCAGGGAGCAGCAGGGGAAGCTGAGTTCTGACAGTTGAGGGTTGAAGGGTGATGATTGGGGTTTAGTGTTGTCATAAGCACAGGAACTAGTTGGGAAACATCCCGAGGGGTCTCTCTATCCCCATACAGCTTGGAGACTTAAAATGAACACATATTTAAGGAGCATGACCCACACAGTGGGAACACCGAGACAGTGGGAACACAGTAATTGCTGGGTGATGTTTATGATATTGGGTGATGTTTATTATATTATTGATATGGATGTGAGGGTGGTCAGTGTTTGTCTAAGTCTGTCTGTCTGTCTCTCGGTCTGTCTGTCTGCCTGGCCCTCAGCGTCTGGCTAATCCACTCAAAGCCTAATGGCAGAAAAAACACCACTCTACCTTTTCACCAGGATCTCCAGCTCCCCCTGACGTACCGATCAGGCCCGCTGGACCCTGCAGATGGGAGAGAGATGAAATGGAAAGAGATGCAATAGAAAGAGATGAGAGAGATGGGAGAAAGGAGAGAGGTAGAGAGAGGGAGAAAGGGGGAGAGGAGAGAGAATGAGAGAGAGTGAGAGAGAGAGAACGAGAAAGAGAGCAAGAGAAAGAGATGAGAAAGATGGGAGAGAGGAGAGATAGAAAGAGAAGAGAGAGAGAAGGGGGAGAGGTGAGAGAGTGAGAGAGAGAAAGAGAGCGCGAGAGATAGAAAGAGCAGAGAGAGAAGGAGAAAGGGGAGAGGAGAGAGAGTGAGAGAAAGAGAGCGAGAGCGAGAAAGAGCAGAGAGAGAGAAGGAGAAAGGGGAGAGGAGAGAGAGTGAGAGAAAGAGAGCGAGAGCGAGAAAGAGCAGAGAGAGAGAAGGAGAAAGGGGAGAGGAGAGAGAGTGAGATAGAGAGTGGTCAATAGCATACACATGTCAGGGTAAAGTACGTCTATGAGGGGAGAGATGATCCCCACCCATCAGACAGTTCTTTTCAACCTGTTTTGACAGTAGGAATGCAGGGGGTCATAGATGACTGTGTATTGGTGATGTAAGGATGGGGTAAGTAGTGGCATCACATGCTTTATAAAGGAAATGACATGAAGGAACCATGAAGGAACCAAGGGGAAATTCCCTCAATGAAAGTTGAGCACATTAAACTGAACAATGTAATTATCACATGCAATGTTTCATGTTACTAAAAAAGTAATGAGGCAATGAAATGTATGTCAAAATGCTAATTTCGTGTTGTATGAACAAGGCAATAAAAACATACATTCCTTTCCCAGTATTCACAAGCCATAGTCCTAGGCTATTTACTGCTGTAGGTAAAGAAATGAGGTCACACAAGCCAAAGTCCTAGGCTATTTACTGCTGTAGGTAAAGAAATGAGGTCACACAAGCCATAGTCCTAGGCTATTTACTGCTGTAGGTAAAGAAATGAGGTCACACAAGCCATAGTCCTAAGCTATTTACTGCTGTAGGTAAAGAAATGAGGTCACACAAGCCATAGTCCTAAGCTATTTACTGCTGTAGGTAAAGAAATGAGGTCACACAAGCCATAGTCCTAAGCTATTTACTGCTGCAGGTAAAGAAATGAGGTCACACAAGCCATAGTCCTAGGCTATTTACTGCTGTAGGTAAAGAAATGAGGTCACACATGGTATAGTATTTGGGGGCCATATTCTGTGTGTGTCTCTCACACTATAGTATACTTTTTGCCCAGCAGCAGTATTCTAAAGTATGGGACCTTTGTTTGCTTCATATACAGTACACTCTTGTATCCATGTACAGTATTTACCTGACTGATGTGTGTTATCCCAACAAATCCGGTGTAAATACAGTTTACTGATGAATCCATCCATTTAACCTGGGCTGATTCTATTTTTTACATGTTTTCATTTAACATTTATTTAAACAGGCTACCAATTAAGAAAAAAGTACTATTTACATTGACTGCTTGGCAAGACGCAAAAGGCCTCCTGTGGGGACGGGCTGGGATAAAAAATACAATAAACATTTAAGACAAAACAGACAGAAGACACTGGCAACAGCACAAATACAACAGCAAACTAATAGTGGATGTGGGTGAAGTGACGCAACATGCTTCCTTACATAACGCAACACAAACTAGAGGCATCGGGTGACAACTAGAAACAACTACATATCTCAACAACCTGTTTATCTATTTGTAAGTTGGCTTGGAGGGAATACTCAACACCAGGGGGCTGAGTAATGAAAGGACATTTTTCCATGCTCGTTTCTAATTTTCGGGAGTCTTAGCAAACAATGTAATTGTACACAGTGTTCTGCCACCCAGCTCTGTGTAACAGGCCTGCAGCAGCAGAGTTCTAGTCCAGCTGGAAGAGCCATCTAACATCCCACTGACCTTCTCCAGACACGTGTGGACCTCTTGCTAACGAAGAGAACACTGGCTAATGTAAATATCAGAAAAAACATGGACAATAATCCCTTCCAGATCAGTCATCTGGATAAAGGGCTGAGGTTTGGCCCAGCGCCAGAGTCTTTGGCGAGGAGAGGAGCTGCATCTCTTGACCCCAGTGCATCCTGAAAAGGGTAGTTAGAGGCTGGTGAAAACATGTCCCAAGTTTGCTAAACCCAGTGTGGTCACTGTGGTTGTCTTACGTTGTAGGAGGCAAATTTGCGATATGTATTTCATTCTTGTACGAGAGATGTATTTCATTCTTGTACAAGAGATGTATTTAATTATTGTACAAGAGATGTATTTAATTATTGTACAAGAGATGTATTTAATTATTGTACAAGAGATGTATTTAATTATTGTACAAGAGATGTATTTAATTATTGTACAAGAGATGTACTGTACTTAGATGTGTTATGTGTTTTGGTGGCTACATTTCTTGCCTCTTTCTTCACAGTCTACTTTCTATCTTTCCCAATCATGTCATAGTTACTCAACAAGGGGTGTGTTTGACAGAGACAGGCCACATCTGGAGCCTGTTAGAGGTAGACTGCAGAGCTCAAGTCTGAGAGGAGGGTTGTATAGAGTGGGGATGGGGACAGACAGAGAGGATGGTTGTATAGAGAAGGGATGGGGACAGACAGAGAGGAGGGTTGTATAGAGTGGGGATGGGGACAGACAGAGAGGAGGGTTGTATAGAGTGGGGATGGGGACAGACAGAGAGGAGGGTTGTATAGAGTGGGGATGGGGACAGACAGAGAGGAGGGCTGTATAGAGTGGGGATGGGGACAGACAGAGAGGAGGGTTGTATAGAGTGGGGATGGGGACAGACAGAGAGGAGGGTTGTATAGAGTGGGGATGGGGACAGACAGAGAAGAGGGTTGTATAGAGTGGGGATGGGGACAGACAGAGAGGAGGGTTGTATAGAGTGGGGATGGGGACGGACAGAGAAGAGGGTTGTATAGAGTGGGGATGGGGACAGACAGAGAGGAGGGTTGTATAGAGTGGGGATGGGGACAGACAGAGAGGAGGGTTGTATAGAGTGGGGATGGGGACAGACAGAGAGGAGGGTTGTATAGAGTGGGGATGGGGACAGACAGAGAGGAGGGTTGTATAGAGTGGGGATGGGGACAGACAGAGAGGAGGGTTGTATAGAGTGGGGATGGGGACAGACAGAGAGGAGGGTTGTATAGAGTGGGGATGGGGACAGACAGAGAGGAGGGTTGTATAGAGTGGGGATGGGGACAGACAGAGAGGAGGGTTGTATAGAGTGGGGATGGGGACAGACAGAGAGGAGGGTTGTATAGAGTGGGGATGGGGACAGACAGAGAAGAGGGTTGTATAGAGTGGGGATGGGGACAGACAGAGAGGAGGGTTGTATAGAGTGGGGATGGGGACAGACAGAGAGGAGGGTTGTATAGAGTGGGGATGGGGACAGACAGAGAGGAGGGCTGTATAGAGTGGGGATGGGGACAGACAGAGAGGAGGGTTGTATAGAGTGGGGATGGGGACAGACAGAGAGGAGGGTTGTATAGAGTGGGGATGGGGACAGACAGAGAGGATGGTTGTATAGAGTGGGGATGGGGACAGACAGAGAGGAGGGTTGTATAGAGTGGGGATGGGGACAGACAGAGAAGAGGGTTGTATAGAGTGGGGATGGGGACAGACAGAGAGGAGGGTTGTATAGAGTGGGGATGGGGACGGACAGAGAAGAGGGTTGTATAGAGTGGGGATGGGGACAGACAGAGAGGAGGGTTGTATAGAGTGGGGATGGGGACAGACAGAGAGGAGGGTTGTATAGAGTGGGGATGGGGACAGACAGAGAGGAGGGTTGTATAGAGTGGGGATGGGGACAGACAGAGAGGAGGGTTGTATAGAGTGGGGATGGGGACAGACAGAGAGGATGGTTGTATAGAGTGGGGATGGGGACAGACAGAGAGGAGGGTTGTATAGAGTGGGGATGGGGACAGACAGAGAGGAGGGTTGTATAGAGTGGGGATGGGGACAGACAGAGAGGAGGGTTGTATAGAGTGGGGATGGGGACAGACAGAAAAGAGGGCTGTATAGAGTGGGGATGGGGACAGACAGAAAAGAGGGTTGTATAGAGTGGGGATGGGGACAGACAGAGAGGAGGGTTGTATAGAGTGGGGATGGGGACAGACAGAAAAGAGGGCTGTATAGAGTGGGGATGGGGACAGACAGAAAAGAGGGTTGTATAGAGTGGGGATGGGGACAGACAGAGAGGAGGGTTGTATAGAGTGGGGATGGGGACAGACAGAGAGGAGGGTTGTATAGAGTGGGGATGGGGACAGACAGAGAGGAGGGTTGTATAGAGTGGGGATGGGGACAGACAGAAAAGAGGGTTGTATAGAGTGGGGATGGGGACAGACAGAGAGGAGGGTTGTATAGAGTGGGGATGGGGACAGACAGAGAGGAGGGTTGTATAGAGTGGGGATGGGGACAGACAGAAAAGAGGGCTGTATAGAGTGGGGATGGGGACAGACAGAGAGGAGGGTTGTATAGAGTGGGGATGGGGACAGACAGAGAGGAGGGTTGTATAGAGTGGGGATGGGGACAGACAGAAAAGAGGGTTGTATAGAGTGGGGATGGGGACAGACAGAGAGGAGGGTTGTATAGAGTGGGGAGCCAAGGATCAGACGTCACTTCTGGACTGCATTAATTAGAAACGTGACAGGAGGAAGAGGGGCAGGAAGAGGGGGAAGGAAGAGGAGAGTAAGGGGGAGGAGGAGGAGGAGGAGAAGAAGAGAAGGAGGAGCAGAGGAAGAAGGGGAGGAGGAGCAGAGGAAGGAGTGGATGAGGAGGTAGGAAACATTTTTGGTAATTTGTTGCTAAACAGAGAGGATGCTGGGGCTGGGCCAATATGGCCAGAGGTGTGAAAGACGCTGCAGTGCTGCACTGGTTCCTCTAAATAGTTCTGTGTGAAAGATGAGCATTTCTGTGTGAGGAACACTCCAGTGTGTGGCTGGAAGTCCTAAACATCCACAGCTGGTACAAACCAGACATCTACATTCCTGTCTGTTCTAATCTATATAATAAACAACATACATCTACATTCCTGTCTGTTCTAATCTATATAATAAACATCATACATCTACATTCCTGTCTGTTCTAATCTATATAATTAACAACATACATTCGCAATACCTGACACTTTCATCCGTACAGTACATAAAGCCAGCTTATGAAAACATAGTAGCCAACCGCAAAAAACATATCCACAGTATGGTATAAGCCTTAGCATAGCCCCAGGCATACAGGCAGCTAAGATTTGCAGTTGGACTGTAATGGCTGTGAGTAGAGACAGAGGCAGGCAGCTGGGAGTCATGGGAACACTAGTGACTCCCGATGCACACAAAATACCTTAAATGTGGCATGAAGTGGGACAACATGGTATTCTGTATCATTTAACAGGAAACTAGGCTTTCTTCAGATGGGGCTTGGAGAGTTTTAGAGCTCCATCTGCAGCAATCTGCTTTCTTAGGTGTGTGTGTGTGTGTCTGCAGCGATCTGCTTTCTCAGGTGTGTGTGTGTGTGTCTGCAGCGATCTGCTTTCTCAGGTGTGTGTGTGTCTGCAGCGATCTGCTTTCTCAGGTGTCTGTGTGTGTGTCTGCAGCGATCTGCTTTCTCAGGTGTGTGTGTGTCTGCAGCGATCTGCTTTCTCAGGTGTGTGTGTGTCTGCAGCGATCTGCTTTCTCAGGTGTGTGTGTGTCTGCAGCGATCTGCTTTCTCAGGTGTGTGTGTCTGCAGCGATCTGCTTTCTCAGGTGTGTGTGTGTCTGCAGCGATCTGCTTTCTCAGGTGTGTTTGTGTCTGCAGCGATCTGCTTTCTCAGGTGTGTGTGTCTGCAGCGATCTGCTTTCTCAGGTGTGTTTGTGTCTGCAGCGATCTGCTTTCTCAGGTGTGTGTGTGTCTGCAGCGATCTGCTTTCTCAGGTGTGTTTGTGTCTGCAGCGATCTGCTTTCTCAGGTGTGTGTGTGTCTGTCTGCATCGATCTGCTTTCTCAGGTGTGTGTGTGTGTCTGCAGCGATCTGCTTTCTCAGGTGTGTGTGTCTGTCTGCAGCGATCTGCTTTCTCAGGTGTGTGTGTGTCTGCAGCGATCTGCTTTCTCAGGTGTGTTTGTGTCTGCAGCGATCTGCTTTCTCAGGTGTGTGTGTCTGTCTGCAGCGATCTGCTTTCTCAGGTGTGTGTGTGTCTGCAGCGATCTGCTTTCTCAGGTGTGTGTGTGTCTGCAGCGATCTGCTTTCTCAGGTGTGTGTGTCTGTCTGCAGCGATCTGCTTTCTCAGGTGTGTTTGTGTGTGTCTGCAGCGATCTGCTTTCTCAGGTGTGTGTGTGTGTGTCTGCATCGATCTGCTTTCTCAGGTGTGTGTGTGTCTGCAGCGATCTGCTTTCTCAGGTGTGTGTGTCTGTCTGCAGCGATCTGCTTTCTCAGGTGTGTGTGTCTGTCTGCAGCGATCTGCTTTCTCAGGTGTGTGTGTGTCTGCAGCGATCTGCTTTCTCAGGTGTGTGTGTGTCTGCAGCGATCTGCTTTCTCAGGTGTGTGTGTCTGTCTGCAGCGATCTGCTTTCTCAGGTGTGTGTGTGTGTCTGCAGCGATCTGCTTTCTCAGGTGTGTTTGTGTCTGCAGCGATCTGCTTTCTCAGGTGGGTGTGTCTGTCTGCAGCGATCTGCTTTCTCAGGTGTGTGTGTGTCTGCAGCGATCTGCTTTCTCAGGTGTGTGTGTCTGCAGCGATCTGCTTTCTCAGGTGTCTGTGTGTGTCTGCAGCGATCTGCTTTCTCAGGTGTCTGTGTGTGTCTGCAGCGATCTGCTTTCTCAGGTGTGTGTGTGTGTCTGCAGCGATCTGCTTTCTCAGGTGTGTGTGTGTCTGCAGCGATCTGCTTTCTCAGGTGTGTGTGTGTCTGCAGCGATCTGCTTTCTCAGGTGTGTGTGTGTCTGCAGCGATCTGCTTTCTCAGGTGTGTGTGTGTCTGCAGCGATCTGCTTTCTCAGGTGTGTGTGTGTCTGCAGCGATCTGCTTTCTCAGGTGTGTTTGTGTCTGTCTGCAGCGATCTGCTTTCTCAGGTGTGTGTGTGTATCTGCAGCGATCTGCTTTCTCAGGTGTGTGTGTGTCTGCAGCGATCTGCTTTCTCAGGTGTGTGTGTCTGTCTGCAGCGATCTGCTTTCTCAGGTGTGTGTGTGTATCTGCAGCGATCTGCTTTCTCAGGTGTGTGTGTGTCTGCAGCGATCTGCTTTCTCAGGTGTGTGTGTCTGTCTGCAGCGATCTGCTTTCTCAGGTGTGTGTGTGTGTGTCTGCAGCGATCTGCTTTCTCAGGTGTGTTTGTGTGTGTCTGCAGCGATCTGCTTTCTCAGGTGGGTGTGTGTGTGTCTGCAGCGATCTGCTTTCTCAGGTGTGTGTGTGTCTGCAGCGATCTGCTTTCTCAGGTGTGTGTGTCTGCAGCGATCTGCTTTCTCAGGTGTGTGTGTCTGCAGCGATCTGCTTTCTCAGGTGCGTATGTCTGTCTGCAGCGATCTGCTTTCTCAGGTGTGTGTGTGTGTCTGCAGCGATCTGCTTTCTCAGATGTGTGTGTGTCTGCAGCGATCTGCTTTCTCAGGTGTGTTTGTGTCTGCAGCGATCTGCTTTCTCAGGTGTGTGTGTCTGCAGCGATCTGCTTTCTCAGGTGTCTGTGTGTGTCTGCAGCGATCTGCTTTCTCAGGTGTGTTTGTGTCTGCAGCGATCTGCTTTCTCAGGTGTGTGTGTGTCTGCAGCGATCTGCTTTCTCAGGTGTGTGTGTGTCTGCAGCGATCTGCTTTCTCAGGTGTGTGTGTGTCTGCAGCGATCTGCTTTCTCAGGTGTGTGTGTGTCTGCAGCGATCTGCTTTCTCAGGTGTGTGTGTCTGCAGCGATCTGCTTTCTCAGGTGTGTGTGTGTCTGCAGCGATCTGCTTTCTCAGGTGTGTGTGTGTCTGCAGCGATCTGCTTTCTCAGGTGTGTGTGTCTGCAGCGATCTGCTTTCTCAGGTGTGTGTGTGTGTCTGCAGCGATCTGCTTTCTCAGGTGTGTTTGTGTCTGCAGCGATCTGCTTTCTCAGGTGTGTGTCTGTCTGCATCGATCTGCTTTCTCAGGTGTGTGTCTGTCTGCATCGATCTGCTTTCTCAGGTGTGTGTGTGTGTCTGCAGCGATCTGCTTTCTCAGGTGTGTGTGTCTGTCTGCAGCGATCTGCTTTCTCAGGTGTGTGTGTGTGTCTGCAGCGATCTGCTTTCTCAGGTGTGTTTGTGTCTGCAGCGATCTGCTTTCTCAGGTGGGTGTGTCTGTCTGCAGCGATCTGCTTTCTCAGGTGTGTGTGTGTCTGCAGCGATCTGCTTTCTCAGGTGTGTGTGTCTGCAGCGATCTGCTTTCTCAGGTGTCTGTGTGTGTCTGCAGCGATCTGCTTTCTCAGGTGTCTGTGTGTGTCTGCAGCGATCTGCTTTCTCAGGTGTGTGTGTGTGTCTGCAGCGATCTGCTTTCTCAGGTGTGTGTGTGTCTGCAGCGATCTGCTTTCTCAGGTGTGTGTGTGTCTGCAGCGATCTGCTTTCTCAGGTGTGTGTGTGTCTGCAGCGATCTGCTTTCTCAGGTGTGTGTGTGTCTGCAGCGATCTGCTTTCTCAGGTGTGTGTGTGTCTGCAGCGATCTGCTTTCTCAGGTGTGTTTGTGTCTGTCTGCAGCGATCTGCTTTCTCAGGTGTGTGTGTGTATCTGCAGCGATCTGCTTTCTCAGGTGTGTGTGTGTCTGCAGCGATCTGCTTTCTCAGGTGTGTGTGTCTGTCTGCAGCGATCTGCTTTCTCAGGTGTGTGTGTGTATCTGCAGCGATCTGCTTTCTCAGGTGTGTGTGTGTCTGCAGCGATCTGCTTTCTCAGGTGTGTGTGTCTGTCTGCAGCGATCTGCTTTCTCAGGTGTGTGTGTGTGTGTCTGCAGCGATCTGCTTTCTCAGGTGTGTTTGTGTGTGTCTGCAGCGATCTGCTTTCTCAGGTGGGTGTGTGTGTGTCTGCAGCGATCTGCTTTCTCAGGTGTGTGTGTGTCTGCAGCGATCTGCTTTCTCAGGTGTGTGTGTCTGCAGCGATCTGCTTTCTCAGGTGTGTGTGTCTGCAGCGATCTGCTTTCTCAGGTGCGTATGTCTGTCTGCAGCGATCTGCTTTCTCAGGTGTGTGTGTGTGTCTGCAGCGATCTGCTTTCTCAGATGTGTGTGTGTCTGCAGCGATCTGCTTTCTCAGGTGTGTTTGTGTCTGCAGCGATCTGCTTTCTCAGGTGTGTGTGTCTGCAGCGATCTGCTTTCTCAGGTGTCTGTGTGTGTCTGCAGCGATCTGCTTTCTCAGGTGTGTTTGTGTCTGCAGCGATCTGCTTTCTCAGGTGTGTGTGTGTCTGCAGCGATCTGCTTTCTCAGGTGTGTGTGTGTCTGCAGCGATCTGCTTTCTCAGGTGTGTGTGTGTCTGCAGCGATCTGCTTTCTCAGGTGTGTGTGTGTCTGCAGCGATCTGCTTTCTCAGGTGTGTGTGTCTGCAGCGATCTGCTTTCTCAGGTGTGTGTGTGTCTGCAGCGATCTGCTTTCTCAGGTGTGTGTGTGTCTGCAGCGATCTGCTTTCTCAGGTGTGTGTGTCTGCAGCGATCTGCTTTCTCAGGTGTGTGTGTGTGTCTGCAGCGATCTGCTTTCTCAGGTGTGTTTGTGTCTGCAGCGATCTGCTTTCTCAGGTGTGTGTCTGTCTGCATCGATCTGCTTTCTCAGGTGTGTGTCTGTCTGCATCGATCTGCTTTCTCAGGTGTGTGTGTGTGTCTGCAGCGATCTGCTTTCTCAGGTGTGTGTGTCTGTCTGCAGCGATCTGCTTTCTCAGGTGTGTGTGTCTGTCTGCAGCGATCTGCTTTCTCAGGTGGGTGTGTGTCTGCAGCGATCTGCTTTCTCAGGTGTGTGTGTGTCTGCAGCGATCTGCTTTCTCAGGTGTGTGTGTCTGTCTGCAGCGATCTGCTTTCTCAGGTGTGTGTGTGTGTCTGCAGCGATCTGCTTTCTCAGGTGTGTTTGTGTCTGCAGCGATCTGCTTTCTCAGGTGTGTGTGTCTGCAGCGATCTGCTTTCTCAGGTGTGTGTGTGTCTGCAGCGATCTGCTTTCTCAGGTGTGTTTGTGTCTGCAGCGATCTGCTTTCTCAGGTGTCTGTGTGTGTCTGCAGCGATCTGCTTTCTCAGGTGTGTGTGTCTGCAGCGATCTGCTTTCTCAGGTGTGTTTGTGTCTGCAGCGATCTGCTTTCTCAGGTGTGTTTGTGTCTGCAGCGATCTGCTTTCTCAGGTGTCTGTGTGTGTCTGCAGCGATCTGCTTTCTCAGGTGTGTTTGTGTCTGCAGCGATCTGCTTTCTCAGGTGTGTGTGTGTCTGCAGCGATCTGCTTTCTCAGGTGTGTGTGTGTCTGCAGTGATCTGCTTTCTCAGGTGTGTGTGTCTGTCTGCAGCGATCTGCTTTCTCAGGTGTGTGTGTGTATCTGCAGCGATCTGCTTTCTCAGGTGTGTGTGTGTCTGCAGCGATCTGCTTTCTCAGGTGTGTGTGTCTGTCTGCAGCGATCTGCTTTCTCAGGTGTGTGTGTGTATCTGCAGCGATCTGCTTTCTCAGGTGTGTGTGTGTCTGCAGCGATCTGCTTTCTCAGGTGTGTGTGTCTGTCTGCAGCGATCTGCTTTCTCAGGTGTGTTTGTGTGTGTCTGCAGCGATCTGCTTTCTCAGGTGTGTGTGTGTGTGTCTGCAGCGATCTGCTTTCTCAGGTGTGTTTGTGTGTGTCTGCAGCGATCTGCTTTCTCAGGTGGGTGTGTGTGTGTCTGCAGCGATCTGCTTTCTCAGGTGTGTGTGTGTCTGCAGCGATCTGCTTTCTCAGGTGTGTGTGTGTGTCTGCAGCGATCTGCTTTCTCAGGTGTGTTTGTGTCTGCAGCGATCTGCTTTCTCAGGTGTGTGTGTCTGTCTGCAGCGATCTGCTTTCTCAGGTGTGTGTGTGTCTGCAGCGATCTGCTTTCTCAGGTGTGTGTGTGTCTGCAGCGATCTGCTTTCTCAGGTGTGTGTGTCTGTCTGCAGCGATCTGCTTTCTCAGGTGTGTGTGTGTGTCTGCAGCGATCTGCTTTCTCAGGTGTGTTTGTGTCTGCAGCGATCTGCTTTCTCAGGTGTGTGTGTGTCTGCAGCGATCTGCTTTCTCAGGTGTGTGTGTCTGCAGCGATCTGCTTTCTCAGGTGTCTGTGTGTGTCTGCAGCGATCTGCTTTCTCAGGTGTGTTTGTGTCTGCAGCGATCTGCTTTCTCAGGTGTGTGTGTGTCTGCAGCGATCTGCTTTCTCAGGTGTGTGTGTGTCTGCAGCGATCTGCTTTCTCAGGTGTGTGTGTCTGTCTGCAGCGATCTGCTTTCTCAGGTGTGTGTGTGTATCTGCAGCGATCTGCTTTCTCAGGTGTGTGTGTGTCTGCAGCGATCTGCTTTCTCAGGTGTGTTTGTGTCTGCAGCGATCTGCTTTCTCAGGTGTGTGTGTGTATCTGCAGCGATCTGCTTTCTCAGGTGTGTGTGTGTCTGCAGCGATCTGCTTTCTCAGGTGTGTGTGTCTGTCTGCAGCGATCTGCTTTCTCAGGTGTGTTTGTGTGTGTCTGCAGCGATCTGCTTTCTCAGGTGTGTGTGTGTGTGTCTGCAGCGATCTGCTTTCTCAGGTGTGTTTGTGTGTGTCTGCAGCGATCTGCTTTCTCAGGTGGGTGTGTGTGTGTCTGCAGCGATCTGCTTTCTCAGGTGTGTGTGTGTCTGCAGCGATCTGCTTTCTCAGGTGTGTGTGTCTGCAGCGATCTGCTTTCTCAGGTGTGTGTGTGTCTGCAGCGATCTGCTTTCTCAGGTGTGTGTGTGTCTGCAGCGATCTGCTTTCTCAGGTGTGTGTGTGTCTGCAGCGATCTGCTTTCTCAGGTGTGTGTGTCTGCAGCGATCTGCTTTCTCAGGTGCGTATGTCTGTCTGCAGCGATCTGCTTTCTCAGGTGTGTGTGTGTGTCTGCAGCGATCTGCTTTCTCAGATGTGTGTGTGTCTGCAGCGATCTGCTTTCTCAGGTGTGTTTGTGTCTGCAGCGATCTGCTTTCTCAGGTGTGTGTGTCTGCAGCGATCTGCTTTCTCAGGTGTCTGTGTGTGTCTGCAGCGATCTGCTTTCTCAGGTGTGTTTGTGTCTGCAGCGATCTGCTTTCTCAGGTGTGTGTGTGTCTGCAGCGATCTGCTTTCTCAGGTGTGTGTGTGTCTGCAGCGATCTGCTTTCTCAGGTGTGTGTGTGTCTGCAGCGATCTGCTTTCTCAGGTGTGTGTGTGTCTGCAGCGATCTGCTTTCTCAGGTGTGTGTGTCTGCAGCGATCTGCTTTCTCAGGTGTGTGTGTGTCTGCAGCGATCTGCTTTCTCAGGTGTGTTTGTGTCTGCAGCGATCTGCTTTCTCAGGTGTGTGTGTCTGCAGCGATCTGCTTTCTCAGGTGTGTGTGTGTCTGCAGCGATCTGCTTTCTCAGGTGTGTTTGTGTCTGCAGCGATCTGCTTTCTCAGGTGTGTGTGTCTGCAGCGATCTGCTTTCTCAGGTGTGTGTGTGTCTGCAGCGATCTGCTTTCTCAGGTGTGTTTGTGTCTGCAGCGATCTGCTTTCTCAGGTGTGTGTGTGTCTGTCTGCAGCGATCTGCTTTCTCAGGTGTGTGTGTGTGTCTGCAGCGATCTGCTTTCTCAGGTGTGTGTGTCTGTCTGCAGCGATCTGCTTTCTCAGGTGTGTGTGTCTGTCTGCAGCGATCTGCTTTCTCAGGTGGGTGTGTGTCTGCAGCGATCTGCTTTCTCAGGTGTGTGTGTGTCTGCAGCGATCTGCTTTCTCAGGTGTGTGTGTCTGTCTGCAGCGATCTGCTTTCTCAGGTGGGTGTGTGTCTGCAGCGATCTGCTTTCTCAGGTGTGTGTGTGTCTGCAGCGATCTGCTTTCTCAGGTGTGTGTGTCTGTCTGCAGCGATCTGCTTTCTCAGGTGTGTGTGTGTGTCTGCAGCGATCTGCTTTCTCAGGTGTGTTTGTGTCTGCAGCGATCTGCTTTCTCAGGTGTGTGTGTGTCTGCAGCGATCTGCTTTCTCAGGTGTGTGTGTGTCTGCAGTGATCTGCTTTCTCAGGTGTGTGTGTCTGTCTGCAGCGATCTGCTTTCTCAGGTGTGTGTGTGTATCTGCAGCGATCTGCTTTCTCAGGTGTGTGTGTGTCTGCAGCGATCTGCTTTCTCAGGTGTGTGTGTCTGTCTGCAGCGATCTGCTTTCTCAGGTGTGTGTGTGTATCTGCAGCGATCTGCTTTCTCAGGTGTGTGTGTGTCTGCAGCGATCTGCTTTCTCAGGTGTGTGTGTCTGTCTGCAGCGATCTGCTTTCTCAGGTGTGTGTGTGTATCTGCAGCGATCTGCTTTCTCAGGTGTGTGTGTCTGTCTGCAGCGATCTGCTTTCTCAGGTGTGTTTGTGTGTGTCTGCAGCGATCTGCTTTCTCAGGTGTGTGTGTGTGTGTCTGCAGCGATCTGCTTTCTCAGGTGTGTTTGTGTGTGTCTGCAGCGATCTGCTTTCTCAGGTGGGTGTGTGTGTGTCTGCAGCGATCTGCTTTCTCAGGTGTGTGTGTGTCTGCAGCGATCTGCTTTCTCAGGTGTGTGTGTGTGTCTGCAGCGATCTGCTTTCTCAGGTGTGTTTGTGTCTGCAGCGATCTGCTTTCTCAGGTGTGTGTGTCTGCAGCGATCTGCTTTCTCAGGTGCGTATGTCTGTCTGCAGCGATCTGCTTTCTCAGGTGTGTGTGTGTGTCTGCAGCGATCTGCTTTCTCAGGTGTGTGTGTCTGCAGCGATCTGCTTTCTCAGATGTGTGTGTGTCTGCAGCGATCTGCTTTCTCAGGTGTGTGTGTGTGTCTGCAGCGATCTGCTTTCTCAGGTGTGTGTGTCTGCAGCGATCTGCTTTCTCAGGTGTGTGTGTCTGCAGCGATCTGCTTTCTCAGGTGTGTGTGTGTGTCTGCAGCGATCTGCTTTCTCAGGTGTGTGTGTGTCTGCAGCGATCTGCTTTCTCAGGTGTGTGTGTGTCTGCAGCGATCTGCTTTCTCAGGTGTGTGTGTGTCTGCAGCGATCTGCTTTCTCAGGTGTGTGTGTGTCTGCAGCGATCTGCTTTCTCAGGTGTGTGTGTGTCTGCAGTGATCTGCTTTCTCAGGTGTGTGTGTGTGTGTCTGCAGCGATCTGCTTTCTCAGGTGTGTGTGTGTCTGTAGTGATCTGCTTTCTCAGGTGTGTGTGTGTGTGTCTGCAGCGATCTGCTTTCTCAGCCCTGGGTCAGACATGTCTGAGTGGAGGTTACAAGAAGAGCAGAGCAGTCAGTGAGTGAGACTGATATCACCATAGTAAGTACTATAGAAGAGAATTAAGACATTCTCTCTGTTGTCATGTGCTACTAGTCTCTCGCTCTTCCTCTCTCCATCTCTCTCTTTGGCCCAGGTGAACCTGAGTATCATGTGTTTCAGAGGAAACCGCAAACCTGTCAATGCCCTCAGCAGCGATTAAATTTAGAGGCATTTCATCTTTTTATTGTGGGTCACCCTAAAATGGAACACTTGACGGGCCAATCTAATTTGGCCCCAAAAAATACAGCTGATCATATTATAAAAACTCCCAGTAAATGATTGGTTCCAATGCTTTACTGGCAACATGTTGCATTAAGTGCTCTCTAGGTGACACAACAAAGCCTTAGTGAACACATTGAACACGTTCAGCCAGGAACCTCCTGACCAGGGCTAACCTGCAGTTAGCTAACCCCATCGGCAGTCTCTCTCAGACCCTCCAGATTAGATTTATTTGGAAAGTGATGTAATGACGTTCATTAGAGGCTCCATGTGTTTCCAAGCTGAGGTCTTTTTTTTTACATGGAGCCTGAGGCTCTTCATTGGCTTCAAAGGGGTGCTAGCTAGATACAGTCTGTGGTAAATGGTTAATCCCTTTCATGTGTGCTCTCCTACGCAACACAGAGGATGTGTCCCAAATGGCACCACATTCCCTATATTGTGCCCATAGGGCTCTGCTCAGAATTAGTGTACTATGTAGGAAATAGGGAGCCATTTGGAGATCCTATTCAGTGGCTGTGGCTTCCACAGCGGACACAATCCAAATACTAGCATTCAGGGACCTGACAAACACAGAGAGGCATAAGGCATTAAGATGTGACATGCATGAGAGGGTTGTGTGTGGATTTCTTGCATGGGAAAACATGTTGCTGCTTTTGTGTTGGGTGTCAAAAGACTGTGTGGACCAAAAAACAACAAAGACAGACTTTTGAAACGTTGCAGTTTTGCAGTTAATTAGACCAATCCAAAGTAATAGTATTATTCCACAGATGTTTTAGAAAACTAGTCGGGCCACTGATGTTGTTCCATTACTAGTAGAGCCATGACTTGTTATTGATGAATGAACATAGATGATCATAGATCATTCTCATCTGGATCGTCATTGTTTATTAGTAGTATTTCTACTGTAGAGATGTGCGGTGTGTATGTTTCCAAGGGCAACAACATGAGTCCAGTATTACAGTTAGTTTCCTTCAAGAGGCATTCTTTAAATAAAACAATATATATATTGTCCCTGGCACAAACAAACGAACGCAAGCTCAAAATGAGGTAACTTCCAGAGAACATCATTCACTGGAGATCCTTATGCTGCCAATTTCTGGATAAAACACATGTTTATTTCTTGAGAAAAACCTTCCTATCCCTCTTCCTCCTCCACCTCCATACACTTCCTCCTCCACCTCCCTACCCCCTTCTCCTCCTCCTCCAGCTCCCTACCCATCGTCCTCCACCTCTACCTCCCTATCCCCTTCTCCTCCTCCACAACCCTACCCCTCCTCCTCCACCTCCCTACCCCTCCTCCACCTCCCTACCCCTCCTCCTCCACACCCCTCCTCCACCTCCCTACCCCCTCCTCCTCCACAACCCTACCCTACCCCTCCTCCTCCACCTCCCTACCCCTCCTCCTCCACCTCCCTACCCCTCCTCCTTCACCTCCCTACCCCTCCTCCTTCACCTCCCTACCCCTTCCTCCTCCACCTCCCTACCCCTACCACTCCTCCTCCATCTCTCTATCCCCTCCTCCACCTCCCTACCCCTACCCCTCCTCCTCCCTACCCCTACCCCTCCTCCACCTCCCTACCCCTCGTCCTCCACCTCCCTATCCCCTTCTCCTCCTCCACCTCCCTACCCCTCCTCCTCCACCTCCCTACCCCTCCTCCACCTCCCTACCCCTCCTCCTCCACACCCCTCCTCCACCTCCCTATCCCCTTCTCCTCCTCCACAACCCTACCCCTCCTCCTCCACCTCCCTACCCCTCCTCCTTCACCTCCCTACCCTTCTACCTCCCTACCCCTTCCTCCTCCATCTCCATCTCCATCTCCCTACCCCTACCACTCCTCCTCCATCTCTCTATCCCCTCCTCTACTTCCCTACCCCTACCCCTCCCTACCACTACCCCTCCTCCACCTCCCTACCCCTCCTCCTCCACACCCCTCCTCCTCCACCTCTCTATCCCCTCCTCCTCAACCCCCCTACCCCTACCCCTCCACCTCTCTATCCCCTCCTCCACCTCACTACCCCTACCCCTCCTCCTCCACCTCCCTACCCCTCCTGCACCTCCCTACCCCTCCTCCTCCACCTCCCTACCCCTCTTCGCCTCCATCACCTCCTCCTCTATCCTTTTCCTCCTCCCTCCCCATACTAAAGCACATAAAGACCCTTACATCTCCATCACTGCACTCAGACTAATGAAAACCAACCACTCTGCATCTTTAGCTCTGAGAAAAGCACTATAAACATTCTACGTATGAGTACTCTGCTTTGAGACTCTTCCTAGCAGGAAGTAGTGACTTAATATCCCAGTCAGTCGCTGTACTGCACATTAACAAACTAAGAAGTGGTTAATCACTGACTTTGATTTCATGCATAGTCAGCAAAAAACACCAGACTCACTTGCGGTCCATTTTTTCCAATGCCGCCAAGGTCCCCCGTCTCCCCCTGAAAACCAGAACATCAAAACAAAACATTAGTACATTTTCTTCCTGTGTGTTAAGATGTTAAGATCCAGCTGATGGTCGCTCAGTCACATGATCAACAGCTTGAACACACAGGGTTTTATACAAACAAATGATTAAAAAGCACACATGGAAATGCTCTTGATTTCTCCTGTTTCTGTTTATTTCCCTCCTGCGGGTTTCCATTATGCTCTATAACAGTCCAGGGAGAATTCCTTCTCTTTGTTCATAAGGCTCAATACATTTATTACACAACCACCTCCCCTTGAAATTACCCAAGTACCCAACTCGTTCACAAACACAGGGACTCTGACTTGCATGGCATTCAGAGGAAAACACTCAAGTGTAATCCATACTAATAAACATCTGCCACATAGTGCAGCAGTAATAATGAAGGCACAAGGCCTTGCACTGGGTTCACAATAGTTAACTCTAATGTAGTAAAGTGAAGAACACGTCTGGAATTCTGCTCTTTGTTTTAAAGAGAAAAACCTAAACAAGAAAACTAAACTAAGACCTGAAAAGTGGTGAGCGGGCCATGTCGATTAGATAGTTCACTACATGACCAAAAGAATGTGGACACCTGCTCGTTGAACATCTCATTCCTAAATCATGTGCATTAATATGGAGTTGGTCCCCCCTTTGCTTTGATGTTGGGCGATTAGGCCTGGCTCGCAGTCAGCGTTCCATTACATTCCAAAGGTGTTCAATGGTGTTAAGGTCAGGGCTCTGTGCATGCCAGTCAAGTTCTTCCACACCGATCTCGACAAACCATTTCTGTATGGACCTCGCTTTGTGCACATGGGCATTGTCATGCTGAGAGAGGAAAGGGCCTTCCCCAAACTGTTGGAACAAAGTGTGAAGCACAGAATCATCTAGAATGTCATTGTATTGATTTTGCATCATTGGAACTAAGGGGCCTAGCCCGAACAGTGAAAAACAGCCCCATACCATTATTCCTTCTCCACCAAACTTTACAGTTGGCACTATGCATTCGTGCCGGTAGCGTTCTCCTGGCATCCGCAAAACCCAGATTTGTCTGTCAGACTGACAAATGGTGAAGCGTGATTCACCACTCCGAGAACACGTTTTCACTGCTCCAGAGTCCAATGGCGGTGAGCTTTACACCACTCCAGCAAACGCTTGGCGTTGCACATGGTGATCTTAGGCGCCCGAAGAACAGTGGGTTAACTGCCTTGCTGAGGAACAGAACAACAGATAAGGCAGCCTTTCCTTTCCCCTGTGTGCGGCTGCTCGGCCATGGGAACCCATTTCATGAATCTCCCAACGAACAGTTCTTATGCTGACATTGTTTCCAGAGGCACTTTGGAACTAGAGAGTATAGAGTGTTGTAACCGAGGACAGGCGATTTTTACGCGACAAGTGCTTCAGCACTCGACGGTCCCGTTCGGTGAGCTTGTGTGGCCTACCACTTCGCAGTGGAGCTGTTGTTGCTCCTAGACGTTTCCACTTCACAACAACAGCACTTACAGTTGACCAGGGCAGCTCTAGCAGGTCATACATTTGACAAACTGACTTGTTGGAAAGGTGGTATCCTATGACGGTGCCACGTTGAATGTCACTGAGCTCTTCAGTAAGGCCATTCTACTGCCAGTGTTTGTCTATGGTGATTGCATGGCTGTGCACTCAATTTTATACACCTGTTAGAAACGGGTGTAGTTGAAATAGCCAAACCCACTAATTTGAATGGGTGTCCACATACTTTTGTCTATATAATGTACGTTTTCATTCCTACTACCCTGGTTATATTGCTCACTGTTCTGGAATTATTCTGGACAGTTAGCTTATGATTAGACACAGCACCAAGGGAAAGAGATGGTTACACACACACTGGACCATATCTGCAAATGGACCTGATGGACTGACACTGTGTTGGTTGTTTTTCTAAACAGTCCAATACAGCATGCGTACAGTATGCACGCTGATAGTAACTTCTTACCTTCAGTCCCTCAGGTCCAGGTTCCCCTATGTAGCCTTTCCTTCCAACTCTCCCCTGTAGAGGAACACACACACACCACACACACACACACACACACACACACACACACACACACACACACACACACACACACACACACACACACACACACACACACACACACACACACACACACACACACACACACACACACACACACACACACACACACACACACACACACACACACATTACAGGATGCATCAACTTTTCATGTTTTATCACATCTGTGTTACTTCATGATGAAACGCCTGGAAATGGGTGGAGATGGAAACCAACAGGAAAACATGCAGGTTGTGTATCTGCAATGTGATTTGAAGGGAGGCTGGAGACACTTACAGTGGTGCCAGGGCCGCCAGGTGGGCCAAGGTGTCCCTCATCACCCTGAAAATACACAGTAAAACAGGTCAACACAGTGCAATGCATCATACACAGCTGGATTTGGGGACCTGTTAACATCACTGGGCACTGGCAGTAACACTAGCTGAGCAACATCCCATCTCACCTCTTATGCACAGATCTACTAATGTTAAAACCACAGAGGGCCTGTGTGTGTGTGTGTGTGTGTGTGTGTGTGTGTGTGTGTGTGTGTGTGTGTGTGTGTGTGTGTGTGTGTGTGTGTGTGTGTGTGTGTGTGTGTGTGTGTGTGTGTGTGTGTGTGTGTGTGTGTGTGTGTGTGTGTGTACTCTCATCGATCACAGTGTTCTCCCTAGCAGAGTGACCTGGATGTTTCTCTATATGTCCACACTGCCTGAAGGAGAGCTTGATGATTCCAATGATTAGCATGTATGATGTTCTGCTTTGAGACATTTTCTCTGATCAAGGGAAAGTTATTAATGCTATAGTGATTGAACTCTACAGCATTTTCTTGCAGGCTATGCAATAAGACTCTGTGCCAGGAAAGAGAGTGAGAGAGAGATTGAGGGGCCTCCCAACTCGGTACCACAGTTGAGTTGGGTGCCAATACCGTAACACTAGCACAATGGAAAGGTGTACGTACGGCACCCACTGTACTGTACACACTGTACTGTACCCACTGTACTGTACACACTGTACTGTACACACTGTACTGTACACACTGCCAAGGCTTCTGTTCTTATTTTCCACTGCTGCCTGGAAAGCCCTGGAGTCTGCCTTGTTTTTGATTAGCACCAAGTGATGAATCATGACGGTATACAGTACAGTGGAACATGCCCTGGGACCTGGAATCACTCTACAGCTCCACATAGTGCTCCACATAGTGCTCCACATAGTGCTCCACATAGCCTGAACTTACTGTAGCAATGCCAACCGCCTCAACTCTGGTTACAGGTTCAACTGTATGTATAAACTGACAATCTGTTTCGTAATCAAATGCAAACTAAATATTGTTAGCTTCCTGCATGTTCAGTTGTGTCTGCAGTATTCTGAGTATAATGTCCAGTAGTTTAGTGGTTCTCACCAACAAGCTACAAATTCATGATAATGTCTCTTACCTCTGTTCCTTTTGGCCCTGGGGGTCCCTGTGGCCCTCTGGCACCTAGGAGTCCCTGCAACACAGCAGGATACATGGTATGTCATACAAAACAGATGTGTTGCTATTATTGAAAACACACAAATGAACCCTCAGGAGTGGAAGATGCACTAAGGATCAGGGGTTGGAACCGGTTCAGGGAACAGAACACCGGAAAATAAATACACCTTTCAAGGAACAGAATCAGAACTGGGAACAAAAGTGATCTACTGTATATTGTTTCGGAACAAAACCATTATTTTAAAATGATGGGAACCGGTTAATTACGTACCACAAAAATCGCAACAAAGCGCCTATGCAAAGCCCTCACTCTGTCACTCAGAAAGGTAATCCAGGGTCTGCCTGCCTGCTTGCTGTCTGCCTGTCTGCTGTCTGTCTGCCTGCCTGCCGTCTGTCTGCCGTCTGCCTGCCTGCCGTCTGTCTGCCGTCTGCCTGCCTGCCTGCCGTCTGTCTGTCGTCTGCCTGCCTGCCGTCTGTCTGCCGTCTGCCTGCCTGCCTGCCGTCTGTCTGCCGTCTGCCTGCCTGCTTGCCTGCCTGCCTGCCGTCTGTCTGCCTGCCTGCCGTCTGCCTGCCTGCCTACCTGCTGTCTGCCTGCATGCCGTCTGCCTGCCTGCCTGCCTGTCTGTCTGTCTGTCTGTCTGTCTGTCTGCCTGCTGAAAATCTTTGTCAGCGTGTAGGCTATCTGCCCCTCCCCCTCTGAAGCATAGGCTAATGCAGCCTAATGTCGAGCTAAATATAAAACATATATATATTTCAGAGCTTTCAAAATTTTACTTTTTTGGGGTTCGAACCAGTTCAGAACTTTATTTTGCAGGTCAGAACAGTGGAACCGAACAAAAAAATGTTTGGTTCTGTTCAGAACAAAACAAATAATTTTGGTTCGAACCCCTGCTGAGGATTAAGCATTTTGAGTTGAGTTGTGGAAACAGTGCTTGTCTTTACCTTAGGTCCAGGAGGGCCGTTGGGACCTGGCACACCGATGTCTCCAGGAAAACCCTGAGAAACGAAACAGGATAAAAATAAAAAAAAGAGTTAGAAATGAATCACCTGGTTCTTTGACGGCATCATTAATCACAAGACTGATGTGATCATATAGGTTTGATGCCACATCTAACATGACACACTCCTGAACACACCTGAATGTATTCAGCTACTTTATATTCCATTCTATTACATCATACTTTCTTTAGATATGTGTGAACAGAAAGGGACTGGAGGATTATCTACATAGTGTGCCTATATGCTTGTATATTGCTATATATGGCAGGGTCAGGGTCAGACCCACACTGCCCCTCTTTTCTAAAAAAGACTTTATGGATTGGCAATGATGAGAACAGAGAGCACACTGACCTGACCCTCTGTAAGACGGGGTAGGCAAGGTCAATACATCTGTATCTAAAGAGTGACAGGGCCTAGCTATGTTATATGAACCTGATGTAAAGGGGGTGATGGATAGAGACGTTGGCTGAAGACTGTCAGACACACCTGCCTCAGCATGGCATGGCCGGCTCAATTAAAACAGGGGATGGGGGGGGGGGGGGGGGGGGGGGTAGGAGTGTTGGTGTGGGGAGAGGGGGAGGGTGAGGGTGAGGGGGAGAGAGGGAGGAAAGTTGGTGGGGGAGAGTGGGAGGGAGAAGGAGAGGGTGAGAGGAGGAGAGAGGGAGAGTGGAAGGAGAGTTGGTGGGGAAGAGGATGAGAGGGAGAAGGAGAGGAGAGAGGGGGAGAGAGGGAGAGTGGGTGGAGAGTTGGTGGGGGAGAGGAGGAGAGGGAGAATGAGAGGGGGAGAGTTGGTGGGGGAGAGGAGGAGAGGGAGAAAGGGAGAGTTGGTGGAGGAGAGGAGGAGAGGAAGAAGGGGAGAGTTGGTAGAGGAGAGGAGGAGAGGGAGAAGGGGAGAGTTGGTGGGGGAGAGGGAGAAGGAGAGGGGAGATGGGAGAGGGGGAGAGAGGGAGAGTTGGTGGAGAGTTGGTGGGGGAGAGGAGGAGAGGGAGAATGAGAGGATAGAGGGGAGAGGGGGAGAGTTGGTGGAGAGTGGAGGAGAGGGAGAATGTGAGGGGAGAGGGGGAGAGTTGGTGGGGGAGAGGAGGAGAGGGAGAAAGGGGGAGAGAAAGCTATGGAGATCTATCAGATTTACAGATGTGGTGTTTTAACAGGGCCAAAGAGAGTAAAATGGAGTGAACCTTTCTGGGCTCTTTGATCTTGACAAGGCAACAAACAGTCAACCACCATAAAGTAGAGTTACAACATTTATAGGACGGATGGTAAAACAAGTGAGACATTGTTGGATTCAGTTTGATAAAAACTTAAAAGACATCTAGTCTGTGAGTCACATGATGTGCACACACCGAGAACATTACAGGATACGTTTGGATTAGTTTGACTTTCCAAATCCTATATATACCTATTAATGGTCTCCTGCTATCCTGCTATCTCGTAGATCTGCTAGATTGGGAATAAATCAGAACCAATGTGACACAGGGATGAAGGAAAGCTTACTGTATGTACTTTATTTCTGTGGTGGGTTTAAGGAGTGTTATCAATGTATTTCTGTGGTGGGTTTAAGGAGTGTTATCAATGTATTTCTGTGGTGGGTTTAAGGAGTGTTATCAATGTATTTCTGTGGTGGGTTTAAGGAGTGTTATCGATGTATTTCTGTGGTGGGTTTAAGGAGTGTTATCAATGTATTTCTGTGGTGGGTTTAAGGAGTGTTATCGATGTATAACTGTGGTGGGTTTAAGGAGTGTTATCAATGTATATCTGTGGTGGGTTTAAGGAGTGTTATCAATGTATTTCTGTGGTGGGTTTAAGGAGTGTTATCGATGTATAACTGTGGTGGATTTAAGGAGTGTTATCGATGTATTTCTGTGGTGGGTTTAAGGAGTGTTATCGATGTATATCTGTGGTGGGTTTAAGGAGTGTTATCAATGTATAACTGTGGTGGATTTAAGGAGTGTTATCGATGTATAACTGTGGTGGGTTTAAGGAGTGTTATCAATGTATAACTGTGGTGGGTTTAAGGAGTGTTATCGATGTATATCTGTGGTGGGGTTAAGGAGTGTTATCGATGTATAACTGTGGTGGGTTTAAGGAGTGTTATCGATGTATAACTGTGGTGGATTTAAGGAGTGTTATCGATGTATTTCTGTGGTGGGTTTAAGGAGTGTTATCGATGTATAACTGTGGTGGGTTTAAGGAGTGTTATCGATGTATATCTGTGGTGGGTTTAAGGAGTGTTATCGATGTATAACTGTGGTGGGTTTAAGGAGTGTTATCGATGTATAACTGTGGTGGATTTAAGGAGTGTTATCAATGTATTTCTGTGGTGGATTTAAGGAGTGTTATCGATGTATAACTGTGGTGGATTTAAGGAGTGTTATCAATGTATTTCTGTGGTGGATTTAAGGAGTGTTATCGATGTATAACTGTGGTGGATTTAAGGAGTGTTATCAATGTGTATCTGTGGTGGGTTTAAGGAGTGTTATCAATGTGTATCTGTGGTGGGTTTAAGGAGTGTTATCAATGTGTATCTGTGGTGGGTTTAAGGAGTGTTATCAATGTGTATCTGTGGTGGGTTTAAGGAGTGTTATCAATGTGTATCTGTGGTGGGTTTAAGGAGTGTTATCGATGTATTTCTGTGGTGGGTTTAAGGAGTGTTATCGATGTATTTCTGTGGTGGGTTTAAGGAGTGTTATCAATGTATTTCTGTGGTGGTTCAGTTTGCTTGGTGTGTGTATCCTGTCCTCTCAAGTTGGACTCTGTCCCCCAAGTTCACGACTTTATCTCAAGTGTTTAGCATTCATTCGACACAGGACAGTGGCTGACCTGGGGTTGGGAGGGAGGCAGCAGCCGTAGAGATACTATAAATAGTGAGCAGCAATATAGAGGCAGTCTAAAGCACTACTCTGGTTTTAGTTCCTTACTGTGTCTTCTCTGTTAGCTTATCTACTGTTTACATGTGTCTGTCTCATGGACCAGGACAGGAGTTTAACATGACCTAGGGTTGGGAGGGAGGCAGCAGCCATAGAGATAGATACTGAGCAGTCATAAAAAGCACTATGAGGCATTACACTGGACCTGTACCCGTGGCTTCTACACACTGTCTCACCTGGTTGTGACAACCTGTGATCAACTAAAAAGATAGATGCCATACAAAGGCACTATACGGCTACAACTATAGTTAATATAGACCAGTGCCCATGTTGCTTTTACACACTGTCTAATCAGAGGGTAAAGATAAAGAGTGATGTGGGGCTGATCGTGTTTTATGGTGTTAGTGATAGTGTGTATCAGTTTACACCCTGACCCCAAACAGAACACAGGTAGTGGAGCAGACCGTCTCAGACAGTCTCAGGGCGGTTTCTCTATCCCGTCTCTGGGACAATAAAGTTGAAACTTGAACTTGAAAAGATCTCTGGCAAGTAATAGGACAGGGATACAATATGGTCCCAACAGAAGTAGAATTTGAACTTGACTATAACAACAGTGTGTAGGAACACACTCTTAGATCAGGACTATATGTTTTTGTGATTGGTTCAGTTTGCATGGTTTACTTGTTTGACCATGTATAGCACTATATGACAGAAGTTTATGACATCATTTTAGGACATCATATTGAGCTGTATCAGTAGCTCAATGACCATTAAAGCAACAGAAACATTATAGCAGACATTTAACAGAGTGTGGCTTTAATGATGTCAGTGTTTTACCTCAGGTCCTGGTGGGCCAGGAGGTCCCTGCGGTCCGATCTCACCCATTTTACCCTGTCAGAGCAGAGAGACATTAAACATTTTAAAAAGCACATGTACATCTGAGTTATCCGGTTGCAGGTGCGTGGGAATAATGTGATCACTTAAAAGAAAAGAGAAATCCGCACACTGCCCTTGCTCGAATTACTTATTTTATTAAAGCTTTAACCTGTCTGGGAAC
The DNA here is from genome assembly GCF_029448725.1 of Salvelinus fontinalis. Classification (NCBI taxonomy): domain Eukaryota; kingdom Metazoa; phylum Chordata; class Actinopteri; order Salmoniformes; family Salmonidae; genus Salvelinus; species Salvelinus fontinalis. Next base: position 37,552,024 of record NC_074678.1, on the reverse strand, counting down.
GGGGTTCTCACCAACAGCCAATGAAATTGCAGGGTGCCAAACATAAATCTCATAATTGAAATTTCTCAAACATACAAGTATTAGACACCATTTTAAAGATAAACTTCTCGTTAATCCAACCACAGTGTCCGATTTCAAAAAGGCTTTTTGGCGAAAGCAGAACTTATCATTATGTTAGGTCAGCAACTAGTCACAGAAAGCATACAGCCATTTTCCAACCAAAGAGAGGATTCACAAAAAGCAGAAATAGAGATAAAATTAATCACTAACCTTTGATATTCTTCATCAGATGACACTCCCGGGACAACATGTTACACAATACATGTATCTTTTGTTCGATCAAGTTCATATTTATATCCAAAAACCTCAGTTTACATTTGGCTTTGCCTCCAAAACATCCCGTGAATTTGCACAGAGCCACATCAATTATAGAAATACTCATAATAAACATTGATAAAACATACAAGTGTTATTCACAGAATTAAAGATAGACTTCTCCTTAATACAACCGCTGTGTCAGATTTCAAAATAACTTTACGGAAAAAGCAAACCATGCATCAAGCCAAACAGATATCTGCCATGTTGGAGTCTACAGAAGTCAGAAATAGCATTATAAATATTCACTTACCTTTGATGATCTTCATCAGAATGCACTCCCAGGAATCCCAGTACCACAATAAATGTTTGATTTGTTCGATAAAGTTAATCTTTATGTCCAAATACCTCCTTTTTGTTCGCGCGTTTAGCCCAGTAATCCAAATTCATGGCGCGCGATCACTAGGCGCAGACGAAAAGTCAAAAAGTTCCGTTACAGTCCGTAGAAACATGTCAAACGAAGTATAGAATCAATCTTTAGGATGTTTTTAACATAAATCTTCAAAAATGTTCCAACCGGAGAATTCCTTTGTCTTCAGAAATGCAATGGAACTGAAGCTAACTCTCACGTGAACGCCCATGGTCAGCTCATGGCACTCTGGGAGAGACCTTACTCAATCCCCTCTCATTCGCCCCCACTTCACAGTAGAAGCATCAAACAAGGTTCTAAAGACTGTTGACATCCAGTGGAAGCCTTAGGAAGTGCAATATGACCCCATATAGGCCAAGAGTTGAAAAACTACACACCTCAGATTTCCCACTTCCTGGTTGGATGTTTCTCAGGTTTTCGCCTTCCATATGAGTTCTGTTATACTCACAGACATCATTCAAACAGTTTTAGAAACTTCAGAGTGTTTTCTATCCAAATATACTAATAATATGCATATATTAGCAACTGGGACTGAGGAGCAGGCAGTTTACTCTGGGCACGCTTTCATCCAAACGTGAAAATGCTGCCCCTATCCCAAACAGGTTTTAAGTGATAGGAGCAAGAGCAGTGTGCAGGTTTCTCTTCTGTTTGAATTTAGAGCAAAGACACATGAAAACATCAACACAAAGTGGAAACATCAATGCCAAGCATCTCTCTCTTTTCTTCTTTCTCACTCTCACAAACAGATACCCACACACACACATAACGTACTGTATATTATATATACAAACAGACAGCCACATACACATAACGTACTGTATATTATATACACAAACAGACAGCCACACATGCATAACGTACTGTATATTATATACAAAAACAGACAGCCACACATGCGTAACGTACTGTATATTATATACAAAAACAGACAGCCACACATGCATAACGTACTGTATATTATATATACAGTACAAACAGCATGAGGTAGATAAAGGCTTGGCACTCAAAGTGTCAGTAGTGAGTCTTCACTCTATTTGACAGTTGCCAGTGTTTCTAAGGAGGCAGGCAAGCTGTGTGTGGTTGGTATTGTGTTGTCAAAACAAATATTCATATGTGTCACGCCTTGACCTTAGAGATCCTTTTAATTCTCTATTTGGTTAGGTCAGGGTGTGACTAGGGTGGGCAATCTATGTTTTCTATTTCTTTGTTGGCCGGGTATGGTTCCCAATCAGAGGCAGCTGTCTATCGTTGTCTCTAATTGGGGATCATACTTAGGCAGCCTTTTTTCCACCTTAGTTTGTGTAATCTTTTTTTTGTACTGTTGCTTTCCAGCCCTACAGAATTGTGCGTTTTGTTTTGTATTTGTTGTTTTTTGGGTGTCATCAATAAAAGAAAGATGTACGCCTACCACGCTGCACCTTGTTCCGATCCTTCCATCAACAAACGTAACAATATGGTCTTTATGTGATGTTACAGGGACTGACTGCCTGGCGTCTATAGAATTAAAGTCTATGGTTGATCACATTACGTACTGTATATTATATACATAAAAAGAGACCCACACACAGGTGCTAGAAATATGTTGTGTGAATTTGTCCTCATAGTTTTCCTGCAGGATGGTTTAGTTTCAGGCAGCTACAGTATATTGACTGTTAGTAACAACGTGCAGGTATTTAAAGTCTAAAAGGTACAGGGTGTTGACTGGAGTTATTCCATTAATTAAGTGCCAGTCTAATGGGTTAAAATGAGAAACACATATACACACACACATATACACACACATACACACTACACACACACACACACACTACGTACAGGTGGACCTGGTTTCCCACGGAGTCCAGGAGGTCCAGACAAGCCAGCAGCACCCTGGGAGTACAAACAGAAAAACACTTGTTAATTCTCCTATTGTCTCCATCACTCATTATATCACTCTCTTTTGTGTGTGTGTGTGTGTGTGTGTGTGCGTGCATAAGGGTGTGTGTGTGGGTGGGTGGGTGTGTGTGTGTTGTACAATGCAACAGGGACCTGAGAGTGTTTAGTCTAACTGTCAGCTCTCTGACAAGCAGCGCTGAGTTTTATCATCTCCATCTGTGTGAGTATTTATCATCAACGTACAGTAGCTTCATATCCATATTGCATGTGCTAAACCCAAACCTAGCCTTCTATCGTTGCCTATACATCTCCTATGCATGTATGGTATGCTAAGAGTTGGCTACAGCACTGCATACAGTATGTGTTTGAAACTAGCATCACAGCCGTGTTGACTGAGTAAAGACCCCTATGATGCATCTGGAGAATGTCCTGCTCATGATAAAAACAAATCAATGAATTATTCAGACTGATGGGAAATGTGTTGCGCTCCTACCTTGTCACCTTGGTAACCCATCTCTCCCGGTTCACCCCTTAGTCCAGGTTCGCCCTGAATGTTACAGCGTCACACAGAGATATAATACAACCATCCTGCTTACATCAGAGTACAGCGTTAACAACACAACAATACAATCCCACTGTTCAGGGGTTATGACCCATCCCTCAATAGTCAAGCAGCATTCAAGACCAACAGTTTAATGGAGGAACTGTGTAATTGTTAGGAAAGTAAAACAAACTCAGACAATTGTACTACAGAGCTGGAATGGGGAAACATTTAGCAAGGATTTACACAACACATTTCTATTTCTCATAGTAACAGCTACTGTACATAGACTACTGGCATGTACAGTAGCAGTCAAAAGTTTGGACACATCTACTCATTCAAGGGTTGTTCTTTATTTTACTATTTTCTAGAATAATAGTGAAGACAGCAAAACTATGAAATAACACATATGTAATCACATAGCAACCAAAAAAGTGTTAAAGAAATCAAAATATATTTTATATTTGAGATTCTTCAAAGTAGTCACCATTTGCCTTGATGACAGCTTTGCACACTCTTGGCATTCTCTCAACCAGTTTCACCTGGAATGATTTTCCAACAGTCTTGAAGGAGTTCCATATGCTAAGCACTTGTTTGCTGCTTTTCCTTCACTCTACTGTCCAATTCATCCAAAACCATCTCAATTGGGTTGAGGTCAGGTGATTGTGGAGGCCAGGTCATCTGATGCAGCACTCCATCACTCTACTTATTGGTCAAATAGCCCTTACATAGCCTGGAGGTGGGTTGGGTCATTGTCCTGTTGAAACAAATGATTGTCCCACTAAGCGCAAACCAGATGGGATAGCGTATCATTGCAGAATGCTTTGGTAGTCATGCTGGTTAAGTGTGCCTTGAATTCTAAATAAATCACAGACAGTGTCACCAGCAAAGCACCCCCACACCATCACACCTCCTCCTCCATGCTTCACAGTGGGAATCACACATGCGGAGATCATCTGTTTAGTTACTCTGCGTCTCACAAAGACATGGCAGTTGGAACCAAAAATCTCAAAATTGGACTCAATCAGTCCAAAGGACAGATTTCTACCAGTCTAATTTCCATTGCTCGTTTCTCTTGGCCCAAGCAAGTCTCTTCTTCTTATTGGTATCCTTTAGTAGTAGTTTCTTTGCAGCAATTCGACCATGAAGGCCTGATATGCGCAGTCTTCTCTGAACAGTTCATGTTGAGATGTGTCTGTTACTTGAACTCTGTGAAGCATTTATTTGGGCTGCAATTTCTGAGGCTGGTAATTCTAATAAACTTATCCTCTGCAGCACAGGTAACTCTGGGTCTTCCATTCATGTGGCGGTCCTCATAAGTGCCAGTTTCATCATAGCGCTTGATGGTTTTTGCGACTACACTTGAAGAAACTTTCAAAGTTCTTGACATTTTCCGTATTGACTGACCTTTATGTCTTGAAGTAATGATGGACTGTCGTTTCTCTTTGCTTATTTGAGCTGTTCTTGCCATAATATGGACTTGGTATTTTACTAATATCTTCTATATACCACACCTACCTTGTCACAAAACAACTGATTGGCTCAAACGCATTAAGAAAGAAATTACACAAATTAACTTTTAACAAGGCACACCTGTTGATTGGGTTTCTGTACAGCACTTTGTGACATCGGCTGATGTAAAAATGGATTTATAAATACATTTGATTGATTGACTGTCATTAAGGCAAAGGCTGGCTACTTTGAAGAATCTCAAATCTCAAATATATTTAGATTTGTTCAACACTTTTTTGTTTACTACATGATTCCATATGTGTTATTTCATAGTTTTCATAGTAGGTGTGTCCAAACTTTTGACTGGTACTGTATGTGCATATCAAATCATCATTCCTCTGTTCAGCTACTCCCATCCTATCCCATCATCCTCCCCATGTACTGGACACACACCCCACTCATACACACATTGGGCTAGGACATTCCCAGATACACTACAATAATATAAATATTTAGATCACCTTATCACCTTTCAATCCAGGCAGCCCCGCTTTTCCCGCCAGGCCCTGTCAGAGAGAGAACAAGAGAGGAGGGACTCCTCAGTGGCAGCCATTTTGAAAAGAGGCCAGACAGAGGAAGATACAGAGGCCGATATAAGAAATGACTTACTGGAGAGGAGAGGATAAGAGGACAGAAGAGAAGAGGAGAGGAAAGAGGACAAGAGGATAGGAGCAGATAGGAGAGAGAAGGAGGGGAGAGGAGAGGTGCAAGGAGGAGAGAGGAAGAGAGGAGAGAAGGAGAGGAGATGAGATGAGAGGAGAGGAGAGGAGAGAAGGAGAGGAGAGGGGAGGAGAGGAGAGAAATAATAGGAGAGATGAGGAGAGTATATGTGAGGAGGAAAGAAAAGGAGAGGAGAGAGAAGGAGAGGAGAGTACAGAGGAGGAGAGGATAGGAGAGGAGCGAGGAGAAGAGAAGAGGAGAGATGAGGAGAGTATAGGTGAGGATAGGAGAGGAGAGGGGAGGAGAAAGGAGGAGAAGAGTTGAGGAGAGGAGTTGAGGAGAGGAGTGAGGAGGAGAGGAAATGAGAGAGGAAGAGCGGATAGGAGATGATAGAAAAGGAGAGGATAGAGGAGGAGGAGGAGAGGAGAGGAGAGGAGAGAGGAGAGAGGAGGAGAGGAAAGGAGAGGAAAGAGAAGGAGAGGGGATGAGGGGGGAGAGTTACCATAGTTCCCACTATGCCAGTCAGTCCTCGCTGTCCCTCAAGTCCTGGGTCTCCCTGTAGAGAGAAGGAGCAGTGGGGTAAGATACAATACACACACACACACACACACACACACACACACACACACACACACACACACACACACACACACACACACACACACACACACACACACACACACACACACACACACACACACACACACACACACACACACACACACACACACACACACAAAGTATACAGTATATACAGTACATGCTCTGTGTTATGGGGACAGATTTTGAAGGATGTGTTTCACAGGATTATTTTGACACATGCATTTCTGTGAGCCAACACCTAGCTATGATGACTTCCAAGCTGTTCCTGTGCTGACACTAAAGCGCCCGTTTGGGGTTAGGCCATCCATGCGAGCGGACGCAGGACAGGACATCTAATCAGCTGCGACACGGAAATGGTAGGAGTGACCGGACACTGTGCTGCTGAACAAGGAGTCTTCTATTGCAGGCAGGCAGTGAAAGAGGCACATACTGTACTGTATGTTCTTTAGCACCGCACGGTTCATGATTAATTACTATTATAATTATGGTACTAATCATTGTAAGTACATTGACTTTGATAATTATGATGAGGAAGATCATGACGATGTTGTGTGCCCTCTCTCCCATTCGGCAGACTGATGTAGCAGGTTATCTGTGTAAGTGTAGCGTGGGACAGAGGGTCAGTTCTGTAAGTGGTTCCATGTGTTCCATGTGTACCGGTGTGGGTCTGTTTCCCATTACTGTGCTTTGAGGGGACTGTCATTAGCACCCCCTCGTCAGAGCCAGCCTGTACACCTGAACAGAGACCTCCGCCTCCTGCTGCTTAACCTCTACAACAATTTCCGTCAGCCGCTGTCACGGAAACCATTAAGGGTTGTTCACATTGTAAAACATGAGGAGTACCTTGGTAAATCATGACTTGTATGAAGACTACGTAGAAGAGTTACTATAAGATCAGCTGAGGATCAATTAGGGAAAGCAGTTGTAAAACATGGACTTGTTAAATGTTAAATCATCTGTTAAATCATCTGTTGTATTTATGGAGACGACAGAATAACAGATAAGCGCAGCTGAAGATTCATAATTGAAAGCAGTTGTGCTTCTCCATTAAATACATCTTTGTTCTACATGTTCTCCAGTTATTTCACCAGACATAGTGTAGGCTGTCAGTAGTTTGTTTGAAATAGCTATTTTTCCTTACAACTCATCTTATGGTCAGAGGCCACATGAGAAATAGTTCCCCAGTTCTTGCACCAGCCGTGCATTCTCCCATCACAAGGATCATTAAACCATGACAATCAGTACAAAATGATACACAATGGATGGCAGACCAAACCACACAAGACAACCAAGTCTGTCTGTCCAACACCAAGCAGACCTGATCCTCATGGCTGTTCTTTAGGATCATTCAGGCTCACTGCCACGACTTTGGTTATAAAGAAGCTCTCCAGAATTAGGTCACAATGCTTCAAGTAAAAATCTAGGAACAAATATGGAGCAACAAGAAGAGTTTTGGAACAGAGCACAGAACAGGAGGCGTGAGGAAAGAACGGAGGCTAGACAGGGTCTGGCCTGCATGTCTGTCTGCTGTCTGTCTCTCTCTCTGCCTCCTGCAGAAGGTTGGGGTGAGGTTGAAGTGGGGGGTGGTGGTGAGGTTAGAGAGATGGATATCAATCACATGAGGAGATGCCACCAATTTGTTTGAAATGTGAATTTGAAAGACTTCCTCATGGCGCGGGGCCCAGACAGGGTGACATGAGGAATCGGTCACCACGGCCACACTAGCCGGGTTCCTCTCACATTACTGAAGGCTGGAGGACATGTGATTCCAATTCCAGCGTGACGGAAGTGTCCCACATTCATAGAGCTGAATTCATATTTGTCTCTGCAGTGGGACCTACTTTCTCTGGGGCAAAGTGTCTGATGTAACAGAGCCCAGTACCGGCAGTCATTACTGTGGGCACACTATGGTCATCATTTCAACAAACCACCTATAACTTATAAGGCTTTATAGAGCATTCGTAGAGTATTTGTTAGCAGTTGAAGTCGGAAGTTTACATACACCTTAGCCAAATACATTTAAACTCAGTTTTTCACAATTCCTGACATTTAATCCTAGTAAAAATTCTGTCTTAGGTCAGTTAGGATCACCACTTCATTTTAATAATGTGAAATGTCAGAATAATAGTAGAGAGAATTATTTATTTAAGCTTTTATTTCTTTCATCACATTCCCAGTGGGTCAGAAGTTTACATACGCTCAATTAGTATATCGTAGCATTGCCTTTAAATTGTTTAACTTGGGTCAAACATTTTGGGTAGCCTTCCACAAGCTTCCCACAATTTGTTGGGTGTCACGTTCCTGACCTGTTTTCCTTTGTTTTGTATTTATTTTAGTTGGTCAGGGCTTGAGTTGGGTGGGTTGTCTATGGTTGTTTTCTATGTTGGGATTTTGTGTTCGGCCTGGTATGATTCTCAATCAGAGACAGCTGTCAATCGTTGTCCCTGATTGAGAATTATACTTAGGCAGCCAGGGTTTCACTTGTGTATTGTGGGTGTTTGTTCCTGTGGAGGTTTTGTTGCCACACAGGACGGTTTCGGTTTTGTCACGTTGGTTGTTTTTGTATTTTGAAGTGTTTTGTTGATTTTCATTAAAAGAATGAACACTAACCACTCTGCGTTTTGGTCCCCACCTTCTGTCAGCGAGGACAGCCGTAACAGAAACACCCACCACAAGAGGACCAAGCGGAGTGGAGAAGGGCAGCGACAGCAGCAGAGACAGACAGAGGAATGGACATGGGAAGACGTCTTGAACGGCAAGGGTTGCTACACATGGGAGGAGATCCTGGCTGGAAAGGATTGCCTCCCATGGGAACAGCTGGAGGCAGCGAGGAGAGCAGAGGCAACCGGAGAGAGGAACCGGAGGTATGAGGGTACGCGGCTAGGGGCTAAAGGGGAGTGTGGCGAAGCCGGGTTGGATACCTGAGCCAACTCCCCGGGCTTACCGTGGAGTGAGAGGGCGTCGTACTGGTCAGACACCGTGTTATGCGGTGGAGCGCACGGTGTCCCCAGTACGCGTGCTTAGCCCAGTGCGGGCTATTCCACCTTGCCGCACTGGTAGGGCTAGGTTGGGCATCGAGCCGGGTGCCATGAAGCCGGCCCAACATGGCACCGGCGTACATGGCACCAGCCTTACAGGTGGTGTCCCCGGTTCGCCTGCATAGCCCAGTGCGGGCTATTCCACCTCGCCGCACTGGCAGGGCTACGGGGACCATTCAACCTGGTAGGGTTGGGGAGGCTCGGTGCTCAAGAGCGCGTGTCCTCCTTCACGGTCCGGTATATCCGGCGCCACCTTCCCACCCCAGCCCAGTACCATCAGTGCCGACACCACGCACCAGGCTTCCAGTGCGTTTCCAGAGCCCTGTTCCTCCTCCACGCACTCTCCCTGTGGTGCGTGTCTCCAGCCCAGTGCCTCCAGTTCCGGCACCACGCACCAGGTCTACTGTGCGCCTCAGCAGGTCAGAGTCGGCCGTCTGCCCAACGCCGCCTGCGCTGCTTGCCTGCTCAGCGCTGCCCGAACTGTCTGCCTTCCCAGCGCTGTCTGAACTGCCTGCCTGCCCAGCGTGGTCTGAACTGTCTGCCTGCCCAGCGCTGCCCATCTGTCCCGAACCTTCAGAGCCATCCAGCCAGGACCAGCCAGTGCCGGCCAGCCAGGACCAGCCAGAGCCGTCCAGCCAGGACCAGCCAGAGTCGTCCAGCCAGGACCAGCCAGAGCCGTCCAGCCAGGACCAGCCAGAGCCGTACAGCCAGGACCAGCCAGAGCCGTCCAGCCAGGACCAGCCAGAGCCGTCCAGCCAGGACCAGCCAGAGCCATCCAGCCAGGACCAGCCAGAGCCAGCAAGCCAGGAGCTGCCAGCCAGCCAGGAGCTGCCGGAGCCAGCCAGCCAGAATCCGCCAGAGCCTTCCGCCAGCCAGGATCCGCCAGAGCCTTCCGCCAGCCATGATCCGCCAGAGCCTTCCGCCAGCCAGGATCCGCCAGAGCCTTCCGCCAGCCAGAATCCGCCAGAGCCTTCCGCCAGCCAGGATACGCCAGAGCCTTCCGCCAGCCAGGATCCGCCAGAGCCAGCCGCCAGCTAGAATCCGCCAGAGCCAGCCAGCCAGGATCTGCCAGAGCCAGCCAGGATCCGCCAGAGCCAGCCAGCCAGGATCCGCCATGGCCAGGATCCGCCCCTCAGTCCGGTGCTGCCCCTCAGTCCTGTGCTGCCCCTCAGTCCAGTGCTGCCCCTCAGTATGGTGCTGCACCTCAGTCCGGTGCTTCCCCTCAGTCCGGTGCTTCCCCTCAGTCCGGTGCTGCCCCTCAGTCTGTTACTGCCCTTTGGAATAGTGGGATTGACATGGAGGGTGGATATTGGGAGGAGGCCACGGAAGCGGGGGTTGACTATGGTGGGGTGGGGACCACGACCAGCGCCAGAGCCGCCACCGTGGACAGACGCCCACCCAGACCCTCCCCTAGACTTTGTGCTGGTGCGCCCGGAGTTCGCACCTTAAGGGGGGGGGGGGTTCTGTCACGTTCCTGACCTGTTTTCCTTTGTTTTGTATTTATTTTAGTTGGTCAGGGCGTGAGTTGGGTGGGTTGTCTATGGTTGTTTTCTATGTTGGGATTTTGTGTTCGGCCTGGTATGATTCTCAATCAGAGACAGCTGTCAATCGTTGTCCCTGATTGAGAATCATACTTAGGCAGCCAGGGTTTCACTTGTGTTTTGTGGGTGTTTGTTCCTGTGGAGGTTTTGTTGCCACACAGGACGGTTTCGGTTTTGTCACATTGGTTGTTTTTGTATCTTGAAGTGTTTTGTTGATTTTCATTAAAAGAATGAACACTAACCACTCTGCGTTTTGGTCCCCACCTTCTGTCAGCGAGGACAGCCGTAACATTGGGTGAATTTTGGCCCATTCCTCCTGACAGAGCTGGTGTAACTGAGTCAGGTTTGTAGGCCTCCTTGCTCGCAAACGCTTTTTCAGTTCTGCCCACAAATTTTCTATGGGATTGAAGTCAGGGCTTTGTGATGGCCACTCAAATACCTTGACATTGCTGTCCTTAAACCATTTTGCCACAACTTTTGAAGTTTGCTTGGGGTCATTGTCCATTTGGAAGACCCATTTGTGACCAAGCTTTAACTTCCTGACTGATGTCTTGAGATGTTGCTTCAATATATCCACATCATTTTCCATCCTCATGACGCCATCTATTTTATGAAGTCCATCAGTCCCTCCTGCAGCAAAGCACCCCCACAACATGATGCTGCCACCCCCGTGCTTCACGGTTGGGATGGTGTTCTTCGGCTTGCAAGCCACCCCCTTTTTCCTCCAAACATAACGATGGTCATTATGGCCAAACAGTTCTATTTTTGTTTCATCAGACCAGAAGACATTTCTCCAAAAAGTATGATCTTTGTCCCCATGTGCAGTTGCAAACCGTAGTCTTGCTTTTTTATGGCGGTTTTGGAGCAGTGGCTTCTTCCTTGCTGAGCGGCCTTTCAGGTTATGTCGATATGGGACTCGTTTTACTGTGGATATAGATACTTTGTACCTGTTTCCTCCAGCATCTTCACAAGGTCCTTTGCTGTTCTGGGATTGATTTGCACTTTTCACACCAAAGTACGTTCATCTGTAGGAGACAGAATGCGTCTCCTTCCTGAGCGGTATGACGGCTGCGTGGTCCCATGGTGTTTATACTTGCGTACTATTGTTTGTACAGATGAACGTGGTACCTTCAGGAGTTTGGAAATTGCTCCCAAGGATGAACCAGACTTGTGGAGGCACTGAGTTTGAAGGTAGGCCTTGAAATACATCCACAGGTACACTTCCAATTGACTCACATGATGTCAATTAGCCTATCAGACACTTCGAAAGCCATGACATAATTTTCTGGAATTTTCCAAGCTGTTTAAAGGCACAGTCAACTCAGTGTATGTAAACTTCTGACCCACTGGAATTGTGATACAGTGAAATAATCTGTCTGTAAACAATTGTTGGAAAAATTACTTGTGTCATGCACAAAGTAGATGTCCAAACAAACTTGCCAAAACTATAGTTTGTTTAACAAGAAATTTGTGGAGTGGTTGAAAAACAAGTTTTAATGACTCCAACCTAAGTGTATGTAAACTTCCGACTTCAACTGTAGTCCTTACAAACCATTAACGAAGGCTACATTAGGCCTTTGAAAGTAATGATCCATTCATCTGTCTGATTTCAGACAGGGAGACATTGTGGACGTTGAGCTTCCTAGTCGAGCGCTGTTATTCACAAGATCATCTTTGAGAGATATTTCATGTAAAGTACCTGCTCTTACAATAAAGTTGAACATCTCATTCCAATGTCATGGGAATTAATATGGAGTTGGTCCCGCCTTTGCTGCTATCACAGCCTCCATTCTTATGGGAAGGCTTTCCACTAGATGTTGGAACATTGCTGAGGGGACTTGAGTCCATTCAGCCACAAGAGCATTAGTGAGGTCGGGCATTGATGTCAGGTAATTAGGCTTGGAACAAAGTTGACACAGAATCGTCTAGAATGTCATTGTATGCTATAGCATTAAGATTTCTTTTCACTGGAATTAAGGGGCCTAGCCTGAACCATGAAAAACAGCCCCAGACCATTATTTCTCCTCCACCAAACTTTACAGTTGGCACTATGCATTCGGGCAGGTAGCGTTCTCCTGGCATCCGCCAAATCCAGATTTGTCTGTCGGACTGCCAGATGGTGAAGTGATATTCATCACTCCTGAGAATGCGTTTCCACTGCTCCAGAGTCCAACTGCAGCAAATTTTACACCACTCCAGCCGACGCTTGCCATTGCGCATGGTGATCTAAGGCTTGTGTGTGGCTGTTTGGCCATGGAAACCCATTTCATGAAGCTTCCAACGAACAGTTATTGTGCTGTACGTGTACTTTACATGGACTACTGTATCAATATCCTACAAATGTAGCCTCCAATTTTTGTCACAGCTGGATTAGATAGAGCAGGCTGCTTTTCCCCAGCAGGCCTAACCTCCAGCAGCCTGACCTGACCATGTCCAGTCATGTCCTGTCCTGTCCAGAGAGAAGAGGTTGATTTGTAGGGATAGGTCAGAGTCATTCATCTGAGTCAAATCAGAAACCTGGAGGGCTGGGGGCCATGCTGCCTGGTGGGCATCTTGTCACAGTAGTCAAGTCAATTTACAGTTAAGTTACGGTATAGAGGTTGAGTTACGACCGGCTGCTGTGACTATGGCTGAGGAAACTCTCTCTTTTTGTCTCTGTGCTCTCTCTCCCTATCTCTCACTCAGACAAAGTTATGAGTCATTTTTTGTCTGTTCAATTATGATGTTGTTCAGAGTGAATGTATATTTGTGTTTCTGACATCTGGGTTTTTTCTGGAAAATCATGATTTTAGTTTTTTGAAATATACTACCAGGGCCCAATCATGGCAATCTTTCTCTAGAATGTTAAGGTTCTGTTGAAGACCTTCTTTGGTTGGTGATAGAAGAACCAAATCATTAGCATATAGCAGGTATTTTACATGTGTCAAATAGTGTACTGGGGCTGGAGAATGGTCCAACATGTCTGCTAATTTATTGATATAAATGTTGAAAAGGTTTGGACTCAAACTGCAGCCTTGTCTCACACCTCGACATTGTGAAAATAATTCTGTTCTTTGGTTTTAGATTTTTATTGCACACTTGTTATCTGTGTACGTACATTTTGTTAAGTCATACACCTTAATGGTCCAACATGTGCTTTACAGGCCTACAAGCCTTTGGCAGGTCATGGTGCAGCACTAAGCATTGCACAGTAGCAGGCATGGTGAGGAATATGTTGTTGCCATTCAAAACAAATGACCTCGGATTGAGAATTTGCATGGTGCCTGAAAGCACTGGCACTAGCTAGATATTTCCAAGTATTAAAGCAAGTCAGAGCAGATTCCCCATTCATCAAACATTTAACTCTCCCAGTATCCAAAGCATCATCAAAACATCTAATCTACATACAAATATTGGTTTAGCTTGATGTGTTTATAATACACTGTATGAGAGAAGTACTGTAGAGAGTAATCAACAGCATCAGACCCTACTACATCCCATCTTCCCTGAACTGCATCAAAATCAAACATACCAGAATGAATGAATGAGAAAATGAATGAATGTACACTACATTCAAAGTCAGTGGTAAGATCCTACTGTAGTCAACCTCTAGAACACTAAACACACAATGTCATAAAGCTAAAAACGATGGATCTTGATCAAAACACAACAGATGAATTAAGACATGGTGTGTAATGTAATGTTGTGTGATACTCACCCTTAGGCCAGGAAAGCCCCCCATGCCAGCACCTCCAGCAAGCCCCTGTAAAAGAGCCCAGGAACATCATGAGTACAGGGTAACAATGCACATACACACACACACACACACACACACACACAAACCACACATGCATGCCTGCACGCACCCACCCACCCACCCACGCACGCACGCACGCACACGCGCACACACACAAACCACGCACGCACGCACGCGCACACACACACACACACACACAGGATAATAAAGCTTTTCTCCAAATGACTATATCATGCAGGCTGGCACACCCAGATACAGCTAATCATACTACACAACTCTCTTCTTCACTGCTTGTAAGTCTACATTAAACAATGCTTTTACAGTGGTTTTACAGTGTATTTACAGTGCTTTTACAGTGGTTTTACAGTGTATTTACAGTGCTTTTTAAATGAATAAAAAGGCTCAGAACAAACAGAAGAGAAGAAACAAAGTTGATCATCTGCAGCATACTTTTGCGGCTCAATAAAGATATCCCCTCTAACTGCTGTTCTGAATGAACTCTGCCCGACACATCCCCACTAATCTTAATGGATTACATATCATCTCAACACATTGAGCTCTAAGACGTTACAGACCGCTGGGCCTGGGCTGAGCTCATCCATCCAGAGGTATACAGTACATTTACACGCACACTAATAATTCGATATTACAGTTTTTCTCAATTGTTTACACACTAAAACTGGCCCATGAGGCACATTGACCCAAACCTGTATCTCATTTAGTAGAACCATCCACCAAATCTGCAATACTACTGGCACATGTTTTGTTTAACACTCAGCTTGCAATTCTATAACAAATATCTGGGAAAATACAACACACAATTATCTACCTTTGGTACAATCTTCACAACTAAGATATCTTGTGTGTAAATGAAAAACAACACTGTTCAACAAACTAAGCTCAATTACCAATTGATCACCTTCACATGTGCAAACACTAATTACGTAAATGTTCACTTTGCAATCAGACCTTTGGTATGGATAAACAGGCCACAGGTGAGTACTCCTGTGTTTCGAGAACAACGGAAGCAAACTTGGTAGAGGTAGAGGTATAGGTGGAGGTGGAGGTAGAGGTAGAGGTGGAGGTAGAGGTGGAGGTATAGGGGGATGTGGAGGTAGAGATGGAGGTAGAGGTATAGGTGGGATAGAGGTGGAAGTATAGGTAGAGGTGGGGGTAGAGGTAGAGATGGAGGTATAGGTGGAGGTGGGGTAGAGGTAGAGATAGAGGTAGAGGTAGAGGTATAGTTAGAGGTGGGGGTAGAGGTAGAGGTGGAGGTAGAGGTGGAGGTGGAGATGGAGGTATAGGTAGAGGTAGAGGTGGAGGTGGAGGTATAGGTGGAGGTGGAGGTAGAGGTGGAGGTATAGGTAGAGGTGGAGGTATAGGTAGAGGTGGAGGTGGAGGTGGAGGTATAGGTAGGGGTATAGGTAGAGGTGGAGGTATAGGTAGAGGTGGAGGTATAGGTAGAGGTGGAGGTGGAGGTATAGGTAGAGGTGGAGGTAGTGGTAGAGGTGGAGGTGGAGGTATAGGTGGAGGTGGAGGTGGAGGTATAGGTGGAGGTGGAGGTATAGGTAGAGGTGGAGGTATAGGCAGAGGTAGAGGTGGAGGTAGAGGTGGAGGTGGAGGTATAGGTAGAGGTGGAGGTATAGGTAGAGGTGGAGGTGGAGATGAGGTGGAGTGGAGGTAGAGATGTAGGTGGGAGTAGAGGTAGAGATGGAGGTAGAGGTGGAGGTGGATGTAGAGATGGAGGTGGGGGTAGAGGTAGAGGTGGAGGTAGAGATGGAGGTGGAGGTATAGGCAGAGATGGAGGTATAGGTAGAGGTGGAGGTATAGGTGGAGGTGGAGGTGGAGGTATAGGTAGAGGTATAGGTAGAGGTATAGGTAGAGGTGGAGGTAGAGGTAGAGGTGGAGGTGGAGGTGGAGGTAGAGGTAGAGGTGGAGGTATAGGTAGAGGTGGTGGTAGAGGTAGAGGTGTAGGTATAGGTAGAGTTGGGGGTAGAGGTAGAGGTGTAGGTAGAGGTGGGGGTAGAGGTAGAGGTGGAGATGGAGGTAGAGATGAGGTAGAGGTGGAGGTGGAGGTGGAGGTAGAGGTTGGGGTAGAGGTGGAGGTGGAAGTAGAGGTGCGGGTAGAGGTAGAGGTGGAGATGGATGTAGAGATGAGGTAGAGGTTGAGGTGGAGGTGGAGGTAGAGATGGAGGTAGAGGTAGAGGCAGAGGTGGAGTTGGAGATGGGGGTAGAGGTAGAGTTATATGTAGAGGTTGTGGTAGAGGTAGAGGTAGAGGTGGAGGTAGAGATAGAGGTAGAGGTGGAGGTGGAGTTGGAGTAGGGGGTAGAGGTAGAGTTATATGTAGAGGTTGTGGTAGAGGTAGAGGTAGAGGTGGAGGTATAGTTAGAGGTGGTGGTAGAGATAGAGGTGGAGGTGTAGTTAGAGGTGGTGGTAGAGGTGGAGGTAGAGGTGGGGGTAGAGGTGGAGGTGGAGGTGGGGGTAGAGGTGGAGGTGGAGGTGGGGGTAGAGGTGGAGGAGGAGTGGAGGTAGAGAGGGAGGTAGAGGGGGAGGTGGAGGTGGATGTGGGGGTAGAGGTGGAGGTGGAGGTAGAGGTGCGGGTAGAGGTAGAGGTGGAGATGGATGTAGAGATGAGGTAGAGATTGAGGTGGAGGTGGAGGTAGAGATGGAGGTAGAGGTAGAGGTAGAGGTGGAGGTGGAGTTGGAGTTGGAGATGGGGGTAGAGGTAGAGTTATAGATAGAGGTTGTGGTAGAGGTAGAGGTGGAGGTATAGTTAGAAGTGGTGGTAGAGGTAGAGGTGGAGGTATAGGTGGAGGTAGAGATGGGGGTAGAGGTGGAGGTGGAGGTGGGGGTAGAGGTGGAGGAGGAGTGGAGGTAGAGAGGGAGGTAGAGGGGGAGGTGGAGGTGGATGTGGGGGTAGAGGTGGAGGTGGAGGTAGAGGTGGGGGTAGAGATGGATGTTGAGGTGGGGGTAGGTAGAGATGGAGGTGGATGTGGAGGTAGAGGTGGGGGTAGAGGTGGAGGTGGAGGTAGAGTGGGAGGTGGGGGTAGAGATGGATGTGGAGGTGGGGGTAGGTAGAGGTGCAGGTGGGGGCAAAGGTGGAGGTGGTGGTAGAGGTGGTGGAGGTGGAGGTGCTGGTAGAGGTGGTGGTAGAGGTGGAGGTGGGGGTAGAGATGGATGTGGAGGTGGGGGTAAGTAGAGGTGGAGGTGGGGGTAAAGGTAGAGGTGGTGGTAGAGGTGGAGGTGGAGGTGGAGGTAGAGGTGGTGGTAGAGGTGAAGGTGGAGGTGGGGGGAAGAGGTAGAGGTGATGGTGGGGGTAAAGGTGGAGGTGGTGGTAGAAGTAGGTAGAGGTGGAGGTGGTGGAGGTGGTGGTGGTGGTAGAGATGGAGGTGGAGGTGGTGGTAGAGGTGGTAGAGGTGGAGGTGGTGGTAGAGGTGGTGGTAGAGGTGGTAGAGGTGGAGGTGGAGGTAGAGGTGGTGGTAGAGGTGGTGGTAGAGGTGGTGGTAGAGGTGGAGGTGGAGGTGGTGGAGGTGGAGGTGGTGGTAGAGGTGGAGGTGGAGATGGTGGTAGAGGTGGTGGTAGAGGTGGTGGTAGAGGTGGTGGTAGAGGTGGTAGAGGTGGAGGTGGTGGTAGAGGTGGAGGTGGAGGTGGTGGTAGAGATGGAGGAGGAAGACCAAGAACAAGGAGAGTAATCTCTGATGATATTTGAGCGACTGTGAAAATATCACCTGTGATGATGAAAATCTGTGGCCAGACCAAAACAACAGACATGACGGATTTTGTTTTCTCAATGGAGTATTTGTTTCTTGATTTATGATTTAGATTTGACAGTTTCTTTATCTATACAATTGATCTAACATACAGTACAGTAGTACAAATAGGAATATTTTTCTTCCTTTACATTGGCAAAATATATTTACTGTATGTTTGCATGTTTACTGTATGTGTGCTTATTGTTTGATGTATTGAGTCATGTTGAAATATAAAACATAAAAATGTTTTGCATTTGTGTTCATTTCTTGTTTGAGTACACACAAACAATATACAGTATAACAACATCTTAACTGTACACTGAAAAAGGTTCTGATAGTAGTGTTTTGAATACGTCACATTAGTGTTATCTCGGTTGTCACTTTAATTTTCTATTTTACTTCACCTTTATTTAACCAAGGAGGCCAGTTGAGAACAAGTTCTCATTTACAACTGTGACCTGGCCAAGATGAAGCAAAGCAGTGCGACAAAAACAACACAGAGTTACACATGGGATAAACAATCGTACAGTCAATAACACAACAGAAAAATCTATATGCAGTGTGTGCAAATGAAGTAAGGAGGTAAGGCAATAAATAGGCCAATAGTGGCGAAGTAATTACAATTTAGCAATTTACACTGTAGTAAAAAATGTGCAGATGAGGATGTGCAAGTAGAAATACTGATGTGCAAAAGAGCAGAAAAACAAAAACAAATATGGGGATGAGGTAGGTAGTTAGATGGATGGGCTATTTACAGATGGGCTAAGTTAGATCCATTTGATGTGTGTGTGTTTCATTTTGTGCTGGGAGTACATGATTTTGATTACTGTGTTTAATTTTGCAAGATGTCTGTGGGGTTTGGGCAAATTGGCTAAATGTTTTGTGTTTTGTGTTTAGAGTTTTGAGTACCTGATATGTAGTTTCAGAAAATGTGTGTTAACAATTTGGAAAAACTGATTATGGCACTTGGTCAAGTATGGCATTAGTCATGTAAAAACCTTACTCTGCTTATCTTAATCTGCATCAGGTCATAATCGAAGTAAGTATACACCAATTAAAACACCTGGCTTTCTGAGCAATCTTTCCAATTGTTAGGACATGTAAAGGCCTGAATCAGAGTTCCAGCAGTGTATTTAATCTGTGCATGTGCTAGCACCAGCAGTGTATTTGATCTGTGCATGTGCTAGCACCAGCAGTCTATTTGATCTGTGCATGTGCTAGCACCAGCAGTCTATTTGATCTGTGCATGTGCTAGCACCAGCAGTGTATTTGATCTGTGCATGTGCTAGCACCAGCAGTCTATTTGATCTGTGCATGTGCTAGCACCAGCAGTCTATTTGATCTGTGCATGTGCTAGCACCAGCAGTCTATTTGATCTGTGCATGTGCTAGCACCAGCAGTGTATTTGATCCGTGCATGTGCTAGCACCAGCAGTGTATTTGATCCGTGCATGTGCTAGCACCAGCAGTGTATTTGATCCGTGCATGTGCTAGCACCAGCAGTGTATTTGATCTGTGCATGTGCTAGCACCAGCAGTCTATTTGATCTGTGCATGTGCTAGCACCAGCAGTGTATTTGATCCGTGCATGTGCTAGCACCAGCAGTGTATTTGATCTGTGCATGTGCTAGCACCAGCAGTCTATTTGATCTGTGCATGTGCTAGCACCAGCAGTCTATTTGATCTGTGCATGTGCTAGCACCAGCAGTCTATTTGATCTGTGCATGTGCTAGCACCAGCAGTCTATTTGATCTGTGCATGTGCTAGCACCAGCAGTCTATTTGATCTGTGCATGTGCTAGCACCAGCAGTGTATTTGATCTGTGCATGTGCTAGCACCAGCAGTCTATTTGATCTGTGCATGTGCTAGCACCAGCAGTCTATTTGATCTGTGCATGTGCTAGCACCAGCAGTCTATTTGATCTGTGCATGTGCTAGCACCAGCAGTCTATTTGATCTGTGCATGTGCTAGCACCAGCAGTCTATTTGATCTGTGCATGTGCTAGCACCAGCAGTCTATTTGATCTGTGCATGTGCTAGCACCAGCAGTCTATTTGATCTGTGCATGTGCTAGCACCAGCAGTCTATTTGATCTGTGCATGTGCTAGCACCAGCAGTCTATTTGATCTGTGCATGTGCTAGCACCAGCAGTCTATTTGATCTGTGCATGTGCTAGCCCCAGCAGTCTATTTGATCTGTGCATGTGCTAGCACCAGCAGTCTATTTGATCTGTGCATGTGCTAGCACCAGCAGTCTATTTGATCTGTGCATGTGCTAGCACCAGCAGTCTATTTGATCTGTGCATGTGCTAGCACCAGCAGTCTATTTGATCTGTGCATGTGCTAGCACCAGCAGTCTATTTGATCTGTGCATGTGCTAGCACCAGCAGTCTATTTGATCTGTGCATGTGCTAGCACCAGCAGCGCAAGCTTCCTTATTTTTCCCAAGTGAAGTGAGTTTGGAAAAACTGAAAGTATGCATCTTAGAAATAATTTTCACATATGAACTTTATATGTCCGAACTCAGAATCAAATAGCGTTCCCAAAAATAACATGGTCACTGTGGTAGAATGTCTATTTTGATTGGTTATTTTCTGCATTTATCAAAGTCCCATCAGTAGCCTGATTTCAGATGTGTCCACGTAAACAGGATTAAGGAAATCATTTGTCTTGCAAAGCATGTCAACTTTTAAATCGATCTATTATATTAATCTGACTAATCATATTATTCTGTGCGTGTAAGCATACTCAATGACAGATCCAGAAACATAGACAGTGCAGGGAGTGTTCTAATCTAAACCATACAGAGGTTGTATAGAGTCATCCCTAGCATTTCTGAGGCCAAATGAGAACAACTACTCTGTCTACAGCAGGATACACATTACATTTCTCAGCCCAGCTCAGCCCGGCCCAGCTCAGCCCAGTTCAGCCCAGCTCAGCCCAGCTCAGCTCTGCAAAGCTAATCTATCAAAAGACATAGGGCATCTAAAGCAGGGCTGCACTAAATACTTCCTGGAGGGTCTGTGTTTTTACTAGAGATTGAATAGAGTCCACAAACTTGGCAACAGGTTAAGAGGAGGAGGAGGGACGTAGATCTTACCTGGTCACCATCAGGACCAGGAGGACCCCTTTCACCAACACCCCCAACAATTCCCTGGACACAAAACAAAAGTTATTCATTACACAATTTTAAGGCCCTCCCTGCCTGCCTACCCAACGATCTTTATTGCATATTGTGTGATGTTCTGATGAGTCCTAACCCCCTGTTGCTAGGCTACCTGCTTCCCTATGTAAGGCCTTTGGTTACTCGCTCTGTATCTGAGACACTGTTTTCCTATGCCACCCTGACTGGCACTGAGAGAGAATCACTCAAAGCCGAACAAAATGCCAGGCTACGCATAAACTCCTGTTGTTGGCATCCTGTCCAGAGGGTGTTTCTATTTCACGAGTAATCTTTTCTTTTTGTCTGTGTGTGATTTTTTTTATTTTGTCACTGACTGTGTCGGGTGAATTTGCAACCCCCTCCAGTTACCCCCCAGCCTTCCACCATCTTGATAGCAAATTACTTTTTCCACAATTTGGACCACAGTTATTGACAGAGATGAATGTGGCATGTTCCCCTTTTACCTCTCCAGTAATATCTCTGGGTTCAAAGCTGTGTGGTGTGGGTGTAGTGGGATCCGTTACCTGTCTTCCTTTGGGACCGTTCTTCCCAACCGGACCGGGAATACCCTGGAAAAAAAGAAAAAGGGAAAATGTAACTTAACTCTCAGGTGTGGAAAAGTGAATGCCATTTACTAAGTAATTCATATGAAAATATTCTATCCTAAAGGCCTCCCCCACAGAATAAATGAATGCATGTTCTTGATTGGACATTACTGCCAGGCTAAGAGAGCAAGCTGAGTTATTAGGGGATCATAAACACTGTACTGCCAGGCTAAGAGAGCAAGCTGAGTTATTAGGGGATCATAAACACTGTACTGCCAGGCTAAGAGAGCAAGCTGAGTTATTAGGGGATCATAACCACTTTACTGCCAGGCTAAGAGAGCAAGCTGAGTTATTAGGGGATCATAAACACTGTACTGCCAGGCTAAGAGAGCAAGCTGAGTTATTAGGGGATCATAAACACTGTACAACCAGGCTAAGAGAGCAAGCTGAGTTATTAGGGGATCATAAACACTGTACTGCCAGGCTAAGAGAGCAAGCTGAGTTATTAGGGGATCATAAACACTGTACTACCAGGCTAAGAGAGCAAGCTGAGTTATTAGGGGATCATAAACACTGTACTACCAGGCTAAGAGAGCAAGCTGAGTTATTAGGGGATCATAAACACTGTACTACCCTCCAAAGACGTTTGATTTATTTCATGATGGAAGAGCATATTTTCCACTCATACAACAATGTGGAAAATGTAGTTATTAGACATTTTATTGTCCTTATGGAAGAACTCCCTGAGGAGAGATCAATGTACTTGGATCAACTGCTTTGTAAGTATCAGCAAACATTTGTATGTATAAATAAGTTACAATTAACAAGGCCAACCACATATTTACCTGTTGCTTCATAGCTCCAAAACAGATGAAATACAACATGAATTGCCTTTGGTTAGATCAGAGTTTCCCTATATTTATGACCCTCAACTCTTATCTACATGGAAGGTTCAAGAGGAGTATAACCAGTAGTCTTGGTTATATCCTAGACCTAATCCAAATAGACAGGATAATGGATCATTCCTGACAGACACTTAATTAGGTGCACATATGAATCAAGGTTGCCTAGTTAAATAAAGGTTAACTAAAAAATAAAAAAGGTGATACTTACTCTCTCCCCTTCTAGCCCTGGTGGACCAGCTATACCAGGAGGACCAATGAAACCCTGAAACAAAAACACACATTAGTTACAGGGGAACCCGTTTGAACATCTGTAACACTTTACCTGGAGGTATACTGCAAAGTCATGAGCATGTAAGACCTCTTAATAAAGTCTTATAATCATATCTAACATCTAAGGAAGACATCATTTGGACAGATTGTACAAATGTAAAGTCTTACCCCCAATCCCACTTTCCCAAAACACGTGTAAATATTGGACTTTAAATTGTGTTTATTCAGTTCTATTGAGCCATTTACTTTATGTTAGTATTCTTATATTTTATTATTTATTATTGTTGTTGCATTGTGGAGAAGGAACCTGTAAGTAAGCATTTTATTGGACAGTGTATACCATGTGTATCCCATACATATGACTAGTAAAACCTGAAACATGTCTTTACTTTGTCTATTGATGGATTAGGACAGGGGGGCGTTACTGAACTGTAGCATAGCTGTACTGATCTGAACATTCATCAGTCACCCACATACAGTGGAAGTTTAACAGGAATGCTGTTGAACCTACAGTACAGCACACACAGAGATAAATCACCATATATCTGATGGTACAGTACTCACAGATGTAGGATCTCAATTTGATCACCCTGTTGCCGAAGAACTTTCGTGCAAGGTTTAAAAAGGCTTCTGAAATGTGTAATTCACACTATGAAATTTCAGACTTGATTTTCCCTGACTAAAAATGTATCAACCCCTATAAAAATGTATATTAACTATATCCACACAAAATTTTACATTTCCAGTTTCTGCAGGATTCTTTTTTCTTGTGTAGCAAACTGGCTCAAATGAAGATCCTACATATGTACATGTACAGTACCAGTCAAAAGTTTGGACACACCTACTCATTCAAGGGTTTTTCTTTATTTAATATATTGTAGAATAATAATGACGACATCAAAACTTTAAAAGTAGCCATGATGACAGCTTTGATGACAGCTTTGCACCCTCTTGGCCTTCTCTCAACGAGCTTCATGAGGTAGTCACCTGGAATGCATTTCAATTAACAGGTGTGCCTGTTAATTTGTGGAATTTCTTTCCTTCTTAATGTGTTTGGGCCAATCAGTTGTGTTGTGACAAGGTAGGGTGGTATACAGAAGATAGCTCTATTTGGTAAAAGACCAAGTCCATATTATGGCAAGAACAGCTCAAATAAGGAAAGAGAAACGACAGTCCATCATTACTTTAAGACATGAAGGTCAGTCAATGCGGAAAATTTCAAGAACCTTCTTGAAGTGCAGTCGTAAAAACCATCAAGCACTATGATGTAACTGGCTCTCATGAGGACCGCCAGAGGAACGGAAGACCCAGAGTTACCTCTGCTGCAGAGGATAAGTTTATTAGAGTTACCAGCCTCAGAAATTGCAGCCCAAATAAATGCTTCACATAGTTCAAGTAACAGACACATGTCATGCTTCATGGTGGGAACTATGCATGTGGAGATCATCCGTTCACCTACCCTGCATCTCACAAAGAGACGGCAAAGTTGATGAAGACCTGTATTATCTGTTCAGAGGAGACTGCGTGAATCAGATTTTTGGTGCCAACCGCCGTTTCTTTGTGAGACACATTGTAGCTGAACGGATGATAGTGTGTAGTTCCCACCATGAAGCATGGAGGAGGAGATGTGATGGTGTGGGGGTGCTTTGCTGGTGACAGTGTCAGGGATTTATTTAGAATTCAAGCCACACTTAATTAGTATGGCTACCACAGCATTCTGTAGTGATACGCCATCCCATCTGGTTTATGCTTAGTGGGACAATCATTTGTTTTCAACAGGACCATGACCCAACACACCTCCAGGCTGTGTAAGGGCTATTTGACCAAGAAGGAGAGGGATGAAGTGCTGCATCAGATGACCTGGCCTCCACAATCACCCGACATGAACCCAATTGAGATGGTTTGGGATGAGTTGGACCGCAGAGTGAAGGAAAAGCAGCCAACAAGTGCTCAGCATATGTGGGAATTCCTTCAAGACTGTTGGAAAAACATTCCAGGCATAAATGGTTGAGAAAATGCCAAGAGTGTGCAAAGCTGTCATCAAGGCAAAGGGTGGCTACTTGAAGTATCTAAAATCTAAAATATATTTTGATTTGTTTAACACTTTTTTTGGTTACTACATTATTCCATGTGTTATTTCATAGTTTTGATGTCGTCACTATTATTCTACAATGTAGAAAATAGTAAGATAAACCCTTGAATGAGTAGGTGTCCAAACTTTTTACTGGTACTTTATATAAACCACCATATCTCTGATGGTACAGTACATACAGATAAACAGTTGTGACATCCTGCAGACTGTTGAAAACCTGAGCAGATGTATCTGAAGCCCATCGAACCGATAGGGTCTCTGAACTCATTGAGCCCTGCGTTTCAGGTGACTTCATGTATGTAGCTAGAGGAACCCTGTCGTGGTTCTAACCAGATCAAAGATCAGTGATGATGATATTCACCTATTCTAGTGCTGGCATGTGCATGTGTGCACATAAGTACACACACGCAAGTCCACAGAAATGTTAGCCTAAAGTCAATCATTCAGCCTAATGATACATTGTCTGACATCACGGACAGATTTGAAAGGGATAGATCTCTCTCTTTCGGCCTCTTCTTTCTCTCGTTCTTCCATCTTTCTGCCAGGGGAGCTATCAACCCTGGTCTTATTGAGCTGAATCAGCTGTCTGTTTCATGGCTAGATCAGCAGGTGGACTGGTCAGCCATGCTGCTAGATCAGCAGGTGGACTGGTCAGCCATGCTCCTAGATCAGCAGGTGGACTGGTCAGCCATGCTGCTAGATCAGCAGGTGGACTGGTCAGCCATGCTGCTAGATCAGCAGGTGGACTGGTCAGCCATGCTCCTAGATCAGCAGGTGGACTGGTCAACCATGCTCCTAGATCAGCAGGTGGACTGGTCAGCCATGCTGCTAGATCAGCAGGTGGACTGGTCAGCCATGCTGCTAGATCAGCAGGTGGACTGGTCAGCCATGCTGCTAGATCAGCAGGTGGACTGGTCAGCCATGCTGCTCTGGAAAAAAGGCCCATCTTTGCTGACAGACTAAGAGCTGATCTCCACCTCAGAGAAAGTACCTAGCGGACATTTATCCGTGCTCAGTAAGAAAAGTACAAGCTGTGCATCTTTCAAACATTTACATTCTTAATTATGAATCTCTCTTTGCTGACAGGCTAAGAGATGACCACCTCAAAGAGAGATCAGTCATGTCCACATCTCACTCAAAATGAAACAGAATACTCATCTGGGGGTAGCAAATAATGCCTCGTCCCCATTACCTCACAAATCACCCCCAAAAAGAGAGTAGAAAAGGGAGGAACATTGTTATTCTCCCTAACTAACAGGGAGTGGAGTGGACACATGAACAGGCAGACAGCGTCTAGTCCAGTGCGGGGGACAGGAGATTTCTATAATAAGAGCAGACAGCAGTCTGGAATAGTGGCGGACTGGCAGCATATCTGCTATGTTTTGGTTTCTTCCTAACTAGAATCACATGTTCCTTCAGTCAGCAATAATACACCATGTACAGGAGACGACTAAATATCTCTCCCCCTCTCTCTCTGTCTCTGATCTCTCTCTTCCATCATATTTTCTTTCCATTCTTTCTGTCATTCTTTCTCTTTCATCTCCTCCTCTCTCTCTCTTTCATCTCCTCCTCTCTCTCTCTCTCTCTCTCTCTCTCTCTCTCTCTCTCTCTCTCTCTCTCTCTCGCTTTCATCTCCTCCTCTCTCTCTCTCTCTCTCATCTCCTCCTCTCTCTCTCTCTTTCATCTCCTCCTCTCTCTCTCTTTCATCTCCTCCTCTCTCTCTCTCTCTCTCTCTCTCTCTCTCTCTCTCTCTCGCTCTCTCTGTCTCTCTCGCTCTCTCTGTCTCTGATCTCTCTCTTCCATCATATTTTCTTTCCATTCTTTCTGTCATTCTTTCTCTTTCATCTCCTCCTCTCTCTCTCTTTCATCTCCTCCTCTCTCTCTCTCTCTCTCTCTCTCGCTTTCATCTCCTCCTCTCTCTCTCTCTCTCATCTCCTCCTCTCTCTCTCTCTTTCATCTCCTCCTCTCTCTCTCTCTCTCTCTCTCTCTCTCTCGCTCTCGCTCTCTCTCTCTCTCTCTCTCTCTCTTTCATCTCCTCCTCCCTCTCTCTCTTTCATCTCCTCCTCTCTCTCTCTTTCATCTCCTCCTCTCTCTCTCTCTCTCTCTCTTTCATCTCCTCCTCTCTCTCGCTTTCATCTCCTCCTATCTCTCTCTCTCTCTCTTTCATCTCCTCCTCTCTCTCTCCCTCTCTCTCGCTCTCTTTCATCTCCTCCTCTCTCTCTCTTTCATCTACTCCTCTCTCTCTCTCTCTTTCATCTACTCCTCTCTCTCTCGCTCTCTCTCTCCTCCTCTCTCTATCTCTCTCTCTATCTCTCTCTCCTCCTCTCTCTCTATCTCTCCTCCTCTCTCTATATATCTCTCTCTCCTCCTCTCTCTCAATTCAATTCAATTCAAATGACTTTGTTGACATGGTAAGTTCGTTATTACTTACATTGTCAAAGTATACATATCATCTCTCTCTCTCTCTCTCTCTCTCTCTCTCTCGCTCCTCCTTTCTCTCTCTCATCTCCTCCTCTCTCTCTCTCGCTCTCTCTCTCGCTCTCTCTCGCTCTCTTTCATCTCCTCCTCTCTCTCTCTTTCATCTCCTCCTCTCTCTCGCTTTTATCTCCTCCTATCTCTCTCTCTCTCTCTCTCTCTCTCTTTCATCTCCTCCTCTCTCTCTCGCTCTCTTTCATCTCCTCCTCTCTCTCTCTTTCATCTCCTCCTCTCTCTCTCTCTCTCTTTCATCTACTCCTCTCTCTCTCGCTCTCTCTCTCTTTCATCTCCTCCTCTCTCTCTCTCTCGCTCTCTCTCTCTATCTCTCTCTCACTCTCTTCCATCTCCTTCTCTCTCTCTCGCTCTCTCTCTCATCTCCTCCTCTCTTTCATCTCCTCCTCTCTCTCTCTCTCTCTCTCTCTCTTTCATCTCCTCCTCTCTCTCTTTCATCTCCCCCCCTCTCTCTGTCTCTCTCTCTCTCTTTCATCTCCTCCTCTCTCTCTCTCTCTCTCTCTCTCTCTCTCTCTCTCTCTCTCTCTCTCTCTCTCTCTCTCTCTCTCTCTCGTTCCACATTCTTCAGCTATGGCAATCTGCCAGAGATGTCCTGTATTTTTCCTAATAGGCTGATGTCATTCTGTCTCTGATATGAACATATCATGTAGGCATAACACAAAGACAACCTGTGAGGGATACCCCTTACACTTCCCATACTTTAACAGAGCAAACCAAGTTTTTCCTTTTTATTCCTCCACCTCTTCATACCCTCCTCCAAATCATTATATCTATGCTCCACCCTCTCTCTCTTTTCTCCCTCACCCTCTCTCTCATCTCTTCCCTCCTCTATTCCCTCCCTCTGTTCTCGAGAGAGCATGCCTGCGCTTCCTCCAGAAGAAAGAAATGAGCAGCTCTCACAACAGAGCAGACGATATACTGAGCAAACACAGATCCCAGACCTGTCCCAGTTGAATTTTCTGCAGCAGGAGCCAGCACCTTGTTAACATAACACAGGTCCTGGATCAAGCTGCAGGCCTGACACTGTCTAATCCCTTCAGGAAATTAAGTATTCCCTCTAACAGAGCTGAGCGCAGCGGAGGGAAGAGGGGAGAGGGGAGAGGGGAGAGGGGAGAGGGAGAGGGGAGAGGGCAGGAAGTAGGGAGCTGTACTTACACGTACACCTTTAGGACCTTGGTTACCTTCTGGCCCAGCCAAACCCTGCAACAAAAGAGAGCAGCATGAGAAGAGGGCATTGTCACACAAAACAGTGTAGAGAGAGATTGTCTGTTATACAGGACAATTCCCAGTATATTTCCACACATAAAACACATACATTTGTACATTTCGTTTGATTGGATAGACTGATTGTCTTAGAAGTAAAAATAGACTAAGGAAACATGCTGGTCATAGCTTACTCTCAGCTACATTATAGATCCCTGTTAGCATTTCTGAGCATGAACTTTTAGTTCAAACATTCACTGTCTTACAGATACAAAACCTGTCTTCTATATAATCTTCAATTAATAAAAGGGGTAAATCAAAATTATTCAAGCTATTTTGCTAAATACTTCAAGCGAAAAGAGCATTAGTCAATTGTTGTTTCACTAGTCTAATTAAGAGACTGGGAATGTGTCACTACTGTAGTTTGGGGAGAGACAGGTGAACATGAGATGCATTTCTGACTACAGCCATATGATAGTGCACAGTTAGAATTCTGGGTAATGTGGTCAAACCAAGAGGATGGATGGAGGAATCTGGAGAGTATTCACTGCACCTGCCTGCCAGGGTAACCTGCAGCCCCAGTCACTCCTGGGAGTCCTGGTATGCCCTGCAGAAAAAGAGAGAAAGAGAGAGAGCGAGAGAGAGAGCGAGAGAGAGGAAGAGAGAGAGAGAGAGAGGGAGAGAGGGAGAGAGAGAAAGCGAGAGAGAGAAAGAGAGAGAAAGAGAGAGAAAGAGAGAGAGAGAGAGAGAGAGAGCAGTATGTAAGAAGAGAAACATTGGCCCTTGCCAACGCTGCCAGCTCAGGAATAAAACAGGCACTGTTCACCCTCACCCGCCACTCCACTGCACTCTTACCCTCTATCCTCCAGCCGCCCTGTCTACTGACTCTGTGTACCCCTCTCCACACCCATCCCCCTCCCCTCCTCTGTGCTTCCTGGATCCTGCCTCTGGTACTGTAATATAGTGGGCAGAGACCCAGAATGACAGTGTGTACAGACAGACTGTAGCAGAACACTCTCTTCTCCTCCCCTTCCTGTTCCAGCCTGAACCCTGACCAATCACCTCAGGGCACAAAGTGGCACCTGGTGCTGAAGTCATCGCAACACCTCACCAGATTTCAGTGTGCTGCCTGAGAGCACTCTGTTTGGATGCTATGTGTCGACAAGGGAAACATTTCTTCTTCACAGAGAAGGAAGGGACCTGACTATACATCTAATGAGCTGTCTGTGCCTCTCTCTCTCTCTCTGTGTGTGTGGATGTGTATGGATGTGTGTGGGTGTGCGTGTGTCAAGCTCTAGCCTCAAAGTTGACCTGGCCTGTTCCTAACAGTAAAAGGAACAGGTTAAGGACATGTGGGTGACGACCCCTCTGACCCAATGAACGCTAACGACTCACCTGTTCCCCTGGCTGTCCTGATGGCCCTGGATAGCCCTTAGGACCCTGCAGGTAGAGACACAACACATTCAGGACGACCAGAGACAAAGAGGACTGAAAAGAGAATGTCACCTGCTCTACATTAGGTATCCAGTATAGGAACCCTGACTGACTGAGTCATACACACTGATATCTGAACACTTAAGATCTGGGTCGGTAAAGAGAGAGCAAGAGAGAGAGGAGGGGTGGGTAAAGAGAGTGATTGTACACCTGTGATGATTTAGTCTGTAGGAGGCAGTATACATAGCCAGGTAGCCAAAGTTCAGTCTGTGTGCATTTCAGCCATACAATCATTCAGAGACAGGACGCCCAGTGTTGTCTAAGGATTCTGGAACATTCCAGAGCTTCCTTCCTCCTTCCCAGCACCCAGCAGTCTGATGCCACCCTAGCGGTTAAAGGTCATGGTCTGGTGCCACCACAGAGGTCAAGGGTCAAAGGGTGTGGAGATTTACTTGTGACCTGGTCTGGGCATGGCAAGGCTTTTTCTGCTCCGGGTCAGCAGGCATGTGTGAACCCCTCTAAAACACTCAGGAGAGGTGAAGGTCGAGAGTCATTCGTCCTCCGAAACACGACCCTGCCAAGTCATTACATTACATTACATTACATTTAAGTCATTTAGCAGACGCTCTTATCCAGAGCGACTTACAAATTGGTGCATTCACCTTATGACATCCAGTGGAACAGCCACTTTACAATAGTGCATCTAGATCTAGTCGCACTGCTCCTTGACACACTGCCAGCCGCACCAATGTGTCAGAGGAAACACCGTACAACTGGCGACCGAAGTCAGCTTGCAGATGCCCCTGCAAGCTGACAAGGAGTCGCTAGAGCGCGATGGGACAAGGACATCCCGACCGGCCAAACCCTCCCCTATCCCGGACGACGCTGGGCCAATTGTGCACCGCCTTATGGGTCTCCTGGTCCTGGCCAGCTGTGACACAGCCCGGGATCAAACCCGGATCTGTAGTGACGCCTCACCACTGCGAAGCAGTGCCTTAGACCGCTGTGCCACTCGGCAGGCCCTTTATCACAAATCTGAGTAGTTACTTGGGGGGGCAAGGTGATTTGTAGATCAGTGATTCTGAGGCTAGTACGGTGAATCTACAAATAGCTCATATTTGTTTGGGACAGGAGAGTGAACATTTTTTACAGGCCTGCGTTCCACGTAGCTCCTTTCTTCTCCTCCAGAGTTTCCTAGGTTGTGACACGGTAACCTTAAGACTCAATAAAAAGCCCCCTCGGAGGTAAAGTGCTACGGCCGAAGTCAGTAATTTTCTCTGAAAATACCTTCCCGGGTCACAGTTGATGGGCTGGGTATCAGCTAATGCAAACATTTGTCTGTCTCCTCCTGGGAGGCAAAGGTAAAGTTCAACCTCAGACAGATATGTGGAGAGTAGAACTAGGTTCCAATACTATTTGGAATATTTGAAATACTTTTTGCGTTAGCTTTAGCCTGCCTGGTGTTTTCTATTGATTCCATGCAACAGGCAAGCTCAATCAAGCACAGCTAAAGTATTTGAGATGATAGTATTTGAACCCAGGTCTGAGGGATAGACAGAGTAAGTGTCACGACTTCCGCCGAAGTCGGTCCCTCTCCTTGTTCGGGCGGTGTTCGGCGGTCGACGTCACCATCCTTCTCGCTATCACTGATCCATTTTCATTTTCCATTGGTTTTGTCTTGTCTTCCTTCACACCTGGTTCCAATCCCATCAATTACAAGTTGTGTATTTAACCCTCTGTTTCCCCTCATGTCCTTGTCGGAGATTGTTTTGATTGTATGTGATGTGCTATTTAGTGTTGGTGTGTGACGGGTTTTGTACCCACTTTGTTATTTTGTAAATTTTGTTTGTTTCGGAGTTTTGTCAGCATTTATTAAAGAACTCCGTTTAGACCAAGTTCGTTCTCCTGCGGCTGACTTCCCTGCCACCAACACGCACCCCATACAGTAAGACTAGGGGCAGT
The DNA here is from genome assembly GCF_029448725.1 of Salvelinus fontinalis. NCBI lineage: Eukaryota > Metazoa > Chordata > Actinopteri > Salmoniformes > Salmonidae > Salvelinus > Salvelinus fontinalis. The sequence goes on along the minus strand of NC_074678.1, from coordinate 37,519,963 downwards.
AGCAGTACAGTAGCAGTCCACAGCCAGCTATAGTGTGTGGAGACCGATAAACGCTCTTAACTCTTGAGACTAAACTGAATACATTTGAGAGAGCTTTGCTGTGTGTGCTGATGTATGAACTGAATTGGTTCCTTCCCTGCTTCCTCCTTCTCCTCACGCCATTTGCTCTTTTGAAGAGGCATCAGAAAGTGTGCCTGTCATCGGGGCCATAAACTCCCTCAGACTGCCTTTCCTCTTAAAGATGACCCTTGGCCCTGGTGGTTCTCAGGTTCTGGCAGGGGAGCTCGGCTGCAGACAGGTCTCGCGGCGACGCCACCTCCCTATGCTGCCCGTGTGTGTGTATCTGTGAATGTGTGTGTGTCCAGCCCGACGGCGCGATAGCAGGGTGGGCTGAGGGGGGGGGGGGGGGGGGTAAGACAAGGAGCCCCCCGGCCCCTGTCTGAGAGACAGACGTTCTCTGTGGCTGGGTAACATTATCCTGATTCCTGACCACAGCCAGGGACCGCTGGAAGCCTCTGCTTAAGGTGTGGGTAACACTTAGGAGGCTTATACAGTGGGGAAATCGTGTGTGAGGTGAGCAGAAATGCCTCAGATTCAGGACAGAAGCTCATGCAGTGAACTCAAACTGATCATCGGATAATCTCTTTGGATCAGGACCGTTCTCATTATTCATGTCTTAAAGAGCCAATGGTATGCCAGTTGCTTAGATCATTTGTTTCTGGCACAGCTAGAGGTTAAAGGCCCAGTGCATTCAAAATTCATATTGTAAAACAGCTGATGAAACTAACCCTATAAAAGTGTAAAAAAATGTATTTGATCAGTGGTATTTACTAATCAGCAGGTTTGAATGGACGGGAGTTTCGCCTTTCCATGGTGACATCACCATGCAGTAAATTGGTTAATAGACCAATAACAAAAAAAGTTCCAAACCTTTCTGCCAATAACAGATATTTTTCAGTTTCCCCCTCCCCACTCAGACCCCTTCCAGACAGTCCTAGCAAAATTATTGCATTTGAAATATTTTTTTCTTCTAAAAAGCTTCTTTCGCCCATTTACTGCACATCTATTACAGTAAGGTACTTCATTTTTTGCATAACGGTGTTATAACCGTTAACCACTGAACTCTTACCATTGGACCTGCGAACCCGTCTGGACCTGGAACACCTTGTGGACCTCTGCCACCCTGGAAACAGAGGGAGGAAACCATGACAGCAACATTAGTTAGATCCCTCCTTTTTCGACCACAGTAGAAGAAAAAGTTCTTAGCAAGACTCTTTTCATATGACAATATTCGCCAGGTAAAGAAATTTAAACTCTTAAAAAATATCAGATAAGGGTAAGAAGAGACTGAATACTGAGGTAACTGAGATAAAAACACACGGTGAAAAGAGAGAGAGAGAGAGGGGCACAGGGACGTCAGAGGTGGAATGAAAAAGACCAGTGATAGACAAGAGGGAGGAAGGAGGGAGAGTCAGGGAGGGAATGGATGTTGCTAAAAGTGAAGTTAAAAGATATGGGGTCAGAGAAGAGGGTGAGTATCCATTCTTAAAGGGGCGCATAGGGAGAGGCACTGTAGAGTATCACTGGGAAGAGATGGAGATGGAGCGCATGAGAGGAAAAGCAAACAGAGCACCAATAACGAGGGATTGAGGGATGGTAAGACATTCAGAGAGAGAGATAAAGAGAGAGTTGAAAAGCCAAAATGTGCAGTTTTGGCAACCAAATATGTGTCCTCCTGCCACAACCTGAGGGACAGCCAGTGAAAAGTGCAACGTAATGTTGATAATATTTCCCATCTTGTTTTGTTTTGTCTTTCATACCATGTCATGTGTCTTCTCAGTCATGTTGACACTGGTCTACTATCATTGCTTTAATTTATTGTTGTTCTGATTAATATTGTTGTTGTAGTTGTTGTTAATGGTAATCCCATGTCCACTACTACTATTATTATTGCTGTTGGTCCCACCATTTATTTATATATAAATATATATACATATTATATATATATATATATATATATATATATATAAATATATAAATATATATATTTCTTTCTTTCTATATGTATACTTTGACAATGTAAGTAATAATGAACTTGCCATGTCAATAAAGTAAATTTAATTGAATTGAGAGAGAGAGAGAGAGAGAGACAGAGAGAGAGAGAGAGAGAGAGAGAGAGAGAGAGAGAGAGAGAGAGAGAGAGAGAGAGAGGGAGAGAGAGAGGAATGGAGAGAGGGAGGGAGAGGGGGGGAGACTACGCCAGATGAGTCTTTACCTTGTCTCCTGGCGGGGCCTGACCTGGGGACAGTCCTGGATCGCCCTTGGAGCCCTGACAGTGACACACAGAGGGTCAACACTTATTTATAGCAGGCAGCACCCTTCACTACATACAAGGGGGGTCAAAGTTAAAATGTCATCTCTGCTGCTCCATACTGTGGCAAAGTTCACCACTCGATTCCCATAATCTAAATCTCTTTAAAAGAGAAGGAGGTCCAACAGTGTTTTGCAATAAGAACAAAGTTACAGTGGAAAGCACACAGGCTGATTCACACAGGGTAAGGTTCCCAAACAAACTCCAGTCCTCAGTGAGGGGAATTTGGATAAGCTTCTTTACAGACACCTCTTCTCATCTCCTTTCTGACTGACTGATCTGTGCTGTTAATCAGTGATTTAAGTTTGTCATCGCTTCTGTAAGGTATCTTATACAGCCAATGAGATCTGACTGAGATATTGACAACTGCGATTGGTTAGGAAGGCTCCTAGGCCTTTCTTTCAGCCCATACCCAACACTCTGAATAGATGTGGATTGAGTTACATAGCTGCCCCAGAGCTGAGGAAATACAGACAGTGGAAACACATATATAGTAACAAAGGGACAAAATGATACAAAAGCATGACTGCATTTTGGACATACTTTTCCCTTTATAAACATAATATGTCAGACAGAGTTCAAGTTTATATATGTCAGACAGAGTCCATGTGACACGTCAGATAGCTTCACTACAATCAATACCTTTCCATCACTACTGATGACCTGTTTTATTTTACCACACAATAACCATGAATTATAACTGCTTAAATTCTGTCATTAAAAATATTTATACCAATAGTAAAACAAAATGAAAAAAAGAAATATAAGATGACCTGCTAAGTATACCGTGACGTTCGGGGGGGGCCTCTTTGTGTGCACGCGCTTGTCATTTAATGGTAAAAATGTATTACATTTCCATTGTGTCATGAACACAAACAGATGTTTTCATCTGATTGTCAAACAAACCACTTCAAAAAGTAGGCTACCTGCAGCGGTGTACGTTCGTCCACTACAAAATAATTCCAGCATTCAAACAGTGCATGGTGCACGCGCCATTTTAAGAATGGAAAGAGACATCTGTTACACAAACCAGAAGTGTAATAAGTGTAATAAGTGTAATAACATTCAGTATTCAGTAATAACATTCAGTATTCATTTTCCCAAAAATTGGAAAAATAATGTTTCATACTTTTCCTTTAATTCGCAAGTGGCTGCATCTATCACACAAGAGAAAGCATTTGAGCGAGCAAGACATCGCCCCTCTGTCTCAGCATGTGTAGCCCATTTATCTGATGGTTTCTGGTCAAAAAGAGTACTACATAAGGGGCACTATGCTCTGATGTTTTCTCCGGTAAGATTGATGCGTCTTGCTGTCGGAGTGCATCTCGGTCAAATTAGCAATATTTATAGACCCCCCTCAAAGTTAGACTTTTGTTGCCTTTAGAAGAGCTTATGTCTCGTTCAGGAGAGCTTAACTCCACCCTGGCTCCCCAGTAGTTCACACTCTGTCTCTGGGGGTTTGAAGCATAGCATTTCACTTGTTTTGACTGACAGCCATTCAAGCATTCAGCTGCAAAGTGCAGGGAGGGGTGTTTGTGTGTTTGTGTGTGTGTGTGTTTGTGTGTGTGTGTGAAAGCCCCAAGTCCTTCTCTCCTTTATTTGAAGAAGGTCAACAGGGCATGGTGTTCATTTAAAGCCTATTTCAGGTTCCACTAGCCCATCGTCATAACAACCGTCAACTGAAGCTTTTCAGATTTCAGTACATCAACCAGGCACGTCAGACACACACAGGTCTGGTTCTTATTTATATTCTCATCCCTCTGTTTCTTCCCTTCTTCCCTCAGACCTCACATTTCACAACACAATTTACAAACAGAGACAAAGAGTTCCTCTCTATCCGCCCCCTGCCTCTAGCACAGAGTGGGGGTTTGGGGTCTGAGGATGAGTCAGTCATGACTCATTGATGGATAATGTGTGTGTGTGTCGGGTTACTGCGGTGTGTGCTTGTGTATGTGTGTGTCTCTGTGGTGTTAGCTAGCTGATTTAGGATGCAAAGTGTTTCAAAGGCATCAACTGGGAAACCTCAAGAGGCCTTGCTGCTGTCCCATGGCATCTACACCAGGCTCAAAGGTCATACCAGAACACATCCATCAATGTCTGTACGCTTCTCTCTGTACGTGTACGGTAAGGAAGATTTAGATAAAGTGCGCTTCTCTCTGTACGTGTATGGTCAGGAAGATTTAGATAAAGTGCGCTTCTCTCTGTACGTGTACGGTCAGGAAGATTTAGATAAAGTGCGCTTCTCTCTGTACGTGTACGGTCAGGAAGATTTAGATAAAGTACGCTTCTCTCTGTAGGTGTGCGGTCAGGAAGATTTAGATAAAGTACGCTTCTCTCTGTACGTGTGCGGTCAGGAAGATTTAGATAAAGTACGCTTCTCTCTGTACGTGTGCGGTCAGGAAGATTTAGATAAAGTACGCTTCTCTCTGTACGTGTACGGTCAGGAAGATTTAGATAAAGTACGCTTCTCTCTGTACGTGTGCGGTCAGGAAGATTTAGATAAAGTGCGCTTCTCTCTGTGCGTGTGCGGTCAGGAAGATTTAGATAAAGTACGCTTCTCTCTCCAACCATGCTGAAACAACAACTGAAACCAGCACTCATCCACTTAAAGACAAGCAATTTTCACATTGAAATTATATAGTACAATTACAATGGAATTGACAAGGGGTAGCACAAGGAAATGGTATAATACACTGAGTATACCAAACATTAAGAACACCTTCCTAATATTGAGTTGCATCCCCCGATTTTGCCCTCAGAGCAGCCTCAATTCGTCGGGGCATGGACTCTACAAGGTGTCGAAAGCGTTCCACAGGGATGCTGGCCCATGTTGACTCTAATGCTTTCCACAGTTGTGTCAAGTTGGCTGGATGTCCTTTGGGTGGTGGACCATTCTTGATACACATGGGAAACTGTTGAGTGTGAAAAACCCAGCAGCGTTGCAGTTCTTGACACACTAAAACCGGTGCGCCTGGCACCAGATAACAGATATGGCGACAGATAACCTCGTGGTTAGGGCGTTGGGCCAGTGACCGAAAGGTTGATGACTCGAATACCTGAGCCAATGATGTGAAAATCTGTCAATGTGAGCAATACATTTAACCCTAATGTTCTCCTGTGATGCTGTACTACTATGTCTGACCCATTAAAACAACCTATTTCACTGCACCTCAACGATGAAAAGCCAGAGAGAGAAGTTGTGTAGATCCCATCCAGTCAGGTCTTAGTCCTAGGTTTACATTAGCAGAGCAGCAAGGTGATATGGTTTAGTAAAACCCTCTCAACTAGACATACCACGGGGGTGTTGTTGGTGCTCATGGGTGCTATGCTAGTTGGAGGGAACTTCAGGTGTCGGAACTCGGAAAACCAATGAAGCGAGGATCACGGGTTCAAATGCCAGGTGTTCCACGGTTGCTAAGTGCTCCAGCTATTTGGATGGTTTATATGACGACTGGTGATTCAGAACAGAAAGGTGACGAGCCCAGCCTACTCTACTGCAACAGAGGAAAAGACATACAAGGAAGATGAGCCACATTCATTGGAAAGAGGGTCTTTATTTAACCTGTCTAGGCTGAGGGTGCCGCTAGCGGCACTCCCCCCCCACCCCCACTGAAAAGGCAGAGCCGCGAAATTCAAAAAAAATATTTTTTTAAATATTTAACTTTCACACATTAAAGTCCAATACAGCTAATGAAAGACACAGATCTTGTGAATCCAGCCAACATGTCCGATTTTTAAAATGTTTTACAGGGAAGACACAATATGTAAAGATGTAAATCTATTACCTAAAAACACATTAGCATAATCCACCATCTTTTATTTGTCCACCAACACCAGTAGCTATCACCAATTCGGCTAAACTAAGATATTTATAGACCCTAACCAAGAAAAAAACTCATCAGATGACAGTCTGATAACATATTTATGGTATGGGATAGGTTTTGTGAGAAAAATGTGCATATTTCAAGTAGATGGCATAGGTTACAATTGCACCCACCGTCACAAATGGACTAGAATAACTACATAGAGCAACGTGTTTACCTACTTACTAATCATCAAACATTTCGTAAAAATACACAGCATACACTAATCGAAAGACACAGATCCTGTGAATACAGACAATATTTCAGATTTTCTAAGCGTCTTACAGCGAAAACACAATAAATCGTTATATTAGCATAGCACATAGCACATAGCAGCCCAGCATTGATTCTAGCCAAAGTGAGCGATAACGTCAACATCGCCAAAATATATTAATTTTTTCACTAACCTTCTCAGAATTCTTCAGATGACACTCCTGTAACATCATATTACACAATCCATATAGAGTTTGATCGAAAATGTGCATATTTAGCCACCAAAATCATGGTTAGACAATGTGAAATGTAGCCCAGCTGGTGAGAAAATGTCCGTGCGCCATATTAGACAGTGATCTACTCTTATACATAAATACTCATAAACGTGACTAAAAAATATAGGGTGGACAGGGATTGATAGACAATTTAATTCTTAATACAATCGCGGAATTACATTTTTTAAATTATCCTTACTTTTCAATACAGTTTGCGCCAAGCGAAGCTACGTCAAAAAACATGGCGTCCTAAGCCACTAACATTTTTCGACAGAAACACGATTTATCATAATAAAAATGTCCTACTTTGAGCTGTTCTTCCATCAGTATCTTGGGCAAAGGATCCTTTCTTGGGTCTAATCGTCTTTTGGTGGAAAGCTGTCCTCTTGCCATGTGGAAATGCCAACTGCGTTCGGGATGAACTGGAAGCGTGCCCAGCAATTCACAGCGTTTCAGAAATAAATGTCCCAAAATCGCACTAAACGGATATAAATTGCTATAAAACGCTTTAAATTAACTACCTTATGATGTTTTTAACTCCTATAACGAGTAGAAACATGACCAGAGTAATATTACTCCCTCCACTAATGCTTGGAACAAGTGCGGGTCGATGTCCTCCAGGCGCATAACGCAGCAAGAAAAGAGTTCCTAGCTACATGGTTTTTTAATTTGTAGTGCCTGTGAACGCGCAATCGACCCCATTCAAATCGTAAAGGCATCCAGGGGAAGACGTAAGCAGTGTCCGTATACTCATAGCAATAACTGTGGCCTTTTAACTGACTCCAGATCAGGGGCCAACATTTCTGAAATCTGACTCCATGTCAGGGAAATTGCTGTAGAATGGGTTCTGTTCCACTTAGAGACAAAATTTCAACTCCTATAGAAACTATAGACTGTTTTCTATCCAATAATAATAATAATATGCATATTGTACAATCAAGAATTTTGTGGGAAGCCGTTTCAAAAATTACACGATTAGCATAAATAGTGACAACAGCGCCCCCAGCCTCAACAGGTTAACTCCCTATGGCTGCAATCCCGCTAACGGGATCGATATGACAACAGCCAGTGAAAGTGCAGGGCGCCAAATTTAAACAGCAAAAATCTCATAATTAAAATTTCTCAAACATACATGTGTCTTATATAATTTTAAAGGTAATCTTGTTGTTAATCTCACCAAAGTGTACGATTTCAAATATGCTTTTCAGCGAAAGCATTACAAACGATTATGTTAGGTCACCACCAAACCACAATAAGCACAGCCATTTTTCCAGCGAAATATAGCAGTCACAAAAAGCAGAAATAGAGATAAAATGAATCACTAACCTTTGATGATCTTCATC